>NC_132878.1:53873584-54185431 GCF_030463535.1 Salminus brasiliensis | reverse complement strand
TAAAGTGTTGAACCGCGGACCTGACGTGAAAAAAAAGACCCAAAAAATGAAAATCCACCCAAATCTAACAAAAGTTGAAAAAGTGCAAAAAACTCTAAAAACGCACAAAAAAGGGTTAAAACGCTCAAAAAGCATAAAATACGCCCCAGACGCATCCAAATGCATCACATGCATGAATATTGAAAAAACTTTTGAAACGCACAAAAAGTGTAGACCGCGGACCTGACGTGAAAAAAATGACCCAAAAAATGAAAAATCCATCCAAATCCGACAAAAGTTGAAAAAGTGCAAAAAACTCTACAAACGCACAAAAAAAGGGTTAAAACGCTCAAAAAGCATAAAATACGCCCCAGAGGCATCCAAATGCATCACAAGCATGAACAATTGAAAAAACTTTTAAAACGAACAAAAAGTGTAGACCGCGGACCTGACGTGAAAAAATGACCCAAAAAATGAAAATCCATCCAAATCCGACAAAAGTTGAAAAAGTGCAAAAAACTCTAAAAACGAACAAAAAAGGGTTAAAACGCTCAAAAAGCATAAAATACGCCCCAGACGAATCCAAATGCACCACAAGCATGAACATTGAAAAAACTTTTAAAACGCACAAAAAGTGTAGACCGCGGACCTGACGTAAAAAAAATGACCCAAAAAATGAAAATCCATCCAATCCGACAAAAGTTGAAAAAGGGCAAAAAACTCTAAAAACGCACAAAAAAGGGTTAAAACGCTCACAAAGCATGAAATACACCCAGATGCATCAAACTGCATCACATGCATGACAATTTGAAAAAACTTTTAAAACGGAAAAAAAGTGTTGACCGCGGACCTGACGTGAAAAAAAAAGACCCAAAAAATGAAAATCCACCCAAATCTGACAAAAGTTGAAAAAGTGCAAAAAACTCTAAAAACGCACAAAAAAGGGTTAAAACGCTCACAAAGCATGAAATACACCCCAGATGCATCAAACTGCATCACATGCATGAAAATTTAAAAAAACTTTTAAAACGGACAAAACGTGTTGACCGCGGACCTGACGTGAAAAAAAAAGACCCAAAAAATGAAAATCCACCCAAATCTGACAAAAGTTGAAAAAGTGCAAAAAACTCTAAAAACGCACAAAAAAGGGTTAAAACGCTCACAAAGCATTAAATACACCCCAGATGCATCAAACTGCATCACATGCATGAAAATTTAAAAAAACTTTTAAAACGGACAAAACGTGTTGACCGCAGGACCTGACGTGAAAAAAAAGATCCAAAAAATGAAAATCCACCCAAATCTGACAAAAGTTGAAAAAGTGCAAAAAACTCTAAAAACGCACAAAAAAGGGTTAAAACGCTCACAAAGCATTAAATACACCCCAGATGCATCAAACTGCATCACATGCATGACAATTTGAAAAAAATTAAAAACGGACAAAAAGTGTTGACCGCGGACCTGACGTGAAAAAAAAGACCCAAAAAATGAAAATCCACCCAAATCTGAAAAAAAGTTGAAAAAGTGCAAAAAACTCTAAAAACGCACAAAAAAGAGTTAAAACGCTCAAAAAGCATAAAATACGCCCCAGAGGCATCCAAATGCATCACAAGCATGAACAATTGAAAAAACTTTTAAAACGCACAAAAAGTGTAGACCGCGGACCTGACGTAAAAAAAATGACCCAAAAATGAAAATCCATCCAAATCCGACAAAAGTTGAAAAAGTTAAAAAAAACTCTAAAACGCAAAAAAAAGGGTTAAAACGCTCAAAAAGCATAAAATACGCCCCAGAGGCATCCAAATGCATCACAAGCATGAACAATTGAAAAAACTTTTAAAACGAACAAAAAGTGTTGACCGCGGACCTGACGTGAAAAAAAAGACCCAAAAAATGAAAATCCACCCAAATCTGACAAAAGTTGAAAAAGTGCAAAAAACTCTAAAAACGCACAAAAAAGGGTTAAAACGCTCACAAAGCATGAAATACACCCCAGATGCATCAAACTGCATCACATGCATGACAATTTGAAAAAACTTTTAAAAAGGACAAAACGTGTTGACCGCGGACCTGACGTGAAAAAAATGACCCAAAAAATGAAAATCCCACCCAAATCTGACAAAAGTTGAAAAAGTGCAAAAAACTCTAAAAACGCACAAAAAAGGGTTAAAAGGCTCACAAAGCATTAAATACACCCCAGATGCATCAAACTGCATCACATGCATGACAATTTGAAAAAACTTTTAAAACGGACAAAAAGTGTTGAACGCGGACCTGACGTGAAAAAAAAGACCCAAAAAATGAAAATCCACCCAAATCTAACAAAAGTTGAAAAAGTGCAAAAAAACTCTAAAAACGCACAAAAAAGGGGTTAAAACGCTCACAAAGCATGAAATACACCCCAGATGCATCAAACTGCATCACATGCATGACAATTTGAAAAAACTTTTAAAACGGAAAAAAAGTGTTGACCGCGGACCTGACGTGAAAAAAAAGACCCAAAAAATGAAAAATCCATCCAAATCCGACAAAAGTTGAAAAAGTGCAAAAAACTCTAAAAACGCACAAAAAAGGGTTAAAACGCTCAAAAAGCATAAAATACGCCCCAGACGCATCCAAATGCATCACATGCATGATATTTGAAAAAACTTTTGAAACGCACAAAAAGTGTAGACCGCGACCTGACGTGAAAAAAATGACCCAAAAAATGAAAAAATCCATCCAAATCCGACAAAAGTTGAAAAAGTGCAAAAAACTCTACAAACGCACAAAAAAGGGTTAAAACGCTCAAAAAGCATAAAATACGCCCCAGAGGCATCCAAATGCATCACAAGCATGAACAATTGAAAAAACTTTTAAAAACGAACAAAAAGTGTAGACCGCGGACCTGACGTGAAAAAAAATGACCCAAAAAATGAAAATCCATCCAAATCCGACAAAAGTTGAAAAAGTGCAAAAAACTCTAAAAAACGAACAAAAAAGGGTTAAAACGCTCAAAAAGCATAAAATACGCCCCAGACGAATCCAAATGCACCACAAGCATGAACATTTGAAAAACTTTTAAAACGCACAAAAAGTGTAGACCGCGGACCTGACGTAAAAAAAAATTACCCAAAAAATGAAAATCCATCCAAATCCGACAAAAGTTGAAAAAGGGCAAAAAACTCTAAAAACGCACAAAAAAGGGTTAAAACGCTCACAAAGCATGAAATACACCCCCAGATGCATCAAACTGCATCACATGCATGACAATTTGAAAAAAACTTTTAAAACGGAAAAAAAGTGTTGACCGCGGACCTGACGTGAAAAAAAAGACCCAAAAAATGAAAATCCACCCAAATCTGACAAAAGTTGAAAAAGTGCAAAAAACTCTAAAAACGCACAAAAAAGGGTTAAAAACGCTCACAAAGCTTTAAATACACCCCAGATGCATCAAACTGCATCACATGCATGAAAATTTAAAAAAAACTTTTAAACGGACAAAAACGTGTTGACCGCGGACCTGACGTGAAAAAAAAGATCCAAAAAATGAAAATCCACCCAAATCTGACAAAAGTTGAAAAAGTGCAAAAAACTCTAAAAACGCACAAAAAAAGGGTTAAAAAAAATTAAAAACGGACAAAAAGTGTTGACCCGCGGACCCTGACGTGAAAAAAAAGACCCAAAAAATGAAAATCCACCCAAATCTGAAAAAAGTTGAAAAAAGTGCAAAAAACTCTAAAAACGCACAAAAAAGAGTTAAAACGCTCAAAAAGCATAAAAATACGCCCCAGAGGCATCCAAATGCATCACAAGCATGAACAATTGAAAAAACTTTTTAAAACGCACAAAAAGTGTAGACCGCGGACCTGACGTAAAAAAAATGACCCAAAAAATGAAAATCCATCCAAATCCGACAAAAGTTGAAAAAGTTAAAAAAAACTCTAAAAACGCAAAAAAAAGGGTTAAAACGCTCAAAAAGCATAAAATACGCCCCAGAGGCATCCAAATGCATCACAAGCATGAACAATTGAAAAAACTTTTAAAACGAACAAAAAGTGTTGACCGCGGAACCTGACGTGAAAAAAAAGACCCAAAAAAAAGTTGAAAAAGTGCAAAAAACTCTAAAAACGCACAAAAAAGGGTTAAAACGCTCACAAAGCATGAAATACACCCCAGATGCATCAAACTGCATCACATGCATGACAATTTGAAAAAACTTTTAAAAAGGACAAAACGTGTTGACCGCGGACCTGACGTGAAAAAAATGACCCAAAAAATGAAAATCCACCCAAATCTGACAAAAGTTGAAAAAGTGCAAAAAACTCTAAAAACGCACAAAAAAGGGTTAAAACGCTCAAAAAGCATAAAATACGCCCCAGACGCATCCAAATGCATCACATGCATGAATATTTGAAAAAACTTTTGAAACGCACAAAAAAGTGTAGACCGCGGACCTGACGTGAAAAAAATGACCCAAAAAATGAAAAAATCCATCCAAATCCGACAAAAGTTGAAAAAGTGCAAAAAACTCTACAAACGCACAAAAAAGGGTTAAAACGCTCACAAAGCATAAAATACGCCCCAGAGGCATCCAAATGCATCACAAGCATGAACAATTGAAAAAAACTTTTAAAACGAACAAAAAGTGTAGACCGCGGACCTGACGTGAAAAAAATGACCCAAAAAATGAAAATCCATCCGAATCCGACAAAAGTTGAAAAAGTGCAAAAAACTCTAAAAACGAACAAAAAAGGGTTAAAACGCTCAAAAAGCATAAAATACGCCCCAGACGAATCCAAATGCACCACAAGCATGAACATTTGAAAAAAACTTTTAAAAACGCACAAAAAGTGTAGACCGCGGACCTGACGTAAAAAAAATGACCCAAAAAATGAAAATCCATCCAAATCCGACAAAAGTTGAAAAAGTGCAAAAAAACTCTAAAAACGCTACAAAAAAGGGTTAAAACGCTCACAAAGCATGAAATACACCCCAGATGCATCAAACTGCATCACATGCATGACAATTTGAAAAAACTTTTAAAACGGAAAAAAAGTGTTGACCGCGGACCTGACGTGAAAAAAAAGACCAAAAAATGAAAATCCACCCAAATCTGACAAAAGTTGAAAAAGTGCAAAAAACTCTAAAAACGCACAAAAAAGGGTTAAAACGCTCTCAAAGCATGAAATACATCCCAGATGCATCAAACTGCATCACATGCATGAAAATTTAAAAAAACTTTTAAAACGGACAAAACGTGTTGACCCGCGGACCTGACGTGAAAAAAAAGACCCAAAAAATGAAAATCCACCCAAATCTGACAAAAGTTGAAAAAGTGCAAAAAACTCTAAAAACGCACAAAAAAGAGTTAAAACGCTCAAAAAGCATAAAATACGCCCCAGAGGCATCCAAATGCATCAAAAGCATGAACAATTGAAAAAACTTTTAAAACGCACAAAAAGTGTAGACCGCGGACCTGACGTAAAAAAAATGACCCAAAAAATGAAAATCCATCCAAATCCGACAAAAGTTGAAAAAGTTAAAAAAAACTCTAAAAACGCAAAAAAAAAAGGGTTAAAACGCTCAAAAAGCATAAAATACGCCCCAGAGGCATTCCAATGCATCACAAGCATGAACAATTGAAAAAACTTTTAAAACGAACAAAAAGTGTAGACCGCGGACCTGACGTGAAAAAAAAGACCCAAAACATGAAAATCCACCCAAATCTGACAAAAGTGAAAAAGTGCAAAAAACTCTAAAAACGCACAAAAAAGGGTTAAAACGCTCACAAAGCATGAAATACACCCCAGATGCATCAAACTGCATCACATGCATGAAAATTTAAAAAAACTTTTAAAACGGACAAAACGTGTTGACCGCGGACCTGACGTGAAAAAAAAGACCCAAAAAATGAAAAATCCACCCAAATCTGACAAAAGTTGAAAAAGTGCAAAAAACTCTAAAAACGCACAAAAAAGGGTTAAAACGCTCACAAAGCATTAAATACACCCCAGATGCATCAAACTGCATCACATGCATGACAATTTGAAAAAACTTTTAAAACGGACAAAAAGTGTTGAACGCGGACCTGACGTGAAAAAAAAAGACCCAAAAAATGAAAATCCACCCAAATCTGACAAAAGTTGAAAAAGTGCAAAAAACTCTAAAAACGCACAAAAAAGGGTTAAAACGCTCACAAAGCATGAAATACACCCCAGATGCATCAAACTGCATCACATGCATGACAATTTGAAAAAACTTTTAAAACGGACAAAAAGTGTTGAACGCGGACCTGACGTGAAAAAAAAGACCCAAAAAATGAAAATCCACCCAAATCTGACAAAAGTTGAAAAAGTGCAAAAAAACTCTAAAAACGCACAAAAAAGGGTTAAACGCTCACAAAGCATGAAATACACCCCAGATGCATCAAACTGCATCACATGCATGACAATTTGAAAAAAAAATTTAAAACGGGACAAAAAATGTTTGACCCGCAGGACCTGACGTGAAAAAAAAGACCCAAAAAATGAAAATCCATCCAAATCCGACAAAAGTTGAAAAGTGCAAAAAACTCTTTAAACGCACAAAAAAGGGTTAAAACGCTCAAAAAGCATAAAATACGCCCCAGAGGCATCCAAATGCATCACAAGCATGAACAATTGAAAAAACTTTTAAAACGAACAAAAAGTGTAGACCGCGGACCTGACGTGAAAAAAATGACCCAAAAAATGAAAATCCATCCAAATCCGACAAAAGCTGAAAAGTGCAAAAAACTCTAAAAACGCACAAAAAAGGGTTAAAACGCTCAAAAAGCATAAAATACGCCCCAGACGAATCCAAATGCATCACAAGCATGAACAATTGAAAAAAACTTTTAAAACGCACAAAAACTGTAGACCGCGGACCTGACGTGAAAAAAATGACCCAAAAAATGAAAATCCATCCAAATCCGACAAAAGTTTAAAAAGTGCAAAAAACTCTAAAAACGCACAAAAAAGGGATAAAACGCTCAAAAAGCATAAAATACGCCCCAGACGCATCCAAATGCATCACATGCATGAACATTTGAAAAAACTTTTGAAACGCACAAAAAGTGTAGACCGCGGACCTGACGTGAAAAAAATGACCCAAAAAATGAAAATCCATCCAAATCCGACAAAAGCTGAAAAAGTGCAAAAAACTCTAAAAACGAACAAAAAAGGGTTAAAACGCTCAAAAAGCATAAAATACGCCCCAGACGAATCCAAATGCATCACAAGCATGAACAATTGAAAAAACTTTTAAAACGCACAAAAAGTGTAGACCGCGGACCTGACGTGAAAAAAATGACCCAAAAAATGAAAATCCATCCAAATCCGACAAAAAGTTGAAAAAGTGCAAAAAAACTCTAAAAAACGCACAAAAAAGGGTTAAAACGCTCACAAAGCATGAAATACACCCCAGATGCATCAAACTGCATCACATGCATGACAATTTGAAAAAAAATTTAAAACGGACAAAAAGTGTTGACCGCGGACCTGACGTGAAAAAAAAGACCCAAAAAATGAAAATCCACCCAAATCTGACAAAAGTTGAAAAAGTGCAAAAAAACTCTACAAAACGCACAAAAAAGGGTTAAAAACGCTCACAAAGCATTAAATACACCCCAGATGCATCAAACTGCATCACATGCATGACAATTTGAAAAAACTTTTAAAACGGACAAAAAGTGTTGAACGCGGACCTGACGTGAAAAAAAAGACCCAAAAAATGAAAATCCACCCAAATCTGACAAAAGTTGAAAAAGTGCAAAAAAACTCTAAAAAACGCACAAAAAAGGGTTAAAACGCTCACAAAGCATGAAATACACCCCAGATGCATCAAACTGCATCACATGCATGACAATTTGAAAAAAAATTTAAAACGGACAAAAAAATGTTGACCGCGGACCTGACGTGAAAAAAAAGACCCAAAAAATGAAAATCCATCCAAATCCGACAAAAGTTGAAAAGTGCAAAAAACTCTTTAAACGCACAAAAAAGGGTTAAAACGCTCAAAAAGCATAAAATACGCCCCAGAGGCATCCAAATGCATCACAAGCATGAACAATTGAAAAAAACTTTTAAAACGAACAAAAAGTGTAGACCGCGGACCTGACGTGAAAAAAATGACCCAAAAAATGAAAATCCATCCAAATCCGACAAAAGCTGAAAAAGTGCAAAAAACTCTAAAAACGCACAAAAAAGGGTTAAAACGCTCAAAAAGCATAAAATACGCCCCAGACGAATCCAAATGCATCACAAGCATGAACAATTGAAAAAACTTTTAAAACGCACAAAAACTGTAGACCGCGGACCTGACGTGAAAAAAATGACCCAAAAAATGAAAATCCATCCAAATCCGACAAAAGCTGAAAAAGTTCAAAAAACTCTAAAAACGCACAAAAAAGGGTTAAAACGCTCAAAAAGCATAAAATACGCCCCAGACGCATCCACATGCATCACAAGCATGAACAATTGAAAAAACTTTTAAAATGCACAAAAAGTGTAGACCGCGGACCTGACGTGAAAAAAATGACCCAAAAAATGAAAATCCATCCAAATCCGACAACAGTTGAAAAAGTGCAAAAAACTCTAAAAACGCACAAAAAAGGGTTAAAAACGCTCAAAAAGCATAAAATAAGCCCCAGAGGCATCCAAATGCATCACAAGCATGAACAATTGAAAAAACTTTTAAAACGCACAAAAAGTGCAGACCGCGGACCTGACGTAAAAAAAATGACACAAAAAATGAAAATCCATCCAAATCCGAGAAAAGTTGAAAAAGTTAAAAAAAAACTCTAAAAACGCAAAAAAAAGGGTTAAAACGCTCAAAAAGCATAAAATACGCCCCAGAGGGCATCCAAAATGCATCACAAGCATGAACAATTGAAAAAACTTTTAAAACGCACAAAAAGTGTAGACCGCGGACCTGACGTGAAAAAAATGACCCAAAAAAATGAAAATCCATCCAAATCCGACAAAAGTTGAAAAAGTGCAAAAAACTCTAAAAACGCACAAAAAAGGGTTAAAACGCTCAAAAAGCATAAAATACGCCCCAGACTCATCCAAATGCATCACATGCATGAACATTTGAAAAAACTTTTGAAACGCACAAAAAGTGTAGACCGCGGACCTGACGTGAAAAAAATGACCCAAAAAATGAAAAATCCATCCAAATCCGACAAAAGTTGAAAGAGTGCAAAAAACTCTAAAAACGCACAAAAAAAGGTTAAAACGCTCAAAAAGCATAAAATACGCCCCAGAGGTATCCAAATGCATCACAAGCATGAACAATTGAAAAAACTTTTAAAACGCACAAAAAGTGTAGACCGCGGACCTGACGTGAAAAAAATGACCCAAAAAATGAAAATCCATCCAAATCCGACAAAAGTTGAAAAGTGCAAAAAACTCTAAAAACGAACAAAAAAGGGTTAAAACGCTCAAAAAGCATAAAATACGCCCCAGACGAATCCAAATGCACCACAAGCATGAACATTTGAAAAAACTTTTAAAACGCACAAAAAGTGTAGACCGCGGACCTGACGTAAAAAAAATGACCCAAAAAATGAAAATCCATCAAAATCCGACAAAAGTTGAAAAAGGGCAAAAAAACTCTAAAAACGCACAAAAAAGGGTTAAAACGCTCACAAAGCATTAAATACACCCCAGATGCATCAAACTGCATCACATGCATGAAAATTTAAAAAAACTTTTAAAACGGACAAAACGTGTTGACCGCGGACCTGACGTGAAAAAAAAGATCCAAAAAATGAAAATCCACCCAAATCTGACAAAAGTTGAAAAAGTGCAAAAAACTCTAAAAACGCACAAAAAAGGGTTAAAACGCTCACAAAGCATTAAATACACCCCAGATGCATCAAACTGCATCACATGCATGACAATTTGAAAAAAAATTAAAAACGGACAAAAACTGTTGACCGCGGACCTGACGTGAAAAAAAAGACCCAAAAAATGAAAATCCACCCAAAATCTGAAAAAAAGTTGAAAAAGTGCAAAAAACTCTAAAAACGCACAAAAAAGAGTTAAAACGCTCAAAAAGCATAAAATACGCCCCAGAGGCATCCAAATGCATCACAAGCATGAACAATTGAAAAAACTTTAAAACGCACAAAAAGTGTAGACCGCGGACCTGACGTAAAAAAAAATGACCCAAAAAATGAAAATCCATCCAAAATCCGACAAAAGTTGAAAAAGTTAAAAAAAACTCTAAAAACGCCAAAAAAAAAGGGTTAAAACGCTCAAAAAGCATAAAATACGCCCCAGAGGCATCCAAATGCATCACAAGCATGAACAATTGAAAAAACTTTTAAAACGAACAAAAAGTGTTGACCGCGGACCTGACGTGAAAAAAAAGACCCAAAAAATGAAAATCCACCCAAATCTGACCAAAAGTTGAAAAAGTGCAAAAAACTCTAAAAACGCACAAAAAGGGTTAAAACGCTCAAAAAGCATAAAATACGCCCCAGACGCATCCAAATGCATCACATGCATGAATATTTGAAAAAACTTTTGAAACGCACAAAAAGTGTAGACCGCGGACCTGACGTGGAAAAAAATGACCCAAAAAATGAAAAATCCATCCAAATCCGACAAAAGTTGAAAAGTGCAAAAAACTCTACAAACGCACAAAAATAAGGGTTAAAACGCTCAAAAAGCATAAAATACGCCCCAGAGGCATCCAAATGCATCACAAGCATGAACAATTGAAAAAACTTTTAAAACGAACAAAAAGTGTAGACCGCGGACCTGACGTGAAAAAAATGACCCAAAAAATGAAAATCCATCCAAATCCGACAAAAGTTGAAAAAGTGCAAAAAACTCTAAAAACGAACAAAAAAGGGTTAAAACGCTCAAAAAGCATAAAATACGCCCCAGACGAATCCAAATGCACCACAAGCATGAACATTTGAAAAAACTTTTAAAACGCACAAAAAGTGTAGACCGCGGACCTGACGTAAAAAAAATGACCCAAAAAATGAAAATCCATCCAAATCCGACAAAAGTTGAAAAAGGGCAAAAAACTCTAAAAACGCACAAAAAAGGGTTAAAACGCTCACAAAGCATGAAATACACCCCAGATGCATCAAACTGCATCACATGCATGACAATTTGAAAAAACTTTTAAAACGGAAAAAAAGTGTTGACCGCGGACCTGACGTGAAAAAAAAGACCCAAAAAATGAAAATCCACCCAAATCTGACAAAAGTTGAAAAAGTGCAAAAAACTCTAAAAACGCACAAAAAAGGGTTAAAACGCTCACAAAGCATGAAATACACCCCAGATGCATCAAACTGCATCACATGCATGAAAATTTAAAAAAACTTTTAAAACGGACAAAACGTGTTGACCGCGGACCTGACGTGAAAAAAAAGACCCAAAAAATGAAAATCCACCCAAATCTGACAAAAGTTGAAAAAGTGCAAAAAACTCTAAAAACGCACAAAAAAGGGTTAAAACGCTCACAAAGCATTAAATACACCCCAGATGCATCAAACTGCATCACATGCATGAAAATTTAAAAAAACTTTTAAAACGGACAAAACGTGTTGACCGCGGACCTGACGTGAAAAAAAAGATCCAAAAAATGAAAATCCACCCAAATCTGACAAAAGTTGAAAAAGTGCAAAAACTCTAAAAACGCACAAAAAAAGGGTTAAAAACGCTCACAAAGCATTAAATACACCCCAGATGCATCAAACTGCATCACATGCATGACAATTTGAAAAAAAATTAAAAACGGACAAAAAGTGTTGACCGCGGACCTGACGTGAAAAAAAAGACCCAAAAAATGAAAATCCACCCAAATCTGAAAAAGTTGAAAAAGTGCAAAAAACTCTAAAAACGCACAAAAAAGAGTTAAAACGCTCAAAAAGCATAAAATACGCCCAGAGGCATCCAAATGCATCACAAGCATGAACAATTGAAAAAACTTTTAAAACGCACAAAAAGTGTAGACCGCGGACCTGACGTAAAAAAAATGACCCAAAAAATGAAAATCCCATCCAAATCCGACAAAAGTTGAAAAAGTTAAAAAAAACTCTAAAAACGCAAAAAAAAAGGGTTAAAACGCTCAAAAAGCATAAAATACGCCCCAGAGGCATCCAAATGCATCACAAGCATGAACAATTGAAAAAACTTTTAAAACGAACAAAAAGTGTTGACCGCGGACCTGACGTGAAAAAAAAGACCCAAAAAATGAAAATCCACCCAAATCTGAAAAAAGTTGAAAAAGTGCAAAAAACTCTAAAAAACGCACAAAAAAGGGTTAAAACGCTCACAAAGCATGAAATACACCCCAGATGCATCAAACTGCATCACATGCATGACAATTTGAAAAAACTTTTAAAAAGGGACAAAACGTGTTGACCGCGGACCTGACGTGAAAAAAATGACCCAAAAAATGAAAATCCACCCAAATCTGACAAAAGTTGAAAAAGTGCAAAAAACTCTAAAAACGCACAAAAAAGGGTTAAAAGGCTCACAAAGCATTAAATACACCCCAGATGCATCAAACTGCATCACATGCATGACAATTTGAAAAAACTTTTAAAACGGACAAAAAGTGTTGAACGCGGACCTGACGTGAAAAAAAAGACCCAAAAAATGAAAATCCCACCCAAATCTAACAAAAGTTGAAAAAGTGCAAAAAACTCTAAAAACGCACAAAAAAGGGTTAAAAACGCTCACAAAGCATGAAATACACCCCAGATGCATCAAACTGCATCACATGCATGACAATTTGAAAAAACTTTTAAAACGGAAAAAAAAGTGTTGACCGCGGACCTGACGTGAAAAAAAAGACCCAAAAAATGAAAATCCATCCAAATCCGACAAAAGTTGAAAAAGTGCAAAAAAACTCTAAAAACGCACAAAAAAGGGTTAAAACGCTCAAAAAGCATAAAATACGCCCCAGACGCATCCAAATGCATCACATGCATGATATTTGAAAAAACTTTTGAAACGCACAAAAAGTGTAGACCGCGGACCTGACGTGAAAAAAATGACCCAAAAAATGAAAAATCCATCCAAATCCGACAAAAGTTGAAAAAGTGCAAAAAACTCTACAAACGCACAAAAAAGGGTTAAAACGCTCAAAAAGCATAAAATACGCCCCAGAGGCATCCAAATGCATCACAAGCATGAACAATTGAAAAAACTTTTAAAACGAACAAAAAGTGTAGACCGCGGACCTGACGTGAAAAAAATGACCCAAAAAATGAAAATCCATCCAAATCCGACAAAAGTTGAAAAAGTGCAAAAAACTCTAAAAACGAACAAAAAAGGGTTAAAACGCTCAAAAAGCATAAAATACGCCCCAGACGAATCCAAATGCACCACAAGCATGAACATTTGAAAAACTTTTAAAACGCACAAAAAGTGTAGACCGCGGACCTGACGTAAAAAAAATTACCCAAAAAATGAAAATCCATCCAAATCCGACAAAAGTTGAAAAAGGGCAAAAAACTCTAAAAACGCACAAAAAAGGGTTAAAACGCTCACAAAGCATGAAATACACCCCAGATGCATCAAACTGCATCACATGCATGACAATTTGAAAAAACTTTTAAAACGGAAAAAAAGTGTTGACCGCGGACCTGACGTGAAAAAAAAGACCCAAAAAATGAAAATCCACCCAAATCTGACAAAAGTTGAAAAAGTGCAAAAAACTCTAAAAACGCACAAAAAAGGGTTAAAACGCTCACAAAGCATTAAATACACCCCAGATGCATCAAACTGCATCACATGCATGACAATTTGAAAAAAAATTAAAAACGGACAAAAAGTGTTGACCGCGGACCTGACGTGAAAAAAAAGACCCAAAAAATGAAAATCCACCCAAATCTGAAAAAAGTTGAAAAAGTGCAAAAAACTCTAAAAACGCACAAAAAAGAGTTAAAACGCTCACAAAGCATGAAATACACCCCAGATGCATCAAACTGCATCACATGCATGACAATTTGAAAAAACTTTTAAAACGGAAAAAAAGTGTTGACCGCGGACCTGACGTGAAAAAAAAGACCCAAAAAATGAAAATCCATCCAAATCCGACAAAAGTTGAAAAAGTGCAAAAAACTCTAAAAACGCACAAAAAAGGGTTAAAACGCTCAAAAAGCATAAAATACGCCCCAGACGCATCCAAATGCATCACATGCATGAATATTTGAAAAAACTTTTGAAACGCACAAAAAGTGTAGACCGCGGACCTGACGTGAAAAAAATGACCCAAAAAATGAAAAATCCATCCAAATCCGACAAAAGTTGAAAAAGTGCAAAAAACTCTACAAACGCACAAAAAAGGGTTAAAACGCTCAAAAAGCATAAAATACGCCCCAGAGGCATCCAAATGCATCACAAGCATGAACAATTGAAAAAACTTTTAAAACGAACAAAAAGTGTAGACCGCGGACCTGACGTGAAAAAAATGACCCAAAAAATGAAAATCCATCCAAATCCGACAAAAGTTGAAAAAGTGCAAAAAACTCTAAAAACGAACAAAAAAGGGTTAAAACGCTCAAAAAGCATAAAATACGCCCCAGACGAATCCAAATGCACCACAAGCATGAACATTTGAAAAACTTTTAAAACGCACAAAAAGTGTAGACCGCGGACCTGACGTAAAAAAAATTACCCAAAAAATGAAAATCCATCCAAATCCGACAAAAGTTGAAAAAGGGCAAAAAACTCTAAAAACGCACAAAAAAGGGTTAAAACGCTCACAAAGCATGAAATACACCCCAGATGCATCAAACTGCATCACATGCATGACAATTTGAAAAAACTTTTAAAACGGAAAAAAAGTGTTGACCGCGGACCTGACGTGAAAAAAAAGACCCAAAAAATGAAAATCCACCCAAATCTGACAAAAGTTGAAAAAGTGCAAAAAACTCTAAAAACGCACAAAAAAGGGTTAAAACGCTCACAAAGCATTAAATACACCCCAGATGCATCAAACTGCATCACATGCATGACAATTTGAAAAAAAATTAAAAACGGACAAAAAGTGTTGACCGCGGACCTGACGTGAAAAAAAAGACCCAAAAAATGAAAATCCACCCAAATCTGAAAAAAGTTGAAAAAGTGCAAAAAACTCTAAAAACGCACAAAAAAGAGTTAAAACGCTCAAAAAGCATAAAATACGCCCCAGAGGCATCCAAATGCATCACAAGCATGAACAATTGAAAAAACTTTTAAAACGCACAAAAAGTGTAGACCGCGGACCTGACGTAAAAAAAATAACCCAAAAAATGAAAATCCATCCAAATCCGACAAAAGTTGAAAAAGTTAAAAAAAACTCTAAAAACGCAAAAAAAAGGGTTAAAACGCTCAAAAAGCATAAAATACGCCCCAGAGGCATCCAAATGCATCACAAGCATGAACAATTGAAAAAACTTTTAAAACGAACAAAAAGTGTTGACCGCGGACCTGACGTGAAAAAAAAGACCCAAAAAATGAAAATCCACCCAAATCTGACAAAAGTTGAAAAAGTGCAAAAAACTCTAAAAACGCACAAAAAAGGGTTAAAACGCTCACAAAGCATGAAATACACCCCAGATGCATCAAACTGCATCACATGCATGACAATTTGAAAAAACTTTTAAAAAGGACAAAACGTGTTGACCGCGGACCTGACGTGAAAAAAATGACCCAAAAAATGAAAATCCACCCAAATCTGACAAAAGTTGAAAAAGTGCAAAAAACTCTAAAAACGCACAAAAAAGGGTTAAAAGGCTCACAAAGCATTAAATACACCCCAGATGCATCAAACTGCATCACATGCATGACAATTTGAAAAAACTTTTAAAACGGAAAAAAAGTGTTGACCGCGGACCTGACGTGAAAAAAAAGACCCAAAAAATGAAAATCCATCCAAATCCGACAAAAGTTGAAAAAGTGCAAAAAACTCTAAAAACGCACAAAAAAGGGTTAAAACGCTCAAAAAGCATAAAATACGCCCCAGACGCATCCAAATGCATCACATGCATGAATATTTGAAAAAACTTTTGAAACGCACAAAAAGTGTAGACCGCGGACCTGACGTGAAAAAAATGACCCAAAAAATGAAAAATCCATCCAAATCCGACAAAAGTTGAAAAAGTGCAAAAAACTCTACAAACGCACAAAAAAGGGTTAAAACGCTCACAAAGCATAAAATACGCCCCAGAGGCATCCAAATGCATCACAAGCATGAACAATTGAAAAAACTTTTAAAACGAACAAAAAGTGTAGACCGCGGACCTGACGTGAAAAAAATGACCCAAAAAATGAAAATCCATCCGAATCCGACAAAAGTTGAAAAAGTGCAAAAAACTCTAAAAACGAACAAAAAAGGGTTAAAACGCTCAAAAAGCATAAAATACGCCCCAGACGAATCCAAATGCACCACAAGCATGAACATTTGAAAAAACTTTTAAAACGCACAAAAAGTGTAGACCGCGGACCTGACGTAAAAAAAATGACCCAAAAAATGAAAATCCATCCAAATCCGACAAAAGTTGAAAAAGTGCAAAAAACTCTAAAAACGCACAAAAAAGGGTTAAAACGCTCACAAAGCATGAAATACACCCCAGATGCATCAAACTGCATCACATGCATGACAATTTGAAAAAACTTTTAAAACGGAAAAAAAGTGTTGACCGCGGACCTGACGTGAAAAAAAAGACCCAAAAAATGAAAATCCACCCAAATCTGACAAAAGTTGAAAAAGTGCAAAAAACTCTAAAAACGCACAAAAAAGGGTTAAAACGCTCTCAAAGCATGAAATACATCCCAGATGCATCAAACTGCATCACATGCATGAAAATTTAAAAAAACTTTTAAAACGGACAAAACGTGTTGACCGCGGACCTGACGTGAAAAAAAAGACCCAAAAAATGAAAATCCACCCAAATCTGACAAAAGTTGAAAAAGTGCAAAAAACTCTAAAAACGCACAAAAAAGAGTTAAAACGCTCAAAAAGCATAAAATACGCCCCAGAGGCATCCAAATGCATCAAAAGCATGAACAATTGAAAAAACTTTTAAAACGCACAAAAAAGTGTAGACCGCGGACCTGACGTAAAAAAAATGACCCAAAAAATGAAAATCCATCCAAATCCGACAAAAGTTGAAAAAGTTAAAAAAAACTCTAAAAACGCAAAAAAAAAGGGTTAAAACGCTCAAAAAGCATAAAATACGCCCCAGAGGCATTCCAATGCATCACAAGCATGAACAATTGAAAAAACTTTTAAAACGAACAAAAAGTGTAGACCGCGGACCTGACGTGAAAAAAAAGACCCAAAACATGAAAATCCACCCAAATCTGACAAAAGTTGAAAAAGTGCAAAAAACTCTAAAAACGCACAAAAAAGGGTTAAAACGCTCACAAAGCATGAAATACACCCCAGATGCATCAAACTGCATCACATGCATGAAAATTTAAAAAAACTTTTAAAACGGACAAAACGTGTTGACCGCGGACCTGACGTGAAAAAAAAGACCCAAAAAATGAAAATCCACCCAAATCTGACAAAAGTTGAAAAAGTGCAAAAAACTCTAAAAACGCGCAAAAAAGGGTTAAAACGCTCACAAAGCATTAAATACACCCCAGATGCATCAAACTGCATCACATGCATGACAATTTGAAAAAACTTTTAAAACGGACAAAAAGTGTTGAACGCGGACCTGACGTGAAAAAAAAGACCCAAAAAATGAAAATCCACCCAAATCTGACAAAAGTTGAAAAAGTGCAAAAAACTCTAAAAACGCACAAAAAAGGGTTAAAACGCTCACAAAGCATGAAATACACCCCAGATGCATCAAACTGCATCACATGCATGACAATTTGAAAAAAAATTTAAAACGGACAAAAAGTGTTGACCGCGGACCTGACGTGAAAAAAAAGACCCAAAAAATGAAAATCCACCCAAATCTGAAAAAAGTTGAAAAAGTGCAAAAAACTCTAAAAACGCACAAAAAAGGGTTAAAACGCTCAAAAAGCATAAAATACGCCCCAGAGGCATCCAAATGCATCACAAGCATGAACAATTGAAAAAACTTTTAAAACGAACAAAAAGTGTAGACCGCGGACCTGACATGAAAAAAATAACCCAAAAAATGAAAATCCATCCAAATCCGACAAAAGTTTAAAAAGTGCAAAAAACTCTAAAAACGCACAAAAAAGGGATAAAACGCTCAAAAAGCATAAAATACGCCCCAGACGCATCCAAATGCATCACATGCATGAACATTTGAAAAAACTTTTGAAACGCACAAAAAGTGTAGACCGCGGACCTGACGTGAAAAAAATGACCCAAAAAATGAAAATCCATCCAAATCCGACAAAAGCTGAAAAAGTGCAAAAAACTCTAAAAACGAACAAAAAAGGGTTAAAACGCTCAAAAAGCATAAAATACGCCCCAGACGAATCCAAATGCATCACAAGCATGAACAATTGAAAAAACTTTTAAAACGCACAAAAAGTGTAGACCGCGGACCTGACGTGAAAAAAATGACCCAAAAAATGAAAATCCATCCAAATCCGACAAAAGTTGAAAAAGTGCAAAAAACTCTAAAAACGCACAAAAAAGGGTTAAAACGCTCACAAAGCATGAAATACACCCCAGATGCATCAAACTGCATCACATGCATGACAATTTGAAAAAAAATTTAAAACGGACAAAAAGTGTTGACCGCGGACCTGACGTGAAAAAAAAGACCCAAAAAATGAAAATCCACCCAAATCTGACAAAAGTTGAAAAAGTGCAAAAAACTCTAAAAACGCACAAAAAAGGGTTAAAACGCTCACAAAGCATTAAATACACCCCAGATGCATCAAACTGCATCACATGCATGACAATTTGAAAAAACTTTTAAAACGGACAAAAAGTGTTGAACGCGGACCTGACGTGAAAAAAAAGACCCAAAAAATGAAAATCCACCCAAATCTGACAAAAGTTGAAAAAGTGCAAAAAACTCTAAAAACGCACAAAAAAGGGTTAAAACGCTCACAAAGCATGAAATACACCCCAGATGCATCAAACTGCATCACATGCATGACAATTTGAAAAAAAATTTAAAACGGACAAAAAATGTTGACCGCGGACCTGACGTGAAAAAAAAGACCCAAAAAATGAAAATCCATCCAAATCCGACAAAAGTTGAAAAGTGCAAAAAACTCTTTAAACGCACAAAAAAGGGTTAAAACGCTCAAAAAGCATAAAATACGCCCCAGAGGCATCCAAATGCATCACAAGCATGAACAATTGAAAAAACTTTTAAAACGAACAAAAAGTGTAGACCGCGGACCTGACGTGAAAAAAATGACCCAAAAAATGAAAATCCATCCAAATCCGACAAAAGCTGAAAAAGTGCAAAAAACTCTAAAAACGCACAAAAAAGGGTTAAAACGCTCAAAAAGCATAAAATACGCCCCAGACGAATCCAAATGCATCACAAGCATGAACAATTGAAAAAACTTTTAAAACGCACAAAAACTGTAGACCGCGGACCTGACGTGAAAAAAATGACCCAAAAAATGAAAATCCATCCAAATCCGACAAAAGCTGAAAAAGTTCAAAAAACTCTAAAAACGCACAAAAAAGGGTTAAAACGCTCAAAAAGCATAAAATACGCCCCAGACGCATCCACATGCATCACAAGCATGAACAATTGAAAAAACTTTTAAAATGCACAAAAAGTGTAGACCGCGGACCTGACGTGAAAAAAATGACCCAAAAAATGAAAATCCATCCAAATCCGACAACAGTTGAAAAAGTGCAAAAAACTCTAAAAACGCACAAAAAAGGGTTAAAACGCTCAAAAAGCATAAAATAAGCCCCAGAGGCATCCAAATGCATCACAAGCATGAACAATTGAAAAAACTTTTAAAACGCACAAAAAGTGCAGACCGCGGACCTGACGTAAAAAAAATGACACAAAAAATGAAAATCCATCCAAATCCGAGAAAAGTTGAAAAAGTTAAAAAAAAACTCTAAAAACGCAAAAAAAAGGGTTAAAACGCTCAAAAAGCATAAAATACGCCCCAGAGGCATCCAAATGCATCACAAGCATGAACAATTGAAAAAACTTTTAAAACGCACAAAAAGTGTAGACCGCGGACCTGACGTGAAAAAAATGACCCAAAAAATGAAAATCCATCCAAATCCGACAAAAGTTGAAAAAGTGCAAAAAACTCTAAAAACGCACAAAAAAGGGTTAAAACGCTCAAAAAGCATAAAATACGCCCCAGACTCATCCAAATGCATCACATGCATGAACATTTGAAAAAACTTTTGAAACGCACAAAAAGTGTAGACCGCGGACCTGACGTGAAAAAAATGACCCAAAAAATGAAAAATCCATCCAAATCCGACAAAAGTTGAAAGAGTGCAAAAAACTCTAAAAACGCACAAAAAAAGGTTAAAACGCTCAAAAAGCATAAAATACGCCCCAGAGGTATCCAAATGCATCACAAGCATGAACAATTGAAAAAACTTTTAAAACGCACAAAAAGTGTAGACCGCGGACCTGACGTGAAAAAAATGACCCAAAAAATGAAAATCCATCCAAATCCGACAAAAGTTGAAAAAGTGCAAAAAACTCTAAAAACGCACAAAAAAGGGTTAAAACGCTCAAAAAGCATAAAATACGCCCCAGACGCATCCAAATGCATCACATGCATGAACATTTGAAAAAACTTTTGAAACGCACAAAAAGTGTAGACCGCGGACCTGACGTGAAAAAAATGACCCAAAAAATGAAAAATCCATCCAAATCCGACAAAAGTTGAAAAAGTGCAAAAAACTCTACAAACGCACAAAAAAGGGTTAAAACGCTCAAAAAGCATAAAATATGCCCCAGAGGCATCCAAATGCATCACAAGCATGAACAATTGAAAAAACTTTTAAAACGAACAAAAAGTGTAGACCGCGGACCTGACGTGAAAAAAAAGACCCAAAAAATGAAAATCCACCCAAATCTGACAAAAGTTGAAAAAGTGCAAAAAACTCTAAAAACGCACAAAAAAGGGTTAAAACGCTCACAAAGCATGAAATACACCCCAGATGCATCAAACTGCATCACATGCATGACAATTTGAAAAAAAATTTAAAACGGACAAAAAGTGTTGAACGCGGACCTGACGTGAAAAAAAAGACCCAAAAAATGAAAATCCACCCAAATCTGACAAAAGTTGAAAAAGTGCAAAAAACTCTAAAAACGCACAAAAAAGGGTTAAAACGCTCACAAAGCATGAAATACACCCCAGATGCATCAAACTGCATCACATGCATGACAATTTGAAAAAAAATTTAAAACGGACAAAAAGTGTTGACCGCGGACCTGACGTGAAAAAAAAGACCCAAAAAATGAAAATCCACCCAAATCTGACAAAAGTTGAAAAAGTGCAAAAAACTCTAAAAACGCACAAAAAAGGGTTAAAACGCTCACAAAGCATGAAATACACGCCAGATGCATCAAACTGCATCACATGCATGAAAATTTGAAAAAACTTTTGAAACGCACAAGAAGTGTAGACCGCGGACCTGACGTGAAAAAAATGACCCAAAAAATAAAAAATCCATCCAAATCCGACAAAAGTTGAAAAAGTGCAAAAAACTCTAAAAACGCACAAAAAAGGGTTAAAACGCTCAAAAAGCATAAAATACGCCCCAGAGGCATCCAAATGCATCACAAGCATGAACAATTGAAAAAACTTTTAAAACGAACAAAAAGTGTAGACCGCGGACCTGACGTGAAAAAAATGACCCAAAAAATGAAAATCCATCCAAATCCGACAAAAGATGAAAAAGTGCAAAAAACTCTAAAAACGCACAAAAAAGGGTTAAAACGCTCAAAAAGCATAAAATACGCCCCAGACGAATCCAAATGCATCACAAGCATGAACAATTGAAAAAACTTTTAAAACGCACAAAAAGTGTAGACCGCGGACCTGACGTGAAAAAAATGACCCAAAAAATGAAAATCCATCCAAATCCGACAAAAGCTGAAAAAGTACAAAAAACTCTAAAAACGCACAAAAAAGGGTTAAAACGCTCAAAAAGCATAAAATACGCCCCAGACGCATCCACATGCATCACAAGCATTAACAATTGAAAAAACTTTTAAAATGCACAAAAAGTGTAGACCGCGGACCTGACGTGAAAAAAATGACCCAAAAAATGAAAATCCATCCAAATCCGACAACAGTTGAAAAAGTGCAAAAAACTCTAAAAACGCACAAAAAAGGGTTAAAACGCTCAAAAAGCATAAAATACGCCCCAGAGGCATCCAAATGCATCACAAGCATGAACAATTGAAAAAACTTTTAAAACGCACAAAAAGTGTAGACCGCGGACCTGACGTGAAAAAAATGACCCAAAAAATGAAAATCCATCCAAATCCGACAACAGTTGAAAAAGTACAAAAAACTCTAAAAACGCACAAAAAAGGGTTAAAACGCTGAAAAAGCATAAAAAACGCCCCAGACTCATCCAAATGCATCACATGCATGACAATTTGAAAAAACTTTTGAAACGCACAAAAAGTGTAGACCGCGGACCTGACGTGAAAAAAATGACCCAAAAAATGAAAAATCCATCCAAATCCGACAAAAGTTGAAAGAGTGCAAAAAACTCTAAAAACGCACAAAAAAAGGTTAAAACGCTCAAAAAGCATAAAATACGCCCCAGAGGTATCCAAATGCATCACAAGCATGAACAATTGAAAAAACTTTTAAAACGAACAAAAAGTGTAGACCGCGGACCTGACGTGAAAAAAATGACCCAAAAAATGAAAATCCATCCAAATCCGACAAAAGTTGAAAAAGTTCAAAAAAACTCTAAAAACGCACAAAAAAGGGTTAAAACGCTCAAAAAGCATAAAATACGCCCCAGAGGCATCCAAATGCATCACAAGCATGAACAATTGAAAAAACTTTTAAAACGCACAAAAAGTGTAGACCGCGGACCTGACGTGAAAAAAATGACCCAAAAAATGAAAATCCATCCAAATCCGACAAAAGTTGAAAAAGTGCAAAAAACTCTAAAAACGCACAAAAAAGGGTTAAAACGCTCAAAAAGCATAAAATACGCCCAAGACGCATCCAAATGCATCACATGCATGAACATTTGAAAAAACTTTTGAAACGCACAAAAAGTGTAGACCGCGGACCTGACGTGAAAAAAATGACCCAAAAAATGAAAAATCCATCCAAATCCGACAAAAGTTGAAAAAGTGCAAAAAACTCTACAAACGCACAAAAAAGGGTTAAAACGCTCAAAAAGCATAAAATACGCCCCAGAGGCATCCAAATGCATCACAAGCATGAACAATTGAAAAAACTTTTAAAACGAACAAAAAGTGTAGACCGCGGACCTGACGTGAAAAAAAATGACCCAAAAAAAGAAAATCCATCCAAATCCGACAAAAGTTGAAAAAGTGCAAAAAACTCTAAAAACGAACAAAAAAGGGTTAAAACGCTCAAAAAGCATAAAATACGCCCCAGACGAATCCAAATGCATCACAAGCATGAACAATTGAAAAAACTTTTAAAACGCACAAAAAGTGTAGACAGCGGACCTGACGTGAAAAAAATGACCCAAAAAATTAAAATCCATCCAAATCCGACAAAAGTTGAAAAAGTGCAAGAAACTCTAAAAACGCACAAAAAAGGGTTAAAACGCTCAAAAAGCATAAAAAACGCCCCAGACTCATCCAAATGCATCACATGCATGAACATTTGAAAAAACATTTAAAACGCACAAAAAGTGTAGACCGCGGACCTGACGTGAAAAAAATGACCCAAAAAAATGAAAATCCATCCAAATCCGACAAAAGTTGAAAAAGTTCAAAAAACTCTAAAAATGCACAAAAAAGGGTTAAAACCCTCAAAAAGCATAAAATACGCCCCAGACGCATCCAAATGCATCACATGCATGAACATTTGAAAAAACTTTAGAAACGCACAAAAAGTGTAGACCGCGGACCTGACGTGAAAAAAATGACCCAAAAAATGAAAATACATCCAAATCCGACAAAAGT
Source organism: Salminus brasiliensis (assembly GCF_030463535.1). NCBI lineage: Eukaryota > Metazoa > Chordata > Actinopteri > Characiformes > Bryconidae > Salminus > Salminus brasiliensis. The sequence continues at coordinate 54,161,412 of NC_132878.1, read as the reverse complement.
TGAAAAAGTGCAAAAAACTCTAAAAACGCACAAAAAAGGGTTAAAACGCTCAAAAAGCATAAAATACGCCCCAGACGTATCCAAATGCATCACAAGCATGAACAATTGAAAAAACTTTTAAAACGCACAAACAGTGTAGACCGCGGACCTGACGTGAAAAAAAAGACCCAAAAAATGAAAATCCATCCAAATCCGACAAAAGTTTAAAAAGTGCAAAAAACTCTAAAAACGCACAAAAAAGGGTTAAAACGCTGAAAAAGCATAAAAAAACGCCCCAGACTCATCCAAATGCATCACATGCATGAACAATTGAAAAAACTTTTAAAACGCACAAAAAGTGTAGACCGCGGACCTGACGTGAAAAAAATGACCCAAAAAATTAAAATCCATCCAAATCCGACAAAAGTTGAAAAAGTGCAAAAAACTCTTAAAACACATTAAAAAGGGTTAAAACGCTCAAAAAGCATAAAATACGCCCCAGACGCATCCAAATGAATCACAAGCGTGAACATTTGAAAAAACTTTTAAAACGCACAGTGTAGACCGCGGACCTGACGTGAAAAAAATGACCCAAAAAATGAAAATCCATCCAAATCCGACAAAAGTTGAAAAAGTGCAAAAAACTCTAAAAACGCATAAAAAAAGGGGTAAAACGCTCAAAAAGCATAAAATATTACAACGTTGGACACCAGGTGGTGATAATAGACTGTATATGGGAATGTACAGCGGGTAGTGCAGTTGGACACTTGGTGGTTGACGCTGGTATTGCAGATGGAGTTGGAGTTTTGCGTTGAGATATTGTGAACAATTTCTCAGGTGCGTTTGTTCTTAGATTGAAGCTGCGTGGACTTTAGCTGTTGCCCTACCTGCTCGGTTAGATGTATTTCTCCTATAGAAGTGCTGTCAAAGCGTCAGACTTGTTTTAGGCTGAGGGTCTTATTTAGTTTAGTAGAAGACACAGCTGTGACCAGTGTAAAAAGCGAGTGTGGAGTTCGTTATAAGTTGAACTGTCATAAGTTTTCCAACACGTTTTGGAACCTGAAGTATTAGCGATGAAGACATGACGATGGAGAGAAAGCTTAGTTGAGGCGGAAGTAAGTGGTCAGAGGAGAGCTGTCGTCTTTAAGCAGCAGAGTGCTCATTGACGTGTTTGGAAGATTCTGACCAATCACAAACAAGCCTTGGAGACGAGTTCTTAAATAGGTTGCGAAATGACTATTTACCGCGATCATGGTGAGGAGTCCAAAAAAATCTTTTTTTCTTCCTCTCGGGTGCAAAGACAAGTCCAATAAATTACATTCAACTACAGAGACATGATAGATTTCTTTTTTTTTCATGGACGGGAGCCCAAACAAGAAAGTTATTAACAAACTCTCCCTCATTCACTTACGAGAACTCCGCCCTCTGCCGCGCATGCGTGGTGCTGTGCTGGTCGACAAACATACAGCGCCGAACATGCATAAACCAGTTTATACTGCATTTCCAACACTGCTATGCTGGACAGCCAGCACCACACCATTGTAAATCAGCGTAGGTTGCGTTTTGAACACTGCTGCGCTGCTCAACAAGCACCATGCCAGCATCAGACCAGTACAAATGGTCAAAAAACATCTTTTGCTAGAGCCATCCAGTGGTTGACGTCATGATATGTTAGCGCCAAGCTAGCAGTACATTTACTCTCCCACACTGGGTTCAGCGCTGCCTGTATTTATGGCAACAGGTTGATCATGCTGACCGAGCTGCTTTGCCAGGTTGGTTATGCTGGTTAACCAGCGTGCTCATCTGTTCGATCACTTATGAAACGTTTTATGTCCTAGTGATACAATTCCAGGTAACGTTTTTCAGTGCAGATTTTTAAGGATGCACGCTGATCAGCCATGACATTCACACCACTTTCTTGTCTCTACCTTCGTTGTGCATTTTGTCAGCTTATCATATAAGGGCACTTTGTAGTTCTACAGGTACAGGTTGTAGTTCATCTGTTGATCTGCATACATTGTTAGCCTTATTTCACCCTGATCTCCAATGGTCAGGACGCCACAGGACCACCACAGAGCAGTTATTATGTGGGTGGGGGTCATTCTCAGCACTGCGATGACACTGACCCGGTGGTGGCGCGCCAGTGTGTGCTGCGCTGGCGAAGGCGCGCTGCCAGAAATTTTGGGACCCATGAAGAGATATTACACTGGGCTCCACAACTATATCCTCGGTTAATACATTTTTAGAGCCCCTGTCGCTCACAGGCCGTTAGAATCGTTCTCACTGTTTCCTTCCCCAGTGCGCTGGTATGAGTGGATCAGACAAGGCAGTGCTTCAGGAGAGTTCAAACACTGACAGCAGTGCACCAACCAGAAATATTCAGCCAACGGTGTCCTGTGGGCAGCCTCCTGTGACCGCTGATGAAGGACTAATGCATGACCAAAACAAAATGTGCAACAACAGATGAGCTCTCTATCTGCCACAAAGCTAGGAGCATGCTTTTTTCTGACATAATTTAGTGGCACTAACCAGATTTCAACTAACATTTAATATGATCTGTCACACAAACACTTTAGATAGGGAGTTCACTAGCCTGTTGGCCATAGCTAACCATACACTACAAGATAAAAAAAAAATTCTGAAAATACCTTTACAAGATTAAAGTCTGATGCCCTCTCGCATCTAAAGACAACATTTTGTTACTCACAGTGACAGACTATAATGTTGTAGACTGAGAATCTTGCAGTGTTCCTCTTTGCAAGACTGCAACCTTTTGAGATTATTTCCTTTCATGGTCCCTTTGAAAATTTACAAGGAGAGAGCAGTTAAAACTTGTGAAAAGCTCTGAAATATTCAAAAACGTTCCAGAAAATATTACAACGTTGGACACCAGGTGGTGATAATAGACTGTATATGGGAATGTACAGCGGGTAGTGCAGTTGGACACTTGGTGGTTGACGCTGGTATTGCAGATGGAGTTGGAGTTTTGCGTTGAGATATTGTGAACAATTTCTCAGGTGCGTTTGTTCTTAGATTGAAGCTGCGTGGACTTTAGCTGTTGCCCTACCTGCTCGGTTAGATGTATTTCTCCTATAGAAGTGCTGTCAAAGCGTCAGACTTGTTTTAGGCTGAGGGTCTTATTTAGTTTAGTAGAAGACACAGCTGTGACCAGTGTAAAAAGCGAGTGTGGAGTTCGTTATAAGTTGAACTGTCATAAGTTTTCGAACATGTTTTGGAACCTGAAGTATTAGCGATGAAGAGGAAGCTTAGTTGAGGCGGAAGTAAGTGGTCAGAGGAGAGCTGTCGTCTTTAAGCAGCAGAGTGCTCATTGACGTGTTTGGAAGATTCTGACCAATCACAAACAAGCCTTGGAGACGAGTTCTTAAATAGGTTGCGAAATGACTATTTACCGCGATCATGGTGAGGAGTCCAAAAAAATCTTTTTTTCTTCCTCTCGGGTGCAAAGACAAGTCCAATAAATTACATTCAACTACAGAGACATGATAGATTTCTTTTTTTTTCATGGACGGGAGCCCAAACAAGAAAGTTATTAACAAACTCTCCCTCATTCACTTACGAGAACTCCGCCCTCTGCCGCGCATGCGTGGTGCTGTGCTGGTCGACAAACATACAGCGCCGAACATGCATAAACCAGTTTATACTGCATTTCCAACACTGCTATGCTGGACAGCCAGCACCACACCATTGTAAATCAGCGTAGGTTGCGTTTTGAACACTGCTGCGCTGCTCAACAAGCACCATGCCAGCATCAGACCATTACAAATGGTCAAAAAACATCTTTTGCTAGAGCCTTCCAGTGGTTGACGTCATGATATGTTTGCGCCAAGCTAGCAGTACATTTACTCTCCCACACTGGGTTCAGCGCTGCCTGTATTTATGGCAACAGGTTGATCATGCTGACCGAGCTGCTTTGCCAGGTTGGTTATGCTGGTTAACCAGCGTGCTCATCTGTTCGATCACTTATGAAACATTTTATGTCCTAGTGATACAATTCCAGGTAACGTTTTTCAGTGCAGATTTTTAAGGATGCACGCTGATCAGCCATGACATTGACACCACTTTCTTGTCTCTACCTTCGTTGTGCATTTTGTCAGCTTATCATATAAGGGCACTTTGTAGTTCTACAGGTACAGGTTGTAGTTGATCTGTTGATCTGCATACATTGTTAGCCTCATTTCACCCTGATCTCCAATGGTCAGGACGCCACAGGACCACCACAGAGCAGTTATTATGTGGGTGGGGGTCATTCTCAGCACTGCGATGACACTGACCCGGTGGTGGCGCGCCAGTGTGTGCTGCGCTGGCAAAGGCGCGCTGCCAGGAATTTTGGGACCCATGAAGAGATATTACACTGGGCTCCACAACTATATCCTCGGTTAATACATTTTTAGAGCCCCTGTCGCTCACAGGCCGTTAGAATCGTTCTCACTGTTTCCTTCCCCAGTGCGCTGGTATGAGTGGATCAGACAAGGCAGTGCTTCAGGAGAGTTCAAACACTGAAAGCAGTGCACCAACCAGAAATATTCAGCCAACGGTGTCCTGTGGGCAGCCTCCTGTGACCGCTGATGAAGGACTAATGCATGACCAAAACAAAATGTGCAACAACAGATGAGCTCTCTATCTGCCACGAAGCAAGGAGCATGCTTTTTTCTGACATAATTTAGTGGCACTAACCAGATTTCAACTAACATTTAATATGATCTGTCACACAAACACTTTAGATAGGGAGTTCACTAGCCTGTTGGCCATAGCTAACCATACACTACAAGATAAAAAAAAATTCTGAAAATACCTTTACAAGATTAAAGTCTGATGCCCTCTCGCATCTAAAGACAACATTTTGTTACTTACAGTGACAGACTATAATGTTGTAGACTGAGAATCTTGCAGTGTTCCTCTTTGCAAGACTGCAACCTTTTGAGATTATTTCCTTTCATGGTCCCTTTGAAAATTTACAAGGAGAGAGCAGTTAAAACTTGTGAAAAGCTCTGAAATATTCAAAAACGTTCCAGAAAATATTACAACGTTGGACACCAGGTGGTGATAATAGACTGTATATGGGAATGTACAGCGGGTAGTGCAGTTGGACACTTGGTGGTTGACGCTGGTATTGCAGATGGAGTTGGAGTTTTGCGTTGAGATATTGTGAACAATTTCTCAGGTGCGTTTGTTCTTAGATTGAAGCTGCGTGGACTTTAGCTGTTGCCCTACCTGCTCGGTTAGATGTATTTCTCCTATAGAAGTGCTGTCAAAGCGTCAGACTTGTTTTAGGCTGAGGGTCTTATTTAGTTTAGTAGAAGACACAGCTGTGACCAGTGTAAAAAGCGAGTGTGGATTTCGTTATGAGTTGAACTGTCATAAGTTTTCCAACATGTTTTGGAACCTGAAGTATTAGCGATGAAGACATGACGATGGAGAGAAAGCTTAGTTGAGGCGGAAGTAAGTGGTCAGAGGAGGAGAGCTGTCGTCTTTAAGCAGCAGAGTGCTCATTGACGTGTTTGGAAGATTCTGACCAATCACAAACAAGCCTTGGAGACGAGTTCTTAAATAGGTTCCGAAATGACTATTTACCGCGATCATGGTGAGGAGTCCAAAAAAATCTTTTTTTCTTCCTCTCGGGTGCAAAGACAAGTCCAATAAATTACATTCAACTACAGAGACATGATAGATTTCTTTTTTTTTCATGGACGGGAGCCCAAACAAGAAAGTTATTAACAAACTCTCCCTCATTCACTTACGAGAACTCCGCCCTCTGCCGCGCATGCGTGGTGCTGTGCTGGTCGACAAACATACAGCGCCGAACATGCATAAACCAGTTTATACTGCATTTCCAACACTGCTATGCTGGACTGCCAGCACCACACCATTGTAAATCAGCGTAGGTTGCGTTTTGAACACTGCTGCGCTGCTCAACAAGCACCATGCCAGCATCAGACCAGTACAAATGGTCAAAAAACATCTTTTGCTAGAGCCATCCAGTGGTTGACGTCATGATATGTTAGCGCCAAGCTAGCAGTACATTTACTCTCCCACACTGGGTTCAGCGCTGCCTGTATTTATGGCAACAGGTTGATCATGCTGACCGAGCTGCTTTGCCAGGTTGGTTATGCTGGTTAACCAGCGTGCTCATCTGTTCGATCACTTATGAAACATTTTATGTCCCAGTGATACAATTCCAGGTAACGTTTTTCAGTGCAGATTTTTAAGGATGCACGCTGATCAGCCATGACATTGACACCACTTTCTTGTCTCTACCTTCGTTGTGCATTTTGTCAGCTTATCATATAAGGGCACTTTGTAGTTCTACAGTTACAGGTTGTAGTTCATCTGTTGATCTGCATACATTGTTAGCCTTATTTCACCCTGATCTCCAATGGTCAGAACGCCACAGGACCACAACAGAGCAGTTATTATGTGGGTGGGGGTCATTCTCAGCACTGCGATGACACTGACCCGGTGGTGGCGCGCCAGTGTGTGCTGCGCTGGCGAAGGCGCGCTGCCAGAAATTTTGGGACCCATGAAGAGATATTACACTGGGCTCCACAACTATATCCTCGGTTAATACATTTTTAGAGCCCCTGTCGCTCACAGGCCGTTAGAATCGTTCTCACTGTTTCCTTCCCCAGTGCGCTGGTATGAGTGGATCAGACAAGGCAGTGCTTCAGGAGAGTTCAAACACTGACAGCAGTGCACCAACCAGAAATATTCAGCCAACGGTGTCCTGTGGGCAGCCTCCTGTGACCGCTGATGAAGGACTAATGCATGACCAAAACAAAATGTGCAACAACAGATGAGCTCTCTATCTGCCACAAAGCTAGGAGCATGCTTTTTTCTGACATAATTTAGTGGCACTAACCAGATTTCAACTAACATTTAATATGATCTGTCACACAAACACTTTAGATAGGGAGTTCACTAGCCTGTTGGCCATAGCTAACCATACACTACAAGATAAAAAAAAAATTCTGAAAATACCTTTACAAGATTAAAGTCTGATGCCCTCTCGCATCTAAAGACAACATTTTGTTACTCACAGTGACAGACTATAATGTTGTAGACTGAGAATCTTGCAGTGTTCCTCTTTGCAAGACTGCAACCTTTTGAGATTATTTCCTTTCATGGTCCCTTTGAAAATTTACAAGGAGAGAGCAGTTAAAACTTGTGAAAAGCTCTGAAATATTCAAAAACGTTCCAGAAAATATTACAACGTTGGACACCAGGTGGTGATAATAGACTGTATATGGGAATGTACAGCGGGTAGTGCAGTTGGACACTTGGTGGTTGACGCTGGTATTGCAGATGGAGTTGGAGTTTTGCGTTGAGATATTGTGAACAATTTCTCAGGTGCGTTTGTTCTTAGATTGAAGCTGCGTGGACTTTAGCTGTTGCCCTACCTGCTCGGTTAGATGTATTTCTCCTATAGAAGTGCTGTCAAAGCGTCAGACTTGTTTTAGGCTGAGGGTCTTATTTAGTTTAGTAGAAGACACAGCTGTGACCAGTGTAAAAAGCGAGTGTGGAGTTCGTTATAAGTTGAACTGTCATAAGTTTTCCAACATGTTTTGGAACCTGAAGTATTAGCGATGAAGAGGAAGCTTAGTTGAGGCGGAAGTAAGTGGTCAGAGGAGAGCTGTCGTCTTTAAGCAGCAGAGTGCTCATTGACGTGTTTGGAAGATTCTGACCAATCACAAACAAGCCTTGGAGACGAGTTCTTAAATAGGTTGCGAAATGACTATTTACCGCGATCATGGTGAGGAGTCCAAAAAAATCTTTTTTTCTTCCTCTCGGGTGCAAAGACAAGTCCAATAAATTACATTCAACTACAGAGACATGATAGATTTCTTTTTTTTTCATGGACGGGAGCCCAAACAAGAAAGTTATTAACAAACTCTCCCTCATTCACTTACGAGAACTCCGCCCTCTGCCGCGCATGCGTGGTGCTGTGCTGGTCGACAAACATACAGCGCCAACATGCATAAACCAGTTTATACTGCATTTCCAACACTGCTATGCTGGACAGCCAGCACCACACCATTGTAAATCAGCGTAGGTTGCGTTTTGAACACTGCTGCGCTGCTCAACAAGCACCATGCCAGCATCAGACCATTACAAATGGTCAAAAAACATCTTTTGCTAGAGCCATCCAGTGGTTGACGTCATGATATGTTAGCGCCAAGCTAGCAGTACATTTACTCTCCCACACTGGGTTCAGCGCTGCCTGTATTTATGGCAACAGGTTGATCATGCTGACCGAGCTGCTTTGCCAGGTTGGTTATGCTGGTTAACCAGCGTGCTCATCTGTTTGATCACTTATGAAACGTTTTATGTCCCAGTGATACAATTCCAGGTAACGTTTTTCAGTGCAGATTTTTAAGGATGCACGCTGATCAGCCATGACATTGACACCACTTTCTTGTCTCTACCTTCGTTGTGCATTTTGTCAGCTTATCATATAAGGGCACTTTGTAGTTCTACAGGTACAGGTTGTAGTTGATCTGTTGATCTGCATACATTGTTAGCCTCATTTCACCCTGATCTCCAATGGTCAGGACGCCACAGGACCACCACAGAGCAGTTATTATGTGGGTGGGGGTCATTCTCAGCACTGCGATGACACTGACCCGGTGGTGGCGCGCCAGTGTGTGCTGCGCTGGCAAAGGCGCGCTGCCAGGAATTTTGGGACCCATGAAGAGATATTACACTGGGCTCCACAACTATATCCTCGGTTAATACATTTTTAGAGCCCCTGTCGCTCACAGGCCATTAGAATCGTTCTCACTGTTTCCTTCCCCAGTGCGCTGGTATGAGTGGATCAGACAAGGCAGTGCTTCAGGAGAGTTCAAACACTGACAGCAGTGCACCAACCAGAAATATTCAGCCAACGGTGTCCTGTGGGCAGCCTCCTGTGACCGCTGATGAAGGACTAATGCATGACCAAAACAAAATGTGCAACAACAGATGAGCTCTCTATCTGCCACGAAGCTAGGAGCATGCTTTTTTCTGACATAATTTAGTGGCACTAACCAGATTTCAACTAACATTTAATATGATCTGTCACACAAACACTTTAGATAGGGAGTTCACTAGCCTGTTGGCCGTAGCTAACCATACACTACAAGATAAAAAAAAAATTCTGAAAATACCTTTACAAGATTAAAGTCTGATGCCCTCTCGCATCTAAAGACAACATTTTGTTACTCACAGTGACAGACTATAATGTTGTAGACTGAGAATCTTGCAGTGTTCCTCTTTGCAAGACTGCAACCTTTTGAGATTATTTCCTTTCATGGTCCCTTTGAAAATTTACAAGGAGAGAGCAGTTAAAACTTGTGAAAAGCTCTGAAATATTCAAAAACGTTCCAGAAAATATTACAACGTTGGACACCAGGTGGTGATAATAGACTGTATATGGGAATGTACAGCGGGTAGTGCAGTTGGACACTTGGTGGTTGACGCTGGTATTGCAGATGGAGTTGGAGTTTTGCGTTGAGATATTGTGAACAATTTCTCAGGTGCGTTTGTTCTTAGATTGAAGCTGCGTGGACTTTAGCTGTTGCCCTACCTGCTCGGTTAGATGTATTTCTCCTATAGAAGTGCTGTCAAAGCGTCAGACTTGTTTTAGGCTGAGGGTCTTATTTAGTTTAGTAGAAGACACAGCTGTGACCAGTGTAAAAAGCGAGTGTGGAGTTCGTTATAAGTTGAACTGTCATAAGTTTTCCAACACGTTTTGGAACCTGAAGTATTAGCGATGAAGACATGACGATGGAGAGAAAGCTTAGTTGAGGCGGAAGTAAGTGGTCAGAGGAGAGCTGTCGTCTTTAAGCAGCAGAGTGCTCATTGACGTGTTTGGAAGATTCTGACCAATCACAAACAAGCCTTGGAGACGAGTTCTTAAATAGGTTGCGAAATGACTATTTACCGCGATCATGGTGAGGAGTCCAAAAAAATCTTTTTTTCTTCCTCTCGGGAGCAAAGACAAGTCCAATAAATTACATTCAACTACAGAGACATGATAGATTTCTTTTTTTTTCATGGACGGGAGCCCAAACAAGAAAGTTATTAACAAACTCTCCCTTATTCACTTACGAGACCTCCGCCCTCTGCCGCGCATGCGTGGTGCTGTGCTGGTCGACAAACATACAGCGCCAACATGCATAAACCAGTTTATACTGCATTTCCAACACTGCTATGCTGGACAGCCAGCACCACACCATTGTAAATCAGCGTAGGTTGCGTTTTGAACACTGCTGCGCTGCTCAACAAGCACCATGCCAGCATCAGACCAGTACAAATGCTCAAAAAACATCTTTTGCTAGAGCCATCCAGTGGTTGACGTCATGATATGTTAGCGCCAAGCTAGCAGTACATTTACTCTCCCACACTGGGTTCAGCGCTGCCTGTATTTATGGCAACAGGTTGATCATGCTGACCGAGCTGCTTTGCCAGGTTGGTTATGCTGGTTAACCAGCGTGCTCATCTGTTTGATCACTTATGAAACGTTTTATGTCCTAGTGATACAATTCCAGGTAACGTTTTTCAGTGCAGATTTTTAAGGATGCACGCTGATCAGCCATGACATTGACACCACTTTCTTGTCTCTACCTTCGTTGTGCATTTTGTCAGCTTATCATATAAGGGCACTTTGTAGTTCTACAGGTACAGGTTGTAGTTCATCTGTTGATCTGCATACATTGTTAGCCTTATTTCACCCTGATCTCCAATGGTCAGGACGCCACAGGACCACCACAGAGCAGTTATTATGTGGGTGGGGGTCATTCTCAGCACTGCGATGACACTGACCCGGTGGTGGCGCGCCAGTGTGTGCTGCGCTGGCGAAGGCGCGCTGCCAGAAATTTTGGGACCCATGAAGAGATATTACACTGGGCTCCACAACTATATCCTCGGTTAATACATTTTTAGAGCCCCTGTCGCTCACAGGCCGTTAGAATCGTTCTCACTGTTTCCTTCCCCAGTGCGCTGGTATGAGTGGATCAGACAAGGCAGTGCTTCAGGAGAGTTCAAACACTGACAGCAGTGCACCAACCAGAAATATTCAGCCAACGGTGTCCTGTGGGCAGCCTCCTGTGACCGCTGATGAAGGACTAATGCATGACCAAAACAAAATGTGCAACAACAGATGAGCTCTCTATCTGCCACGAAGCTAGGAGCATGCTTTTTTCTGACATAATTTAGTGGCACTAATCAGATTTCAACTAACATTTAATATGATCTGTCACACAAACACTTTAGATAGGGAGTTCACTAGCCTGTTGGCCATAGCTAACCATACACTACAAGATAAAAAAAAATTCTGAAAATACCTTTACAAGATTAAAGTCTGATGCCCTCTCGCATCTAAAGACAACATTTTGTTACTCACAGTGACAGACTATAATGTTGTAGACTGAGAATCTTGCAGTGTTCCTCTTTGCAAGACTGCAACCTTTTGAGATTATTTCCTTTCATGGTCCCTTTGAAAATTTACAAGGAGAGAGCAGTTAAAACTTGTGAAAAGCTCTGAAATATTCAAAAACGTTCCAGAAAATATTACAACGTTGGACACCAGGTGGTGATAATAGACTGTATATGGGAATGTACAGCGGGTAGTGCAGTTGGACACTTGGTGGTTGACGCTGGTATTGCAGATGGAGTTGGAGTTTTGCGTTGAGATATTGTGAACAATTTCTCAGGTGCGTTTGTTCTTAGATTGAAGCTGCGTGGACTTTAGCTGTTGCCCTACCTGCTCGGTTAGATGTATTTCTCCTATAGAAGTGCTGTCAAAGCGTCAGACTTGTTTTAGGCTGAGGGTCTTATTTAGTTTAGTAGAAGACACAGCTGTGACCAGTGTAAAAAGCGAGTGTGGAGTTCGTTATAAGTTGAACTGTCATAAGTTTTCCAACATGTTTTGGAACCTGAAGTATTAGCGATGAAGACATGACGATGGAGAGAAAGCTTAGTTGAGGCGGAAGTAAGTGGTCAGAGGAGAGCTGTCGTCTTTAAGCAGCAGAGTGCTCATTGACGTGTTTGGAAGATTCTGACCAATCACAAACAAGCCTTGGAGACGAGTTCTTAAATAGGTTGCGAAATGACTATTTACCGCGATCATGGTGAGGAGTCCAAAAAAATCATTTTTTCTTCCTCTCGGGTGCAAAGACAAGTCCAATAAATTACATTCAACTACAGAGACATGATAGATTTCTTTTTTTTTCATGGACGGGAGCCCAAACAAGAAAGTTATTAACAAACTCTCCCTCATTCACTTACGAGACCTCCGCCCTCTGCCGCGCATGCGTGGTGCTGTGCTGGTCGACAAACATACAGCGCCAACATGCATAAACCAGTTTATACTGCATTTCCAACACTGCTATGCTGGACTGCCAGCACCACACCATTGTAAATCAGCGTAGGTTGCGTTTTGAACACTGCTGCGCTGCTCAACAAGCACCATGCCAGCATCAGACCAGTACAAATGGTCAAAAAACATCTTTTGCTAGAGCCATCAAGTGGTTGACGTCATGATATGTTAGCGCCAAGCTAGCAGTACATTTACTCTCCCACACTGGGTTCAGCGCTGCCTGTATTTATGGCAACAGGTTGTAGAAAAATGTCTACATAGTGTTGCCCGTACCCCACCCCTCTTCCGGGGCGCAACACCTTGCGTGTTCGTTTTGTGGAAAGAGTCGCAGACGAGTGGAGTGAAGTTAGAAGCAAACCAAAGTATTTATTTAAGAATGCTGGATCCAGGAGAACAAATGCATTAAAGACAGTGTATCAACCATCCCAAAGCAAAGTTCTGACCCCGTTCTCATCTGACTCCACGTTTATACCCCAAATGACGTGAAACCTGCCGATGAGGCGTTTCTACAGATTAGTCTATGTGAATATGCAAGATGGCACATGTTAGTACTCAGATTCACGTGTCTGACTCCACCATCATGCTTGACCTTGACTATGTTCTGTATTTTCTCAAAGCTGGACAGTGCAGCATTCTCCACGTGTGTGCGAGGCAGCTGCAGGTTAGGGAGTTACCCACACAGAGAGAAGGCCGCTTTGTCCGACCCTATCAGCATCCCCTCTACCCACACAGAGAGAAGGCCGCTCCGTCCGACCCTATCAGCATCCCCTCCATATCACTTCAGTTCAAACAAAGTACACCAGTCCCAATTGGGGCCAACACGATGGTCCATGACAGTGACTTCAGACACATGGAGTGGCCTCACTTGTCATGCTGATGTATAGTTCTAGCAACGCAAATGTCTTTAAGCGTGAATCACCCGCCTTTACCATAGAACTCCATATGTTACATGTTAATGTGTCTCAGGAGTCCATGTCATGTGAGTTAGTAGGCCATACAATGTAATAAGGTTATAATATGTCTTATGAGTAAATATCATGTAAGTTAGTAAGTGGGTGAGTAATATGCCATGCAAAGTGACTCTATATGTCGCACACCAATACGTGTTACAAGTGGGTATTATGTGGGTTAGAAACAAGCTATACATTGTTAGCTATGTGTGTAAGCCTACATGATATAAGTATCGGATAATCATTTGTATAGATGCATATAAAATACAAGGTTTCACACAATGATTATGTAGTTGTTAATACTAAGTTGAGCAATCATTATTTAAGGATAATTTGTCAACAAACACAAGGTATAATAAACATTTTACTACAACAATCTCCCTTTTGACGTGTCCTCGAAGACACGTCAACACACTTGTAGTTCCTCCAAACATGTGTTTGACATGTGGTTTACATTTGTGAGAGCGAAAACCTGTCCGGCAGCCAACCAACCAATTTTGACAGGAAAAATTCTCTCACAACCCCTCTGCCCCAGGCGGCCAATTTTACCCATGTCAATGGAGGAAGTGACATTATTCCCATATAGTTATCCCCACAATGGTTTTTTATAACAGTTCCTCCTGCTCTTCCTCACAGTCCAAAATAGGTAACATATATGGTGGTTTGCTGTCTTTACCCTCCATCATACGTGTATATATTGACAACTGTCCCTTCTACCGTTATTGGTTGTTCCTGACTTGAGACAATGGCCAGTATTGTGATCATTATATATATATCATATCATTATCAGTAATTGTTATTATTATCTGCAGCCATGTTGGAAGAACTGGAGGAAGTGGTGGTTCGTTATGGTGTCTGTATTTTGCCCTTTGCCACCCCCTTTTCCCGTACCAAGCCATTATTAAACAACAAATGTGTTTTCCCTCTAAGTTTCCCTCTACTTAGTAAACTATTGTCTATAACCCTATATGTGTAAGTGTTAAAGTTACAATGTGTGTTTTTTTTTGTTTTTTTTTTACAATCTCTTAGTTCAAAGCAACCTGTAAAGAAAAAATGTTTTATTGTTCTGGGTCACCGTCAGTGCTGGACAGCTCCTCGGTGGCTCCCCTCGGGCCCAGGGGTGCTCGGATGTCGCTTGTCGTCAGCTCGGTGTCAGTTGGTCAGGTAGATGCGCTCTTGTCGCGCATCTCTCTCTCAAGGCGTGCTCAGATGGCACTTGTTGCTGATTGGATGCTTGCTTCTGCACCTGTTGGGCCCCGGGTGGCAGTGCTGGCTTGCACTGAGATAGGTGGTACCACGAGCTGCCTTTGCTCTGGAGTCGTACCGCGTGGCTGGTTCTCTCTGTCACCTGGAATGGACCTGTCCAGCGAGGCTCTGACCACTTTCGCTTAATGGCTCTCAGGTACAACCATGGGGCCACGGCCACCTCCGGGGGTATCTCGCGGTCCTCGTCTCCTCCTCTGTTTCTCCGTACCTGTACAGATAAATCCTCACACACTGATTTTAGTTTCAAAAACAGCTGTCGATATGTATCTGTTGTAATCCCAGGCGAGCCTGTATCGGGGCTCAATCTTGTTTTTGGGCCTGGAAATGCTATGCCTCTGACCAGTTCAAATGGGGAGAAGCCTGTGCTTCTATTAATTGAGTTCCGAATGCTGATCAGGGCCATTGGGAGGGCATCTAGCCAATTCATGCCCGTGGTCAGTGTAATCTTAGCTAGCTTGGATTTTAAATTTTGATTCATCCTCTCCACCTGACCCTGTGAGGCAGGATGATACACACAACCATAGCTATGGCGCAGCCCCAACGACTGCTCCACCCACTGCAGTGTCTTGCTCGTAAAATGACTCCCATTATCTGAGTGAACCTTCCTGGGGAACCCGTGTTGTGGTATCCAACAATTGATCAACATCTTGCACACAGACCTGGCATCCTCTTTTATGGTGGGAATTGCCTCCACCCACCCTGAAAATCGGTCTACTACCACCAGGAGATACCTGTATCTCCTTACTGAGTCAATCATGTCAGTATAGTCAATCTGAATTTCTTCTCCGTGGGAATCTGGCAATGGAAACTTTCCAGGTGTTGGCTTAAGTGCTTTTGCTACGTTCTGGGTGTTACAAATCTGACATTGGGTGATGTAATCTACCACTAAGGCTGATATGAATGGGTGCCACCATTGTTTTAGATTTTCCAGTGTTTGTTGTCTCCCTACGTGTGCTACTGTGTGTGCTTCTTCTAGAACTGCTTTCGCTAGTGACATTGGTAACACTGCTTGTCCCCTTTGTGACATCCACACCTGGCCGTCTGGACTAGCCCCCTTTGCTAGCCACGTTGACTTCTCCTCTGGACTTGCCTCATCCTGTAGGCGTCTAAGCTCTTGTCCTGTGGGAATCGGTTCCCAGGGTACACTGGAGTCCAACACAAACATGGTGTTGGGTTCCGTGTAGCCTGCTGCTCTTTTTGCTGCCCCATCTGCTGCTTCATTCCCTCTGTTTATCATTGTGTCTCCCTTTTGGTGTCCTTTACACTTTACAATTGCTACTTTGCTCGGTTTGTGTATGGCTGCTTCTAATCGCATTAATTCTGTTTTATGTTTGACTGGTTTCCCAGCGCTTGTGACATACCCAGCTTGCTTCCAGTGTGGAATGTCTACATGTGCTGCTGTCACTACGTATGCTGAGTCGCTGTAGATAGTGACGTCTCTCCCTTCTGCCAGTTCTAGTGCTGCGATTACTGCTAGTAGTTCTGCTTTCTGTGCTGATGGATTTTGTTTCACTTCTTCTGCTATGACTGTCCAAAACTCATGTGCCTCCCCCCTTGCTTCCTGGACTACCGCGTATCCTGCTCTGATTCCACCTGTGTTTGTTCTGTACCCACACCCATCTGTCCACAAATTCCATGACCCTGGGATGGGTGTGGCCTGTAAATCTGGTCTTACTTTTCCTTGCCTCTCTACCTGTTCCTCACACTCATGTGGTGGGCCTTCCAGCATCCCCTCTGCCATGTTGACTCCTTCATGTGTGTAGGTGATGTTGGGTGCAGTCAGTGCTTTGTGAATGCGTCTCTGTCGCAAGGGAGTGAGTGTAAACATCTGTGAGTTTATGTATGCCACTACTCCGTGTGTGGTTAGTATGTGCAATGGGTATCCTGCTACCAGATGTGCTGTTTTCTGGACTAATTTGGTCAGTCCTGCTACATGTCTTGTGCACTGTGGTTGTCTCCTCTCTATAAGGTCCAATGGAACACTTAAGTACATTAGCACTGCTCTACCTTCCCCCTTTTTCTGAAACAGTACACCATTAACCAAAGTGTCTGTTTCAGAAACATCCAGGTAAAAAGGTAGTGAATAGTTAGGTCTGGCTAGGTCAGCTGCAGTAGATAAGGCCTGTTTAACATCTATAAATGCCTGTTCTGTTTCTACCGTCCAAGTCAGGTTACCAGACAAATTTCTCATCCCCACGGTTTTCACCATGTCCCTAAGAGGTTGTGTTCGTCCAACAAAGTCAGGAATGTATTGTCTACTATAGCCTGTCAGTCCTAAGAATGCTAACATGTCTTTAACAGTCTCCGGTCTTGTGTGTGACAGTATAGCGGACCTGTGTGTGGCTGACAAGCCTGTCGACCCCTGTGTTACTACCCTCCCCAGGAAAGTAACTCTAGATCTACAGCACTGTAACTTTTGTTTGGACACTTTGTACCCAGCCTTTGCTAAACATTCCAGCGCTACCTTGGTGGCCTCAAGGCAGATTTCCGGTGTCGTGGCTGAAATAATGACGTCATCTACGTACTGGGTCAAAAGGGAGTGTTCTGGCAGTTGGCATGATTCCAGACTCTGCCTCAGAGCCTGATTAAAAAGGCCCGGAGACAGGGCTAGTCCCTGAGGTAGCCTATTGTACCGGAATTGGGTGCCTTTGTGTGTGAATGCACAAATATCTCTGCAGTGTTCTGCCAGTGGCACACAGAAAAATGTGTTAGCTAAGTCAATGCAGGTGAACCACTTCATGTCCGGACCCAACTCTGATAGGGCAGTGTATGGGTTGGGAACTGGAACAGTGGCCGTAGCTAATGCTGCATTTATGGCTCTCAGATCATGGGCCATCCGATATTGGCCAGGTTCCTTTTTTGGAACCGGCAAAATCGGTGTGTTCCATGCTGATTGGCACGGTTCCAGGACTCCGGCCTCCACCAAGGCCTGGACCGTTTTGTCCAATGATTCAACAGCATCTGGCTTGTGTCTATATTGGGGAACCCAAATCGGTTCTGTAGTGGCCATGGAAAATGAGACTGGTGTCTGATCTATGTATCCTACATCGTCTGGGCCTGTGGACCACAGTGTGTCAGGCAGTGATGCCAATAATGCTTCTGTTAGCGGGTGATCAGAGTCCTCACAACCATGGTGTCTAGGTAGCAATTGATGTTGTAATGTGACTGAGATAGGTGAGTTATCAGTGATGTGGTATGTCTGTGTGGACTGTGAAAACATGACGCCGGGCAGCTGGGTCCGGACCCAATTCGTGGCCTCGTTTGCTCTTTTTACCATAGGGCCCAACTGCTTGGCCTCATGCTTCGGATGGAGAGCTAGTGAAATGTGTGGTGCTGCTGTGTCTGACATTTTGTACCAACAGTGTTGTTGTGGTGTCAGTGTGACTGGTGATGCCACCCCTTCAGGACCCACATAAATCCCTGTGGTGTCAACAGACCACTGAGTACCCTCTAATTCTGTCTGAAATGTGTCATAGTAAGTTAAATCTCCCCCTACATCATAGAACAGGGTGACATGGAACGGGTCGGGCGGCGGGATATAGGGTGCCATAGCCCCAATCCAAGGCGACCATTGTTGAAACAGGTCAATTAGTGGTGGTGTTGGGTCTGTTAGTTCAGACAATAGTCCCCAGTAAATGTCCACTGACTCATCCTGTTCTGGCCGTATCAGGTACATTCCATCCGTGTACCCCATCACACCCACAGTGTTATGTCCATCTAGCCATGTAAGAGTAATTCCGTCTGGTTGACATAAAATAGTGACCCCCATTTTCATCAATAAGTCTCTACCACAAATGTTCAAGGGTGCGTGTGGTGCAATCAAAAATGAATGTGACACAGTCTGTACACCAGTATTGACTGGTAACTGTCTTGTTTTTGGCAGTGATGTAGGTTTCCCCGAGAAGCCCCTAACCTGCACAGTTTGTTCACTCATCAGGTGTGCTGGTAATACTGTGGTGATGACTGACCATGTGGCTCCCGTGTCCACCAGAAAAGGGATTTTGGAGGCCCCCACAGTCAATGACAGCATGGGTTCTGCCCTAGCCCTGCTGTCCTGGTGCTCCTCTGGGCCCCGTCAGCGTCCACCCCATGGCTCCATGCTGTACTGTCCAGCAGGATGCTGCCGTGGGGCTGGTTGTGGTGCCGCGTGTGGGTGTGGTGCCTGGTGCGGATATGTCGTCTCAGGTGAGAGTGGTGCTGTACATTGTGCTGCCCAGTGGCCCATGGCCCCGCATCTCAGACATGCACCGGGTCCAGGCTGGCGCCCGCCCCGCCACCGTCCACCACCCCGCCCCCTGCCCCTTGAGTAGGGCCGTTGTGGGAAGTATGGGCGTGGTCCATAACTATATGGTGGGTATTGTGTTGGCCATGGCTGGGTGGGCATGTATGCTTGTGTGTTCATGAATGTTTGTGGTTGCTGTGGTGATGTTATCATCTGTGGTGTCTGCTCATTTGGCTGCTGTGTCTGTGGTTGTGTGTGCCGCTCTCAAGGGCCTGTTGGCGTAATTCCAAGTCTCTTTGTTCTGCAAGTATCATCTGTTCCATGTCATGTAGGGTACGGTTCAAGTCAGCTACTGTTCTGTCCCTTATATGTCCCACTACCCTGCACTCGTCAGCTGGTATGCAGTCGTGATCGTCAGAGTCATCAGTTGTCTCATGTCCCTCTAAAGCTGCTTTAATAATGACCGTGGGTTTTGTTTTTTGGCGTAATGGGTTAATAGATGGTTTGGCCAATGTTTGTTGACAGTGATGGCACTGTTTATCCTCAGTTCTATTAGTCCCCTTTGCATGTAGATCGTCATAACAGTGGGTGTCAGTCTGGTCGTCATTAAGGGTCTCATGTTGTCTGCGCAGTAGAAAGGGATCTGCAGTGTGTGCGTAACTATCTGCTGCCTGCTCTCTGCTGTGAGCTGTGGTGTCAGCTAGTGGTGTGTGCTCTCGGGCTGAGCCCCCCCTTTCCTGCTGCTACACTCTGACTGTCCCTGTGTCTATGGTGAAGACTGGCAACAGAATATCTGCAGGTGGGATGTGTCTTGGGTTGTATGGCAGAGGCAGGGCGTCAGGCCCCTCCCCCTTGTGTTTTGTATACTCACTGTCCACTTCCGCCTTCTCCGCAGATGGTGCGTTCGCCTTCGGCCGGGACGGATCCTGTATTTTCAGTGTGACTAAATCGGGTATCATGCTCAGAAATGCGGTTGTGATAGCTCTCAGCTCTGCTAAGTCCTCCTGTGCTGCTTTAAAGCTATTTTTAGCCTTTGTTCTTTTGAACAAACCAGCCCGCTTCATTTCTGCTTCAGCCTGACCTGATCTGTCTTCTAACTCTTTCTTCATCTGATTAATGCAGTGTATTAAACATGTTCTCTCTCCCGTATGTTTTTGTCCCCATGTTTCAAACCTGCTGATCACCCTTTTCTGCACCTCATCTCGCTGTTTCAGATTTATCACACCCTCTTTAACCCCCTGGGCTACCCTCTCTATTTGCAGTTCAAAGAGTTTCCATTCCCAGTTTCCCACGCCGTAAAGGGCATTTAGTTCTTTACTCAAATTTCTACTACTAGCCATGCTGTGTGCAAGGTGCTGATCAAGGATGGATCTCACCTGAATGGGTCTTCGCTCTACTTCTCTCTCAAATGCGATTACGTTAACACCGCAGGGTTTCACGCATTGAGATTTTTCGAGCAGTGTCCTCCCAGGGCTCCCCCTCTGCGCTTCTCCGCAGCAGCCGCTGCGCTCCGCGCTCCTCGACGGTATATAACAGGGAAAGAGAAGAGGAAAAATTTCAGCTTTCAGCTCAGTGAAGAAGTTCACAGTCTGATAATCATATACAGCACAACCGTGTGTTCGTCAAGGCTCTCTCAGGCGCACTGAAAAAGCTCTTGTGTGTATCCTTTACACAACGCTAGGTACGCCTGGTCCCCGACCAGCCGGCCGAGCCGTGCTTACAGAAGCAAGTACCTGTAATTGGCACCCAGTCACACTTGTGGGCCCTCCGCCCCTTTCACACAGTTAGGCAAAATATGAAACACACAGCGGCGTGCTCACACGCACTTATATGGCCATACAGCCTCTTTTTAAACTAAACATTCACACTTAAACTACATACAGCGCCGTGTGCACGCACTTATATGGACATATCATATATGAGACATACAGCGCCGTGCGCACATGCACTTATGTGAACTCCTTTTAAACTAGACATTCAGGCCAATTACTTGTCTCTGACAAAGCGCCGCCCACACGGTCCCACTATAACCTAGTTATAGTAGTTCGATGTTCCAGGTATTACCTATACCTGCGGAGTCGCCAATCCGAGTGAAACAAAATTAAACAGCTGCTTTAATACACAAGATCACAATAAAATCATACAATACAACCCTTTTAGCAGGAACCGCTTCTGCTTTATACAATTAAAAATACACAACAATAATAACCATGACTACTTTGCGAGTGGATCAATCTCGAGGTGAGTCTCACACCTGGCAATTATCCGACCACCTCGTCAGATGTCGGGGGGATACGCCAGCTTCCAATCCTAACCCTTGCTCCGGAATCACCCGTCGGAGTTACCTTTAGCCGGAATCACCCATCGGCATTAACCATATAAAATAGAAAAACCCTACTCCGGAATCACCCGTCGGAGTTACCTTTAGCCGGAATCACCCATCGGCATTAACCATAAATAAATTGATATGCTTCCTGCTCCCCTCCAGACAGCACTCGGACCGCCTCACCACTCAAATTTCAGATATTCAATATGCAGAATTCGATTAACAGGCTCTGCTTACCTTTTTGTGGTGCGCGCGCGAGTGGATCAGTGCCGGATGCCGTCTTTCGTCACAACTTTCCCACACGTCGGAGGTCACCAATTTGTAGAAAAATGTCTACATAGTGTTGCCCGTACCCCACCCCTCTTCCGGGGCGCAACACCTTGCGTGTTCGTTTTGTGGAAAGAGTCGCAGACGAGTGGAGTGAAGTTAGAAGCAAACCAAAGTATTTATTTAAGAATGCTGGATCCAGGAGAACAAATGCATTAAAGACAGTGTATCAACCATCCCAAAGCAAAGTTCTGACCCCGTTCTCATCTGACTCCACGTTTATACCCCAAATGACGTGAAACCTGCCGATGAGGCGTTTCTACAGATTAGTCTATGTGAATATGCAAGATGGCACATGTTAGTACTCAGATTCACGTGTCTGACTCCACCATCATGCTTGACCTTGACTATGTTCTGTATTTTCTCAAAGCTGGACAGTGCAGCATTCTCCACGTGTGTGCGAGGCAGCTGCAGGTTAGGGAGTTACCCACACAGAGAGAAGGCCGCTTTGTCCGACCCTATCAGCATCCCCTCTACCCACACAGAGAGAAGGCCGCTCCGTCCGACCCTATCAGCATCCCCTCCATATCACTTCAGTTCAAACAAAGTACACCAGTCCCAATTGGGGCCAACACGATGGTCCATGACAGTGACTTCAGACACATGGAGTGGCCTCACTTGTCATGCTGATGTATAGTTCTAGCAACGCAAATGTCTTTAAGCGTGAATCACCCGCCTTTACCATAGAACTCCATATGTTACATGTTAATGTGTCTCAGGAGTCCATGTCATGTGAGTTAGTAGGCCATACAATGTAATAAGGTTATAATATGTCTTATGAGTAAATATCATGTAAGTTAGTAAGTGGGTGAGTAATATGCCATGCAAAGTGACTCTATATGTCGCACACCAATACGTGTTACAAGTGGGTATTATGTGGGTTAGAAACAAGCTATACATTGTTAGCTATGTGTGTAAGCCTACATGATATAAGTATCGGATAATCATTTGTATAGATGCATATAAAATACAAGGTTTCACACAATGATTATGTAGTTGTTAATACTAAGTTGAGCAATCATTATTTAAGGATAATTTGTCAACAAACACAAGGTATAATAAACATTTTACTACAACAAGGTTGATCATGCTGACCGAGCTGCTTTGCCAGGTTGGTTATGCTGGTTAACCAGCGTGCTCATCTGTTCGATCACTTATGAAACATTTTATGTCCCAGTGATACAATTCCAGGTAACGTTTTTCAGTGCAGATTTTTAAGGATGCACGCTGATCAGCCATGACATTGACACCACTTTCTTGTCTCTACCTTCGTTGTGCATTTTGTCAGCTTATCATATAAGGGCACTTAGTAGTTCTACAGTTACAGGTTGTAGTTCATCTGTTGATCTGCATACATTGTTAGCCTTATTTCACCCTGATCTCCAATGGTCAGGACGCCACAGGACCACCACAGAGCAGTTATTATGTGGGTGGGGGTCATTCTCAGCACTGCGATGACACTGACCCGGTGGTGGTGCGCCAGTGTGTGCTGCGCTGGCGAAGGCGCGCTGCCAGAAATTTTGGGACCCATGAAGAGATATTACACTGGGCTCCACAACTATATCCTCGGTTAATACATTTTTAGAGCCCCTGTCGCTCACAGGCCATTAGAATCGTTCTCACTGTTTCCTTCCCCAGTGCGCTGGTATGAGTGGATCAGACAAGGCAGTGCTTCAGGAGAGTTCAAACACTGACAGCAGTGCACCAACCAGAAATATTCAGCCAACGGTGTCCTGTGGGCAGCCTCCTGTGACCGCTGATGAAGGACTAATGCATGACCAAAACAAAATGTGCAACAACAGATGAGCTCTCTATCTGCCACGAAGCTAGGAGCATGCTTTTTTCTGACATAATTTAGTGGCACTAACCAGATTTCAACTAACATTTAATATGATCTGTCACACAAACACTTTAGATAGGGAGTTCACTAGCCTGTTGGCCATAGCTAACCATACACTACAAGATAAAAAAAAAATTCTGAAAATACCTTTACAAGATTAAAGTCTGATGCCCTCTCGCATCTAAAGACAACATTTTGTTACTCACAGTGACAGACTATAATGTTGTAGACTGAGAATCTTGCAGTGTTCCTCTTTGCAAGACTGCAACCTTTTGAGATTATTTCCTTTCATGGTCCCTTTGAAAATTTACAAGGAGAGAGCAGTTAAAACTTGTGAAAAGCTCTGAAATATTCAAAAACGTTCCAGAAAATATTACAACGTTGGACACCAGGTGGTGATAATAGACTGTATATGGGAATGTACAGCGGGTAGTGCAGTTGGACACTTGGTGGTTGACGCTGGTATTGCAGATGGAGTTGGAGTTTTGCGTTGAGATATTGTGAACAATTTCTCAGGTGCGTTTGTTCTTAGATTGAAGCTGCGTGGACTTTAGCTGTTGCCCTACCTGCTCGGTTAGATGTATTTCTCCTATAGAAGTGCTGTCAAAGCGTCAGACTTGTTTTAGGCTGAGGGTCTTATTTAGTTTAGTAGAAGACACAGCTGTGACCAGTGTAAAAAGCGAGTGTGGAGTTCGTTATAAGTTGAACTGTCATAAGTTTTCGAACATGTTTTGGAACCTGAAGTATTAGCGAGGGAAGAGGAAGCTTAGTTGAGGCGGAAGTAAGTGGTCAGAGGAGAGCTGTCGTCTTTAAGCAGCAGAGTGCTCATTGACGTGTTTGGAAGATTCTGACCAATCACAAACAAGCCTTGGAGACGAGTTTTTAAATAGGTAGCGAAATGACTATTTACCGCGATCATGGTGAGGAGTCCAAAAAAATCTTTTTTTCTTCCTCTCGGGTGCAAAGACAAGTCCAATAAATTACATTCAACTACAGAGACATGATAGATTTCTTTTTTTTTCATGGACGGGAGCCCAAACAAGAAAGTTATTAACAAACTCTCCCTCATTCACTTACGAGAACTCCGCCCTCTGCCGCGCATGCGTGGTGCTGTGCTGGTCGACAAACATACAGCGCCAACATGCATAAACCAGTTTATACTGCATTTCCAACACTGCTATGCTGGACTGCCAGCACCACACCATTGTAAATCAGCGTAGGTTGCGTTTTGAACACTGCTGCGCTGCTCAACAAGCACCATGCCAGCATCAGACCAGTACAAATGGTCAAAAAACATCTTTTGCTAGAGCCATCCAGTGGTTGACGTCATGATATGTTAGCGCCAAGCTAGCAGTACATTTACTCTCCCACACTGGGTTCAGCGCTGCCTGTATTTATGGCAACAGGTTGATCATGCTGACCGAGCTGCTTTGCCAGGTTGGTTATGCTGGTTAACCAGCGTGCTCATCTGTTCGATCACTTATGAAACGTTTTATGTCCTAGTGATACAATTCCAGGTAACGTTTTTCAGTGCAGATTTTTAAGGATGCACGCTGATCAGCCATGACATTCACACCACTTTCTTGTCTCTAACTTCGTTGTGCATTTTGTCAGCTTATCATATAAGGGCACTTTGTAGTTCTACAGGTACAGGTTGTAGTTCATCTGTTGATCTGCATACATTGTTAGCCTTATTTCACCCTGATCTCCAATGGTCAGGACGCCACAGGACCACCACAGAGCAGTTATTATGTGGGTGGGGGTCATTCTCAGCACTGCGATGACACTGACCCGGTGGTGGCGCGCCAATGTGTGCTGCGCTGGCGAAGGCGCGCTGCCAGAAATTTTGGGACCCATGAAGAGATATTACACTGGGCTCCACAACTATATCCTCGGTTAATACATTTTTAGAGCCCCTGTCGCTCACAGGCCGTTAGAATCGTTCTCACTGTTTCCTTCCCCAGTGCGCTGGTATGAGTGGATCAGACAAGGCAGTGCTTCAGGAGAGTTCAAACACTGACAGCAGTGCACCAACCAGAAATATTCAGCCAACGGTGTCCTGTGGGCAGCCTCCTGTGACCGCTGATGAAGGACTAATGCATGACCAAAACAAAATGTGCAACAACAGATGAGCTCTCTATCTGCCACGAAGCTAGGAGCATGCTTTTTTCTGACATAATTTAGTGGCACTAACCAGATTTCAACTAACATTTAATATGATCTGTCACACAAACACTTTAGATAGGGAGTTCACTAGCCTGTTGGCCATAGCTAACCATACACTACAAGATAAAAAAAAAATTCTGAAAATACCTTTACAAGATTAAAGTCTGATGCCCTCTCGCATCTAAAGACAACATTTTGTTACTCACAGTGACAGACTATAATGTTGTAGACTGAGAATCTTGCAGTGTTCCTCTTTGCAAGACTGCAACCTTTTGAGATTATTTCCTTTCATGGTCCCTTTGAAAATTTACAAGGAGAGAGCAGTTAAAACTTGTGAAAAGCTCTGAAATATTCAAAAACGTTCCAGAAAATATTACAACGTTGGACACCAGGTGGTGATAATAGACTGTATATGGGAATGTACAGCGGGTAGTGCAGTTGGACACTTGGTGGTTGACGCTGGTATTGCAGATGGAGTTGGAGTTTTGCGTTGAGATATTGTGAACAATTTCTCAGGTGCGTTTGTTCTTAGATTGAAGCTGCGTGGACTTTAGCTGTTGCCCTACCTGCTCGGTTAGATGTATTTCTCCTATAGAAGTGCTGTCAAAGCGTCAGACTTGTTTTAGGCTGAGGGTCTTATTTAGTTTAGTAGAAGACACAGCTGTGACCAGTGTAAAAAGCGAGTGTGGAGTTCGTTATAAGTTGAACTGTCATAAGTTTTCCAACATGTTTTCGAACATGAAGTATTAGCGATGAAGACATGACGATGGAGAGAAAGCTTAGTTGAGGCGGAAGTAAGTGGTCAGAGGAGGAGAGCTGTCGTCTTTAAGCAGCAGAGTGCTCATTGACGTGTTTGGAAGATTCTGACCAATCACAAACAAGCCTTGGAGACGAGTTCTTAAATAGGTTGCGAAATGACTATTTACCGCGATCATGGTGAGGAGTCCAAAAAAATCTTTTTTTCTTCCTCTCGGGTGCAAAGACAAGTCCAATAAATTACATTCAACTACAGAGACATGATAGATTTCTTTTTTTTTCATGGACGGGAGCCCAAACAAGAAAGTTATTAACAAACTCTCCCTCATTCACTTACGAGACCTCCGCCCTCTGCCGCGCATGCGTGGTGCTGTGCTGGTCGACAAACATACAGCGCCAACATGCATAAACCAGTTTATACTGCGTTTCCAACACTGCTATGCTGGACTGCCAGCACCACACCATTGTAAATCAGCGTAGGTTGCGTTTTGAACACTGCTGCGCTGCTCAACAAGCACCATGCCAGCATCAGACCATTACAAATGGTCAAAAAACATCTTTTGCTAGAGCCATCCAGTGGTTGACGTCATGATATGTTAGCGCCAAGCTAGCAGTACATTTACTCTCCCACACTGGGTTCAGCGCTGCCTGTATTTATGGCAACAGGTTGATCATGCTGACCGAGCTGCTTTGCCAGGTTGGTTATGCTGGTTAACCAGCGTGCTCATCTGTTCGATCACTTATGAAACATTTTATGTCCCAGTGATACAATTCCAGGTAACGTTTTTCAGTGCAGATTTTTAAGGATGCACGCTGATCAGCCATGACATTGACACCACTTTCTTGTCTCTAACTTCGTTGTGCATTTTGTCAGCTTATCATATAAGGGCACTTTGTAGTTCTACAGTTACAGGTTGTAGTTGATCTGTTGATCTGCATACATTGTTAGCCTCATTTCACCCTGATCTCCAATGGTCAGGACGCCACAGGACCACCACAGAGCAGTTATTATGTGGGTGGGGGTCATTCTCAGCACTGCGATGACACTGACCCGGTGGTGGCGCGCCAGTGTGTGCTGCGCTGGCAAAGGCGCGCTGCCAGGAATTTTGGGACCCATGAAGAGATATTACACTGGGCTCCACAACTATATCCTCGGTTAATACATTTTTAGAGCCCCTGTCGCTCACAGGCCGTTAGAATCGTTCTCACTGTTTCCTTCCCCAGTGCGCTGGTATGAGTGGATCAGACAAGGCAGTGCTTCAGGAGAGTTCAAACACTGACAGCAGTGCACCAACCAGAAATATTCAGCCAACGGTGTCCTGTGGGCAGCCTCCTGTGACCGCTGATGAAGGACTAATGCATGACCAAAACAAAATGTGCAACAACAGATGAGCTCTCTATCTGCCACGAAGCTAGGAGCATGCTTTTTTCTGACATAATTTAGTGGCACTAACCAGATTTCAACTAACATTTAATATGATCTGTCACACAAACACTTTAGATAGGGAGTTCACTAGCCTGTTGGCCATAGCTAACCATACACTACAAGATAAAAAAAAATTCTGAAAATACCTTTACAAGATTAAAGTCTGATGCCCTCTCGCATCTAAAGACAACATTTTGTTACTTACAGTGACAGACTATAATGTTGTAGACTGAGAATCTTGCAGTGTTCCTCTTTGCAAGACTGCAACCTTTTGAGATTATTTCCTTTCATGGTCCCTTTGAAAATTTACAAGGAGAGAGCAGTTAAAACTTGTGAAAAGCTCTGAAATATTCAAAAACGTTCCAGAAAATATTACAACGTTGGACACCAGGTGGTGATAATAGACTGTATATGGGAATGTACAGCGGGTAGTGCAGTTGGACACTTGGTGGTTGACGCTGGTATTGCAGATGGAGTTGGAGTTTTGCGTTGAGATATTGTGAACAATTTCTCAGGTGCGTTTGTTCTTAGATTGAAGCTGCGTGGACTTTAGCTGTTGCCCTACCTGCTCGGTTAGATGTATTTCTCCTATAGAAGTGCTGTCAAAGCGTCAGACTTGTTTTAGGCTGAGGGTCTTATTTAGTTTAGTAGAAGACACAGCTGTGACCAGTGTAAAAAGCGAGTGTGGAGTTCGTTATAAGTTGAACTGTCATAAGTTTTCCAACATGTTTTGGAACATGAAGTATTAGCGATGAAGACATGACGATGGAGAGAAAGCTTAGTTGAGGCGGAAGTAAGTGGTCAGAGGAGGAGAGCTGTCGTCTTTAAGCAGCAGAGTGCTCATTGACGTGTTTGGAAGATTCTGACCAATCACAAACAAGCCTTGGAGACGAGTTCTTAAATAGGTTCCGAAATGACTATTTACCGCGATCATGGTGAGGAGTCCAAAAAAATCTTTTTTTCTTCCTCTCGGGTGCAAAGACAAGTCCAATAAATTACATTCAACTACAGAGACATGATAGATTTCTTTTTTTTTCATGGACGGGAGCCCAAACAAGAAAGTTATTAACAAACTCTCCCTCATTCACTTACGAGAACTCCGCCCTCTGCCGCGCATGCGTGGTGCTGTGCTGGTCGACAAACATACAGCGCCAACATGCATAAACCAGTTTATACTGCATTTCCAACACTGCTATGCTGGACTGCCAGCACCACACCATTGTAAATCAGCGTAGGTTGCGTTTTGAACACTGCTGCGCTGCTCAACAAGCACCATGCCAGCATCAGACCAGTACAAATGGTCAAAAAACATCTTTTGCTAGAGCCATCCAGTGGTTGACGTCATGATATGTTAGCGCCAAGCTAGCAGTACATTTACTCTCCCACACTGGGTTCAGCGCTGCCTGTATTTATGGCAACAGGTTGATCATGCTGACCGAGCTGCTTTGCCAGGTTGGTTATGCTGGTTAACCAGCGTGCTCATCTGTTCGATCACTTATGAAACATTTCATGTCCCAGTGATACAATTCCAGGTAACGTTTTTCAGTGCAGATTTTTAAGGATGCACGCTGATCAGCCATGACATTGACACCACTTTCTTGTCTCTACCTTCGTTGTGCATTTTGTCAGCTTATCATATAAGGGCACTTTGTAGTTCTACAGGTACAGGTTGTAGTTCATCTGTTGATCTGCATACATTGTTAGCCTTATTTCACCCTGATCTCCAATGGTCAGGACGCCACAGGACCACCACAGAGCAGTTATTATGTGGGTGGGGGTCATTCTCAGCACTGC
Source organism: Salminus brasiliensis (assembly GCF_030463535.1). NCBI lineage: Eukaryota > Metazoa > Chordata > Actinopteri > Characiformes > Bryconidae > Salminus > Salminus brasiliensis. The sequence goes on along the minus strand of NC_132878.1, from coordinate 54,131,987 downwards.
GATGACACTGACCCGGTGGAGGCGCGCCAGTGTGTGCTGCACTGGCGAAGGCGCGCTGCCAGAAATTTTGGGACCCATGAAGAGATATTACACTGGGCTCCACAACTATATCCTCGGTTAATACATTTTTAGAGCCCCTGTCGCTCACAGGCCATTAGAATCGTTCTCACTGTTTCCTTCCCCAGTGCGCTGGTATGAGTGGATCAGACAAGGCAGTGCTTCAGGAGAGTTCAAACACTGACAGCAGTGCACCAACCAGAAATATTCAGCCAACGGTGTCCTGTGGGCAGCCTCCTGTGACCGCCGATGAAGGACTAATGCATGACCAAAACAAAATGTGCAACAACAGATGAGCTCTCTATCTGCCACGAAGCTAGGAGCATGCTTTTTTCTGACATAATTTAGTGGCACTAACCAGATTTCAACTAACATTTAATATGATCTGTCACACAAACACTTTAGATAGGGAGTTCACTAGCCTGTTGGCCATAGCTAACCATACACTACAAGATAAAAAAAAAATTCTGAAAATACCTTTACAAGATTAAAGTCTGATGCCCTCTCGCATCTAAAGACAACATTTTGTTACTCACAGTGACAGACTATAATGTTGTAGACTGAGAATCTTGCAGTGTTCCTCTTTGCAAGACTGCAACCTTTTGAGATTATTTCCTTTCATGGTCCCTTTGAAAATTTACAAGGAGAGAGCAGTTAAAACTTGTGAAAAGCTCTGAAATATTCAAAAACGTTCCAGAAAATATTACAACGTTGGACACCAGGTGGTGATAATAGACTGTATATGGGAATGTACAGCGGGTAGTGCAGTTGGACACTTGGTGGTTGACGCTGGTATTGCAGATGGAGTTGGAGTTTTGCGTTGAGATATTGTGAACAATTTCTCAGGTGCGTTTGTTCTTAGATTGAAGCTGCGTGGACTTTAGCTGTTGCCCTACCTGCTCGGTTAGATGTATTTCTCCTATAGAAGTGCTGTCAGAGCGTCAGACTTGTTTTAGGCTGAGGGTCTTATTTAGTTTAGTAGAAGACACAGCTGTGACCAGTGTAAAAAGCGAGTGTGGAGTTCGTTATAAGTTGAACTGTCATAAGTTTTCGAACATGTTTTGGAACCTGAAGTATTAGCGAGGGAAGAGGAAGCTTAGTTGAGGCGGAAGTAAGTGGTCAGAGGAGAGCTGTCGTCTTTAAGCAGCAGAGTGCTCATTGACGTGTTTGGAAGATTCTGACCAATCACAAACAAGCCTTGGAGACGAGTTCTTAAATAGGTAGCGAAATGACTATTTACCGCGATCATGGTGAGGAGTCCAAAAAAATCATTTTTTCTTCCTCTCGGGTGCAAAGACAAGTCCAATAAATTACATTCAACTACAGAGACATGATAGATTTCTTTTTTTTTCATGGACGGGAGCCCAAACAAGAAAGTTATTAACAAACTCTCCCTCATTCACTTACGAGACCTCCGCCCTCTGCCGCGCATGCGTGGTGCTGTGCTGGTCGACAAACATACAGCGCCGAACATGCATAAACCAGTTTATACTGCATTTCCAACACTGCTATGCTGGACTGCCAGCACCACACCATTGTAAATCAGCGTAGGTTGCGTTTTGAACACTGCTGCGCTGCTCAACAAGCACCATGCCAGCATCAGACCAGTACAAATGGTCAAAAAACATCTTTTGCTAGAGCCATCCAGTGGTTGACGTCATGATATGTTAGCGCCAAGCTAGCAGTACATTTACTCTCCCACACTGGGTTCAGCGCTGCCTGTATTTATGGCAACAGGTTGATCATGCTGACCGAGCTGCTTTGCCAGGTTGGTTATGCTGGTTAACCAGCGTGCTCATCTGTTCGATCACTTATGAAACGTTTTATGTCCTAGTGATACAATTCCAGGTAACGTTTTTCAGTGCAGATTTTTGAGGATGCACGCTGATCAGCCATGACATTCACACCACTTTCTTGTCTCTACCTTCGTTGTGCATTTTGTCAGCTTATCATATAAGGGCACTTTGTAGTTCTACAGGTACAGGTTGTAGTTCATCTGTTGATCTGCATACATTGTTAGCCTTATTTCACCCTGATCTCCAATGGTCAGGACGCCACAGGACCACCACAGAGCAGTTATTATGTGGGTGGGGGTCATTCTTAGCACTGCGATGACACTGACCCGGTGGTGGCGCGCCAGTGTGTGCTGCGCTGGCAAAGGCGCGCTGCCAGGAATTTTGGGACCCATGAAGAGATATTACACTGGGCTCCACAACTATATCCTCGGTTAATACATTTTTAGAGCCCCTGTCGCTCACAGGCCATTAGAATCGTTCTCACTGTTTCCTTCCCCAGTGCGCTGGTATGAGTGGATCAGACAAGGCAGTGCTTCAGGAGAGTTCAAACACTGACAGCAGTGCACCAACCAGAAATATTCAGCCAACGGTGTCCTGTGGGCAGCCTCCTGTGACCGCCGATGAAGGACTAATGCATGACCAACACAAAATGTGCAACAACAGATGAGCTCTCTATCTGCCACGAAGCTAGGAGCATGCTTTTTTCTGACATAATTTAGTGGCACTAACCAGATTTCAACTAACATTTAATATGATCTGTCACACAAACACTTTAGATAGGGAGTTCACTAGCCTGTTGGCCATAGCTAACCATACACTACAAGATAAAAAAAAATTCTGAAAATACCTTTACAAGATTAAAGTCTGATGCCCTCTTGCATCTAAAGACAACATTTTGTTACTCACAGTGACAGACTATAATGTTGTAGACTGAGAATCTTGCAGTGTTCCTCTTTGCAAGACTGCAACCTTTTGAGATTATTTCCTTTCATGGTCCCTTTGAAAATTTACAAGGAGAGAGCAGTTAAAACTTGTGAAAAGCTCTGAAATATTCAAAAACGTTCCAGAAAATATTACAACGTTGGACACCAGGTGGTGATAATAGACTGTATATGGGAATGTACAGCGGGTAGTGCAGTTGGACACTTGGTGGTTGACGCTGGTATTGCAGATGGAGTTGGAGTTTTGCGTTGAGATATTGTGAACAATTTCTCAGGTGCGTTTGTTCTTAGATTGAAGCTGCGTGGACTTTAGCTGTTGCCCTACCTGCTCGGTTAGATGTATTTCTCCTATAGAAGTGCTGTCAAAGCGTCAGACTTGTTTTAGGCTGAGGGTCTTATTTAGTTTAGTAGAAGACACAGCTGTGACCAGTGTAAAAAGCGAGTGTGGAGTTCGTTATAAGTTGAACTGTCATAAGTTTTCGAACATGTTTTTGAACCTGAAGTATTAGCGAGGGAAGAGGAAGCTTAGTTGAGGCGGAAGTAAGTGGTCAGAGGAGAGCTGTCGTCTTTAAGCAGCAGAGTGCTCATTGACGTGTTTGGAAGATTCTGACCAATCACAAACAAGCCTTGGAGACGAGTTCTTAAATAGGTAGCGAAATGACTATTTACCGCGATCATGGTGAGGAGTCCAAAAAAATCATTTTTTCTTCCTCTCGGGTGCAAAGACAAGTCCAATAAATTACATTCAACTACAGAGACATGATAGATTTCTTTTTTTTTTCATGGACGGGAGCCCAAACAAGAAAGTTATTAACAAACTCTCCCTCATTCACTTACGAGACCTCCGCCCTCTGCCGCGCATGCGTGGTGCTGTGCTGGTCGACAAACATACAGCGCCAACATGCATAAACCAGTTTATACTGCATTTCCAACACTGCTATGCTGGACAGCCAGCACCACACCATTGTAAATCAGCGTAGGTTGCGTTTTGAACACTGCTGCGCTGCTCAACAAGCACCATGCCAGCATCAGACCAGTACAAATGGTCAAAAAACATCTTTTGCTAGAGCCATCCAGTGGTTGACGTCATGATATGTTAGCGCCAAGCTAGCAGTAAATTTACTCTCCCACACTGGGTTCAGCGCTGCCTGTATTTATGGCAACAGGTTGATCATGCTGAGCGAGCAGCTTTGATCAGGTCCTCCCAAATTCGACAAAAGTTTAAAGAAAGTGCAAAAAACTCGTAAAAACGCACAAAAATACGCCCCAGACGCATCACATGCATGAAAATTTAAGAAGACTTTAAAATTATTCAAAAAGTGTAGAATGCATAGCTGACATGAAAATAACAGCCCGAAAAAATGAAAATCCACCCAAATTCGACAAAAGTTGAAAAAGTGCAATAAAGTCTAAAAACGCAAAAGAAAGGCGCACAAAAAGCATAAAATACACCCCAGACACATCAAAATGCATCGACTGCATGAAAATTAAAAATGCACAAAAAGTGTAGACTGCGTACCTGACGTGAAAAAACAGACCAACAAAATGAAAATCCATCCAAATTTGACAAAAGTTGAAAAAGTGCAAACAATTCTAAAAAAAAGCACACAAGAAAGGCTTAAAAAAGCATAAAATACACCCAGATGCATTAAAATGCATCTTTTGCATGGAATTAAAAAAAAAAAACTTTGAAAATGCACAAAAAGTGTAGAATACGCACCTGACGCAAAAAAAAAAAACGGACCGAAGACATGAAAATTCACAAGAATTTGACAAAAGTTGAAAAAGTGCAAAAAATCTCAATGTTCTGTCCTCACTGGAAATGCAACTAGGTGGAGCTACCCAGACAGGCAACGTACAGCAGAGATGAAGTTCAAACTCAAGGTCTCCTTTATCCGTTGTTTTGTTTTACTTTCTTGAGTTTTCCTTTCTTTTCTCTCTTTTACTGTAAAACTGAAATAAACAAATGACAATACATCATTGTGTTAATTATTTCGTCTATGCTGTCTCAACTCCTCAGGATTATCGCGTTAGCTTCTACAAACAACATGAACCGATTAGGTAACACTGTACAGCTCAGTGTACATTTTACAGCTTTAGGAACTGATCCAATAAACTAGAAAAGTTTGTGTTTCGATTACAAAGACATTAGAACATGGAATATCACAATTAGAACCTAGGATGTGCATACTTAGAGGCATATGTGGACCAACACTCAACGAGAAAACTGCAACTGCACTTTTGTAGGCAACTAACTACAAAAACAAGCAATGTATAATATTGGTCAAGACCAGTAGAGGGTGCAACACCAAAGATACTACCTCAGGCTATACCGGTACCATAAAAATGCACCAAAAACATGAAAGTGCACAAAAACAAACAAAAAAGGCTAAAAAGAAAACAAATGCATTAAATACGCCCCGTATGCATAAAAATGCACAACACTCATGATATTGCAAAAAAATATATACTTACTGGATGTTTCCGGTCCATGTTCTTTGCAGGTAAGTATTCTACAGTTTTTACATATATATATATAAACATGTAAAAACACAAAAACATAAAATATGCCCCAGATGCCCAAAAACACAGCACATTCTTGAAATTGGAAAAAAAAAAAAGATAAACAAGCAAAAAGTGTAGAACGCGTACGTGACGTAAAAAACGGTCTGAAAGCATGAAAATCCACAGAAATTCGACAAAGTTGAAAAACTCCTAAAACGCATAACCACCCGCCCCACCGACAAGCCTTTTAATATGCTGGGAAACAAATAGTCTCCACAATCGTGGTGACGATAGGTTCCCAGGAACCTAGACTGGTTCTACATGTACATGACAGATTTGCTTTGAATGAACGTGAACAAATATTATATATTTTTAAACAAAGTTCATGTAATTCAATACTGCAAAGTCCTCTGTCTACTGTGCATGCGATGTGCTGAGCAGACTGACAAACATGCAGCATCAAACAAGCACAAACCAGTCTATTTCAAACACCAGCCAGCACCAGAATATTACAAATCAGGATATGCTGCGTTCAGCACTGTTAAAAACACTTGTTAGCTAAAACCTCTGAAATACTGAAAAATGCTACAGAAAATATTACAATTTTTGTGGCAATGCCATATAGTTACCAGGGACAAATGGTTATAATAGATTTTAGGGGCTGCAGCCAAAGACCTTGAGCAGCAGAAGTCCCACAAACGATTAGCCAATGCGATCACATCGCATTTTCTGAAACTAAAGCCTAAGTGACGAAGAAACTGGAGAGTAATGTCGGACGTAATTGGCCAGATGGTTGTCGTTTTACATTTGCCGAAAGAACTGACCAATCACAGCCACCCACAAAGAGTCTTTAAATATGTTACATATTTAATATTACACATAAGACAATGACTACAATAACATGCAAAAAGTGTAGAATACGTTCCTGACGTCAGAAAAAAGAACCGAAAACATGAAAGTGCACAAAAACGCTAAAAACGCACAAAAAAGGGTTAAAACAAACAAAAAAATGCAATTAAAATGCAACACATGCATAAAATTGCAAAAAACACTTAAAAACCTGCAAAAAGTGTAGAATACGAACCTGACGGAAAAAAAAATGGACCGAAAACAGAAAAGTGTTTAAAAAAAAGGGTTAAAATGCACAAAAGGCCCAAAATGCACCCCAGATGCGTAAAAATGCACCACATTCATGAAACTGAAAAAAAATCGCACAAAAAGTGCATGTTGTGAACTTGCCGTAAAAAGTGGATGAATGAATGAATAAAATGGACAAAAAAACATGAAAATGCACAGTAATCCGACAAAAGTGGAAAAAGTGAACAAAAAATCTGAAAACGCACAAAAAAGGGTTAAAACGCACAAAACTCCCATAAAAACGCACCACATCCCTGAAATGGCAAAAACAAATGTTACAAACGCACAAAAAGTGCAGAATACGTACCTGACGTGAAAAAACGGACCGAAACTAAATGCACAAAAAGCATAAAATACACCCCAGATGCATAAAAACGCACAACTATTTTTAGTGTTTAGGTGAGTGAGGGACTGAGACTGTGTTAGTTAAATGCAGTGGTTTATTTTAGTGTTGTGGTGAGTGAGGGACTGAGACTGTGTTAGTTAAATGCAGTGGTTTAGTTTAGTGTTGAGGTGAGTGAGGGACTGAGACTGTGTTAATTAAATACAGTGGTTTAGTTTAGTGTTGAGGTGAGTGAGGGACTGAGACTGTGTTAGTTAAATACAGTGGTTTAGTTTAGTGTTGAGGTGAGTGAGGGACTGAGACTGTGTTAGTTAAATACAGTGGTTTATTTTAGTGTCAAGGTGAGTGAGGGACTGAGACCGTGTTAGTTAAATGCAGTGGTTTAGTTTAGTGTTGAGGTGAGTGAGGGACTGAGACTGTGTTAGTTAAATGCAGTGGTTTAGTTTTAGTGTTGGGGTGAGTGAGGGACTGAGACTGTGTTAGTTAAATACAGTGGTTTATTTTAGTGTTGGGGTGAGTAAGGGACTGAGACTGTGTTAGTTAAATACAGTGGTTTATTTTAGTGTTGAAGTGAGTGAGGGACTGAGACTGTGTTAGTTAAATGCAGTGGTTTATTTTAGTGTCGAGGTGAGTGAGGGACTGAGACTGTGTTAGTTAAATACAGTGGTTTATTTTAGTGTTGAGGTGAGTGAGGGACTGAGACTGTGTTAGTTAAATGCAGTGGTTTATTTTAGTGTTGAAGTGAGTGAGGGACTGAGACTGTGTTAGTTAAATACAGTGGTTTAGTTTAGTGTTGAGGTGAGTGAGGGACTGAGACTGTGTTAGTTAAATACAGTGGTTTATTTTAGTGTTTAGGTGAGTGAGGGACTGAGACTGTGTTAGTTAAATACAGTGGTTTATTTTAGTGTCAAGGTGAGTGAGGGACTGAGACCGTGTTAGTTAAATGCAGTGGTTTAGTTTAGTGTCGAGGTGAGTGAGGGACTGAGACTGTGTTAGTTAAATGCAGTGGTTTAGTTTTAGTGTTGGGGTGAGTGAGGGACTGAGACCGTGTTAGTTAAATGCAGTGGTTTAGTTTTAGTGTTGGGGTGAGTGAGGGACTGAGACCGTGTTAGTTAAATACAGTGGTTTATTTTAGTGTTGGGGTGAGTAAGGGACTGAGACTGTGTTAGTTAAATACAGTGGTTTATTTTAGTGTTGAAGTGAGTGAGGGACTGAGACCGTGTTAGTTAAATGCAGTGGTTTATTTTAGTGTTGAGGTGAGTGAGGGACTGAGACTGTGTTAGTTAAATGCAGTGGTTTAGTTTTAGTGTTGAGGTGAGTGAGGGACTGAGACTGTGTTAGTTAAATGCAGTGGTTTAGTTTTAGTGTTGAGGTGAGTGAGGGACTGAGACTGTGTTAGTTAAATGCAGTGATTTATTTTAGTGTCGAGGTGAGTGAGGGACTGAGACTGTGTTAGTTAAATGCAGTGGTTTATTTTAGTGTTGAGGTGAGTGAGGGACTGAGACTGTGTTAGTTAAATACAGTGGTTTATTTTAGTGTCGAGGTGAGTGAGGGACTGAGACCGTGTTAGTTAAATACAGTGGTTTATTTTAGTGTTGAGGTGAGTGAGGGACTGAGACTGTGTTAGTTAAATACAGTGGTTTATTTTAGTGTTGAAGTGAGTGAGGGACTGAGACCGTGTTAGTTAAATGCAGTGGTTTAGTTTAGTGTTGAGGTGAGTGAGGGACTGAGACTGTGTTAGTTAAATGCAGTGGTTTATTTTAGTGTGGAGGTGAGTGAGGGACTGAGACTGTGTTAGTTAAATACAGTGGTTTATTTTAGTGTTGAGGTGAGTGAGGGACTGAGACTGTGTTAGTTAAATACAGTGGTTTAGTTTAGTGTTGAGGTGAGTGAGGGACTGAGACTGTGGAAGTTAAATGCAGTGGTTTAGTTTAGTGTTTAGGTGAGTGAGGGACTGAGACTGTGTTAGTTAAATGCAGTGGTTTATTTTAGTGTTGAGGTGAGTGAGGGACTGAGACTGTGTTAGTTAAATACAGTGGTTTATTTTAGTGTTTAGGTGAGTGAGGGTCTGAGACTGTGTTAGTTAAATGCAGTGGTTTAGTTTAGTGTTGAGGTGAGTGAGGGTCTGAGACTGTGTTAGTTAAATGCAGTGGTTTAGTTTAGTGTTGAGGTGAGTGAGGGTCTGAGACTGTGTTAGTTAAATACAGTGGTTTATTTTAGTGTTGTGGTGAGTGAGGGACTGAGACTGTGTTAGTTAAATACAGTGGTTTATTTTAGTGTTGAAGTGAGTGAGGGACTGAGACTGTGTTAGTTAAATGCAGTGGTTTAGTTTTAGTGTTGAGGTGAGTGAGGGACTGAGACTGTGTTAGTTAAATGCAGTGGTTTATTTTAGTGTTGAGGTGAGTGAGGGACTGAGACTGTGTTAGTTAAATGCAGTGGTTTAGTTTTAGTGTTGAGGTGAGTGAGGGACTGAGACTGTGTTAGTTAAATGCAGTGGTTTATTTTAGTGTTGAAGTGAGTGAGGGACTGAGACTGTGTTAGTTAAATGCAGTGGTTTAGTTTTAGTGTTGAGGTGAGTGAGGGACTGAGACTGTGTTAGTTAAATGCAGTGGTTTATTTTAGTGTTGAAGTGAGTGAGGGACTGAGACCGTGTTAGTTAAATGCAGTGGTTTAGTTTAGTGTTGAGGTGAGTGAGGGACTGAGACTGTGTTAGTTAAATGCAGTGATTTATTTTAGTGTTGAGGTGAGTGAGGGACTGAGACTGTGTTAGTTAAATACAGTGGTTTATTTTAGTGTCAAGGTGAGTGAGGGACTGAGACTGTGTTAGTTAAATACAGTGGTTTAGTTTAGTGTTGAGGTGAGTGAGGGACTGAGACTGTGTTAGTTAAATACAGTGGTTAATTTTAGTGTTGAAGTGAGTGAGGGACTGAGACTGTGTTAGTTAAATGCAGTGGTTTATTTTAGTGTTGTGGTGAGTGAGGGACTGAGACCGTGTTAGTTAAATGCAGTGGTTTAGTTTAGTGTTGAGGTGAGTGAGGGACTGAGACTGTGTTAGTTAAATGCAGTGATTTATTTTAGTGTTGAGGTGAGTGAGGGACTGAGACTGTGTTAGTTAAATGCAGTGGTTTATTTTAGTGTTGAAGTGAGTGAGGGACTGAGACCGTGTTAGTTAAATGCAGTGGTTTAGTTTAGTGTTGAGGTGAGTGAGGGACTGAGACTGTGTTAGTTAAATGCAGTGATTTATTTTAGTGTTGAGGTGAGTGAGGGACTGAGACTGTGTTAGTTAAATACAGTGGTTTATTTTAGTGTCAAGGTGAGTGAGGGACTGAGACTGTGTTAGTTAAATACAGTGGTTTAGTTTAGTGTTGAGGTGAGTGAGGGACTGAGACTGTGTTAGTTAAATACAGTGGTTAATTTTAGTGTTGAAGTGAGTGAGGGACTGAGACCGTGTTAGTTAAATACAGTGGTTTATTTTAGTGTTTAGGTGAGTGAGGGACTGAGACCGTGTTAGTTAAATGCAGTGGTTTAGTTTAGTGTTGAGGTGAGTGAGGGACTGAGACTGTGTTAGTTAAATACAGTGGTTTATTTTAGTGTTGAAGTGAGTGAGGGACTGAGACTGTGTTAGTTAAATACAGTGGTTTATTTTAGTGTCGAGGTGAGTGAGGGACTGAGACTGTGTTAGTTAAATGCAGTGGTTTATTTTAGTGTTGAAGTGAGTGAGGGTCTGAGACTGTGTTAGTTAAATACAGTGGTTTATTTTAGTGTCGAGGTGAGTGAGGGACTGAGACTGTGTTAGTTAAATACAGTGGTTTATTTTAGTGTCGAGGTGAGTGAGGGACTGAGACTGTGTTAGTTAAATGCAGTGGTTTATTTTAGTGTCGAGGTGAGTGAGGGACTGAGACTGTGTTAGTTAAATGCAGTGGTTTATTTTAGTGTTGAGGTGAGTGAGGGACTGAGACTGTGTTAGTTAAATACAGTGGTTTATTTTAGTGTTGAGGTGAGTGAGGGACTGAGACTGTGTTAGTTAAATACAGTGGTTTATTTTAGTGTTGAGGTGAGTGAGGGACTGAGACTGTGTTAGTTAAATACAGTGGTTTATTTTAGTGTCGAGGTGAGTGAGGGACTGAGACTGTGTTAGTTAAATGCAGTGGTTTATTTTAGTGTCGAGGTCAGAAAATCAGTTATTAGTTAGTCATTTACAGGGACACATGATGTTTAATTAGTAAACTCTTCAGCTGTGTCACAGTGACTGTTCAGACTTTACAGATTGTTTGGAGGATGGTGTTGATGTTTTTCAGGGGACTGAAAAATCAGGGGACTGATGTTCTGCTGTTATCAGGACACTTTAGCTGTGTTGGGCAGAACTTAAACTGAAGAACTGAAGAAGTGAGGTTGTAAGAGTATGAACTAAGGGACAAGAAGCTATCTGAGTGACGTGCTAGTAACCTCTCTTCAGTACAGTCTACGTAGGCCTGTTGTACACGGTGTCAAGCCACATACAGGCAAGGAGAGCTTTCTCCATCCACTTATTTAAAGACACAATTCTTTGACTTATGGAGACTTTGACTCATTCTGCACTCAGGACCCCATAATGAGAAAGTGAAAACAATTTTAGAAATGTTTGCAAATTTATTTTCTGTAAAGGAAAAACGAACTTATTACATTGACAGAAGTATTCAGACACTTTACTCAGTACTTATTTAAAGCACTACTGGCATCATTGTTTTGTTGGAAGGTGTACCTTCGGTCTAGAGCAGTCTGAATCAGGTTTTCATTAAAAATATTTAATTTTGTTTTTTATTTTAAGTACTTTAACCAAAAATGTTGTCACAAAGCAGCTTTATAGAGATCTGAATCGGAGCCTTTTCTGAGCAAGCCAAAAAAGACAGTGGCATGGAAAAGCTCCCTCAGATCGAGGAAAAAACCTTGAGAGGACTCAAAAAAAGGAACCCATTCTCCTCTAGTCAACACAACACAACAAATGACAGAACAACAAGAATAAAAATGGATAATAGTGAATTACACTGTAGCTAATGTGCAATCAAGACATAAATGCCACCAGAGTGGAGCCTTTTATGGTCATCTGAGCTAAACAACGAGATGTTAGACACTACATCACTCATGTTGAGGTAAAATTGACCAAAGATGCTCTCATCCCCCGCCTTGCTTTTCTCTCTCTCTCTCCCTGTGGTTATGTGAAAGTGTTGACCTGTTGAGATCATTGTGGGATTTAAACTGTCATTCATTAGAACTGCATGTTTTTCCTATGGTTCCAGTTTTAATCTTGGTCTAGCTGGGATACATTACCCAACAGTTCATCCTACATCCAGATCCGTGTCCTCAAAGAGCCACAAGTAAAATGTTGTCTTGGTTTTGTTTTAATAAATAAGTTATTATTTAGTGGAGACAGGCTGTGATGGTGGGGATGGATAACCAGGCTGGTATGGTTACTACTAATGTTGCTGTTTTCACTCTTTCCTCTGCTTCTCCATCCGTCTGTCTTTTCTCCTTCATCTTTTGTCTCGCACTGCTCCACGGCTTTAATTTGCAGCAACAACCTGTCAAACACACATGTACAACCTAAAGAGCTGTTCTACTTTTCTAAGGAAGCAGTGCTGAGTTTATAATATCATAAAACTAAGTGTACGTACCTTCATGTGCTATTAATGAACGTACAACATCGACATACGGTTCACCCAAGCCTAGACCGAGTTCAGTCATGCCTCTTCTCTCCATGCAGTCATCTGATAGTCCAGCAGATGTCCTGTCCTCACTGTCTGTGTCTCGCCGCATCTGAGAATGATTGTTCACTGAGGTCAGTGTGGAAGGGGTCACCACATTTCTGTGAGACAGAGAGACAGAGAGATTTGTCAATGTGTCCATGTTGATCTTCCAGGTCAAACATTAAAGAAAGTGTTTTCGAAATTATTATGGAAGTGAATGGGTGAATGAAGCAGTCTGGATTTATTTGATCTTGGGGTGGAGGGCAGTGGAGGAAGCAGGATTTATCCAGCCCATTTTTTTTACAATTCTCCCAGCAGGTTGTATCTGTAGAGAGAGAAAACACAACACTCTCTACATCATCATCATCATCACAACACTTCAACAGATAGCAGTATGATTTTCATCTTTTCTAAACACCAACCTGCTGATAATATCTATAGTCCAGGATTCCATCGCTGAACACCAGATCTGCCTCCAACACTCAGACCTTCTGAAAACAGAAGAAGTCACACATCTCCTTCATTGTCTTCCACACAGTGATTCTACCAAAATGTGGTTGAACAGTTAGATGCTCCACCATTTTCAAAGAGCTGCCTGAAAAATATTCCAGGAATAATTCATGGCATTTTGCTGACACTCTTGTCCTCAGGGAGGACAGTGTCATTACCCACTGAACTACAACAACCATCTTTTTAGCTGTGTAGTGTTTACTGTAGACAGGTTGGGATGGTGGCGCTCTGAACCCGGCCAGGATGTTTTTCGTTCTCCATTTTTGGTGTTGCACTGCCTCTCCATTTTCTCTGGTGTTCTTTCTTCTCCCCTCTTCCTCTTATTTAGCCGGACCCTGTCACATACAATATATCACCTTGCTTAAAACACAGCACATGACACCACGAAACACCACACGAGCACTATAATACGTAAAAAATGTAAGCATGTACATCACCAATCCCGCACACCTTCTTCAGGATCAAATTCTCCAGAAACTGCAGCCTGTGTGATCTGGTCTTAAACTCCTGCCAGGCTTTATGTAGTCGTGAAAGCCTGTCAAACACACACACACACAGTAAAAATCAGTACAAATGAAAACTGAGAATGGCTGATCTGAGTGTGTCCATTGTGTGGTATTAACGAACATGCAGCATCACCCAAGTCTAGACCAAGTTCAGTGTGGCTTTTCCATGCTGTTCTCAGCTTAAGACACTTACCTGCCTCTCGTCCTGATGGAGAATCCCACTATGCCTGCAACTCTGTCAGTGTCTTGCCTTGTGAGAGAGGCAACGTCTACTGAGGGCAGTGTGGAAGGGGTCACCACATTACTGAGAAAGAAATAGGGTGGTGGAGATGGAGAGATTGGTGAGTTTGTCAGTGTTGAAATTATAAGACAAACATGAAGAAAAGCTTCATTTTCATTATTATTAAAATATATGGCTGAATATCTCACTTGTCTGGATCTTTCTGGTCCTCAGGTGGAGAGCAGCGGAGAAAGCAGGATTTCTGCACCAGACTTGCCATTGTTTTTCCAGCGTGTTTTATCTGTAGAGAGAGAGACAACACAACAAACTCAGCATCATCTTCATCTTTATCACTACTCCACTTCTACAGATAGCAGTATGATCTTCATCTGTTCTGAACACCAACCTGGTGAGAATATCCGTAGCCCAGGAATCCATAGCTGAACACCAGATCTGCGTCCACCGTGCAGACTTTCTGAAAATAGAAGAAAGCAGTCATACCTCTCTGTCTGTCCTTCACATGAGCAGAAAATAAAAGATTTCAATGGTACAAATGTGAGCATTACTTGATCTTTGAGCCTCAGATAAAACTGGTGAGAATTTGATGCTTTCTGTGGAAAAAGAACAAAAGAATGATGACGTTCTCATTACTGGTGATTGACTGGTGACAATGACTGACTTAAAAGAAGACTGTATACAGCTATGTGAAGGAGGTGGGTCTCACGTTAAGGATTTCCAGCAGCTTGATGGTGGCTCTGCCCATGATTGTGGAGGCACCTGTATGAATATCAATGCAGATCAACTCCACCATCAGACAACTGGAGTTCTCGTGCCCAATAGCATCTGTTTCACTGATCTGCAAACACAAACACAGGAGCAGGATTTTAGATACCTTGGCATTTGTTGACCTCATTTGGGCCATGCAGTACCTGGCTGAGATTCAGTAAGGTAGGCTTCATGTAGGTCTTGTGTTGTCCTTGTCATGTTCTACCAGTCATCTGCTTTGCACAAAGAGAAACACTGAATAGTAATACTTACCTGGACGGAGATGTGAGTCCTCTCATTGATCAACATGGGATCATTGAAGGGCTGCAGCTTTGTGCTCCTCACTACTTTCCCAAAAGTGACCCTCACAGTTCCTCGAGTGCCTTTCTTAATATGAGCTGGTGCAGGGCTCAGGAAAACAGCCAAAAAGGAACCAGCACTATTGATCTAAGCAGACAAAAGCAACTGATATCCATACAAACACAAACCCAACCACTAGTCTCGCAACACTTAGATTTCACACACATCAAGGATACTGAATTTAGGGAAGTCTCTGCAGCTCTTGAGGGTTACTGTCAGCACCCCTGCCTGTAAAAGGGAGAAGAACCAAAGACCTGTATTGACATCATTTTCTTATATTTCCACTAATCAGATAGCTGTATCAGATAACCAGATAACCTCCTCCATATGGAGAAGGACACAGGCTAAGTGTGGAATGCTGAGGGGGAGAAGGATTTAAAGTCAATGAGACAAACCGGACGTCCGAGTGGCACCAGTGGATGGGGTGGGAAAGTTCTCTCCTCCTGTTTTTCCTCTTCTGAACCATGCAGAGATGACGACCTGCTTTTTAAGATCTGCAGAGTAGAGACAGAAAGTGTAGCACAAGTACATACAGAGCATCACTGAATGATGTTGCCTTGGCTTCATTAAACTGGCTAAAACAGGTCTTACTCAGTAATAGAGCAATAGGGCTCAAAGAGGATCCACAAATTCAGCAGACCACTCTTCACCCCTAAATTCTCCTGAAGCTCACCTCCTCCATCTCGATGACCACTGCTGAGCCTCTATCATGGCCAGTCTCCACCATCCCAACCTCAGCTACTTGAGTCGGAGACATTGAGGTCTGCTCTCCTTTTGCCTCACTGAGAGCCTGAGGCCGTGGGCCGTCATCCTCAGGGTCTTCTCTCAGCGTCTCCATTTCCTGGAGGAGCTCCTCTTCTTTCTGCTCTCTCTCTCTCTGTGTTTCCATCTCTTCCATTCTCTCTTTTATTTCCTCCACCTGTCTTTTCAGTTCTTCCTCTCTCTCTATGACTCCCTTAATCTCCATCTCTAAGTCTCTCACTGCCTGTTCCAGATCTCTCAGCTCTGTCTCCCACTGAATCTCATCTACACGGGGGAGCTCTGTGCCACTCTCTGTCATACACTCCTGTCCCAACACACAATAAACAGCATTAATGAGAAACACTGTTTGAAGGGAGCTGTAAAAAATCCAGAGACTGACTGCAATGTCTGCAGTTTGGGCTAGTTCATTAACTGCAGGGTGAATGATCTTCTGTAACTGGCTGAACTGAGTGTTGTCATTAAGTGATTCTCCTCCGGAAAAACTAATGCAGCTCCAATCGTGCTAAAGCCTAATGAAGCAGTGTGATGAGTGAGGACATGTTCCTTACCTTTTTAGTGGATTTCTGATCTTTATCCACTCTCTTCTTGTTCTTCTTCTCCTTCTTTTCCTTTTTCTTCTTCTTCTTCTCTTCCTCCTTACTCTTTTTCTTCTTCTCCTTCAGCTCCATTTCTGTCGTTCTCTCTCTCCTCTCTGACTGAAGCTGCACGTCCTCTCTCTGGCTGTCCTGGACTCTAACCCTCCTACGGAAGAGGGTGAATCTGGGAAAGCAGGAGCTCCAGCACCCACAGGTTGTGGGACTGGGGGAGAGGTGCAGCTCTCTCTCCTGCTTCATCTTCTTCACAGCTGTTGATTTCTTCAAAGTCCTTAAGCGCTGGTGGGGGAAACCATAGGTTAGCAAATCTAGAGTCCAACAGGCTAGCTAATTTACAGCTACTGGTATACAACCACTTTCAAACAGATGGGCCGCTAGCAGGAATTAGCATTGTGCTCCTGAATAAATTCAGGCTAATTATGAAGCACGTTAAAAGATTCCTTCCTGCACAGCTAGCTCCTCACTTTATTCATTCATTTATTAAAACACAGAACTGAGCAAGAGCTGAACTGCACTAGATGGGCTTTCTACACACAGCTGCTGAACTGCTTATCTTCCTCCTACAATCAGAAGTGCAGAGACGGGAAGAGTCACACTTACCTTTCAGTGTTTCTCCTTCGAGTGAAAACACCACTGTCAGAGAATCACGTGACGTCACCTCCTTGAAACTGACTGAAACTGTGACGTGTGCGTTCGGTGTTCTTCACAATGGAACGAGTCTCTCTATGACGACATCCAGCCAGAAAGGCGCCCGATTGGCTGGCGAGCTGAGCAGCTCATTGGTTGTCCTGCAGTTTAAAGTGTTCAGAAACACGGAAACAGTGCGGAAGTGTTTTAGACAGCTCTGTCTCCAGAAAACGATCACAGGTGTCTGGATTAAGAGTAGGATTTTGAACAACAGCTCCATGTGAAGCCATTCATTTAGGATTCGCTCTGAGGCGCCCTCTAGCGTCTGAACAAACCGGAAGACATCAGCAAGCGCAGTTCTCCTCACAAGTTCTCTGTCCGAGTTTGTCCCTCTGATCAGACCAAACAGCTAAATTACGATGAGTTTATTCAAACTGATGTAGTCTTGGTCACTCTGGATAAGTGCTGAAGAGCCGCACACAACAGCATTGACCAGACCGGCCAGAAGAGGGCTGTAGAGTCCAGATCTTCGGGAGAGCAGGAAGAGCACATTCAGTATCTTTAGACTAAAGAACATAAACCC
This sequence comes from Salminus brasiliensis, assembly GCF_030463535.1. NCBI lineage: Eukaryota > Metazoa > Chordata > Actinopteri > Characiformes > Bryconidae > Salminus > Salminus brasiliensis. The sequence continues at coordinate 54,114,559 of NC_132878.1, read as the reverse complement.
ATTCTGAAAGACTAGAACAGGACCGGTCGTTTGTATTTGATCTTCAGCGGTTCATGACCTCGACACCCCTGACAGCTTCATTAGCTAATTAATACTGGTGGTGTTAGCAGTAGACAGAGCTGCTCTTGGTTTTGCTGATCACTGATGAAAGGATAGAGGATGCCTAAATTGATCAATATGAGCTATAGTCTTTAACTGAACACTTACAAGGCATGCCAGGTGTGTCTATTAAAAGAATTATTAAAAGCACATAAATAACACAGGACTCTTTTCTAACTTTTAAGAAGAATTTAAGTATTTAATTTTAAACAATTTCACATTCCCAGTGAGGGTGGACTGATTGCCACAATGCCTTTAGGTCATTCACATGATCAACCCTCCAAGGTACTTGTAATATTGTAATTGTAATAGTAACTGATCAGTCAATATTTGATTGGTTCACTAATAACTCATTTTTGGTCATGCTGTGAGATACACTATCTTGCCTCTGAGGTTCTGAACCCCATATTGTTCTGTTGTATGTAGCACACTGCATTGGCATGGGCTGGGGTTCTCTCTCTCAATTCTCACTCAGTTTTTCTTTCTGTTGCTAAGAGGTTGCAGGTGTGTTTCTGTGCGGTAATGAAGTACTAACAGTATTATTCACAACAACATGCAAGCTACAGCTCATAAATCCTTGCTGACATAATGACACACCAGCAAACCAGACCAGCATCAGACCAGCATAAACCAGTTTAGAGCCTTTTAGATGAAGATGGAACTCATGCTGGTCTAAGCTGTTTGTTTCAGTCAAATGTTTGAACATTGTACAGTCTTGTTACATTAACTTATGATAATGAATGATATTTTTTGCTGATCCCTGTGAAATTCCCATTTTGGAGAAAAGGTTTTGTTCCAGCAGAGATGTGATATATCACTGCTTCTCAAACCCGGTCGTGGAGGCACACTGCTCCAAACACACCTGATTCAACTAATCAGCTCATTGACAAGCACTTTCAGAGTTGTAAGGGGCTGTGTTTAAGCAGGGGATCCACTAAAATGTGCAGGGCAGGGTGTGCCCAGGACCAGAGTTGAGAAATAAAATTTACTACAACACAAGATGTTCATGAAGACACAAGCCTGTTTAAGGAGGACATGGGATTGTTTGGTATTTTTTGTAGACACACAGGGCGGATTCGTGAATTTATAAATATTAGTTTTCTGTTGACTTTATTTGAATATGTCTTTATGAAGGCATGTAATCTGATTACATTACTTTCCTATAGTAATCCATTGGATTATGCTGCAACTACATTTTTTGAATAGGTAATCAGTCATCTGTAATGGACTACACTTTTAAAGTAATCTACATGACCCTGACGATAGATAGGACTGAATATGATGCTCCTTTTCTCTTTCCTCTCTTTGAAACGGGCACCACAGAGGGTGGGGTGTTTGTGAATTAGGCCATGGTTAATAACATATTTTATTAAATGCTTTGCAATTCATGGAAGACTGACCAGTGAAGGAGTAGATTGTGAAAAAAGAAGGTTCAAAAAGTTGAGAGAGCGATTTTATACAACAAGATTGTTGGTGTTTGACACCAGAGGTAATGCCAAATAAGTGTAATTCCAAAGAAGTTGTTAGTGGTTACAAAAAAAGTCTGGGTTTCTTTTAAAGCAACATTAGTCGCATTTGTACCTTAAAATGTCAGCTTCAGAATCATGTTGATACTCGACGGACTTGTAGTAGAGAGAATAGCACCTCTATCATACATACTCTGGGCTAAGTGCGCTGCTAACTGCACTAGGTAACTGGTGAAGCAGGCAGGATAACGCTTGCCAGAACTGCATAACGCTGAGTAAGTCATATTTGTGTAAATTCCTGTAAAGTGACTCTACCACCTCAGTCCACATGTTTCTTTCACTTTAGATGCCTGATGTGTATCTCTTAGCTTGTCCAGAAATACACGTGTAAAGTGTGTCCTTTAAAGGTTAAAGGGGTGGCTCAAAGCATGAATTCCATTTCTCGACCCATTAAAGTTACAATTTTTAACTTTAGTGCAGATTTAGACATGATTTTGACCTCAGCATTACCAGTAGCCTATATAAAATCCACGTACACACTTCAGATGGTAAACCATGGGTGGTGAAGTCTACTGATCATGAACGATTGATGACTCTGCATGCCTGCCTTGTCTACAGAGAGTGTGTTCCGCCCAGCTCTGTAGTGAAGAGCAATAGTGTCTAAGACGCCTAATTGTGTTTGGTCACCCAACCAAGGTGCTTTTCTGCCGAGTGTGCAGTACATACTGGTTCCGAGTCCTGGAGTACTCTCTTCTTACTTCAAACCAGATTAAGAACCTCTTCCTGACTGAATGTTAGACCAGGACAACTTTAAAATGTGAGGAAAGAGGGTACTCTAGAACTCTAGAAATTGAGAATCACAGGTTTAACACACTCACTAAATAACTCAACCACCTCATCCTGCTGTTGCTTGATGTCGTAACAGGGAACTAGGAGCTTTGTCCAAAACTCTGCCCTATTCACTATTCCCTATATGCAAAAATTCAGATCACTACTGTGTGTCAGTAGGTTGTGTTACGTAAACAATCTTGCAGACATAGGCGGCCTGTCCCAGCCAAGGCTGTCAACTTGCAGCCTGGACCCTGAACACCAGCTCTATAGCCAAGAAAGCCCAACAGCATCTCTACTTCCTCCGTAAGCTGAGAAAAGCCCATCTTCCTCCACCCATTCTCACCATTTTCTACAGAGAGCATCCTGAGCAGCTGCATCACTGCTGGTTTGGGAACTGCACCGCCTCTGACCGCAGGACCCTCCTGCAAATAGTGAGGACAGCTGAGAGGATCATTGGAGCCTCTCTCCCATCCATCATGGACATTCACACCGCTCGCTGCATCCGCAAGTACAAACAAGATGGGAATGTCCAGCCATCACACCACTGAGGAAGGAGACAGGTTTTGGGTCTCAGAGAGAACGTGCTTTGGTCCGAAATGATCTCAAGGCATCAGCCAGGAAGTTAAAGCTTGGGCGCAAATGGGTCTTCCGAATGGACAATGATCCCGAAACAAACTGCCAAACTGCTTACAAAGTGGCTTAAGGTGAACAGCGTGACCATCACAAAGCCCTGATCTCAATTCTATTGACAAATTATGGGCAAAGCTGAAAAGGCATGTGAGTGCAAGGCTAGGCCTACAGACATGGCTCAGTTACACCAGTTCTGTCAGGAGGAATGGGCCACAATTCCTGCCAACTGTTGTGAGAAGCTTGTGGAAGGATATCCAAAACGTTTGACCCAAGTCATACAGTTTAAGGGCAATGGTACCAAATCCTAATGAAATGTATTTAAACTTTTGACTTTGAAGAAAGTAATAAACATTACCTTAGAAATCTGCCATTTAGCAAATTTTATCATTTTGGTAATCCTAACTGACTATTCTGTCTGCACTGTGTTGTGTTGCACCATGGTCTTGGAGGAGCGCCTTCTTACAATAAAGCAGAATGGGTCAAAAAATTACTTCTGGAGGAAAATGTGACGATATTAGCACAGGAAAACGAACTGAATCAATGTAACATATGGGCATGGGTGGAGCTGCGCATCATACTGTAACATCACATCTTCACATTTGAGAGACATTGCGCTGTCCATGTTTTCCACAGTCGATGGATTGAACCAACAAATTGTTTTGCATCTTTTTAAAGTTCATTTAGTTTACTCAAACGTTCCTAAATCACATAGTTTAAATAGTGTTGCTTCTAAGTTAGGACATTGATTTAAGTGTGGCTTACTCAGGAAAAAAATCATGTGCTGTAGCTACAATTGCTCAAACATGATGTAAGTAGGTGAATGTAGTGTCAGGAGTCTTACCCACTAGCACTATTTTTGGTGTAGCATGGTGTGTTTTTCCAGCAAGGGACAGTTTTTATTGGTCCTTTTTTTTTAATAGGAAAAAAGGTCTGCTGTGTTTTACTGACCGGTAAATATACTAGTCAGATGAGGATGGTACAATTCTAATGTGCCTGTCCCTGTGCGTGATGTAGGAAGCCCAATTTGAACGACTTGTTGAGTCCCATGCTTTTAGACCTTGTCAGCTTACAACCAGGGTGAGCCAGTCCCAATCTTATTTCACAGTGTGTGGGCTATAGGAACTCCAGACATCCATATGTATGTGCCTTTCAGTGCTCAGTCCCATCTACAGGTTCAGGCTCCTCCTATCACATGATGACACAATGGCCTAATAATCAGGCAGTTAGACAGTTGTGCCATTCTGGAGGTGTGGATTGTTAACTTCTAAATTGTACAGTTTCTTCCCAGTCTAAAGATACTCGATGGTCCCACCCTAGTGACAGTGTTTGTATCCTGAAAGGTATGGTTAGCCTTTTTTCCACACTGTGGTTTTACACATGAAGCTTCAGGGACCAGAAACAGTAACACTCCCATTCCCATTCAGCTCTAGGTGTGCATGCCATCCTCATATAGCACTCGCGCCCTTTTAAGCCCCTTTTAGGCCTTTTTCATCCTCATTGATCTCCAGAAATCTCCTTGATCTTTTACCACGGGAATAGCTTGGTGAACATTATCTGTCAAATCTGTCAAAATTATCCAGAGACTCTCTCTACGGCCGTTGGTGTCTTAAGCTTCTACACGGGACCCCTTGGTGGGTCACTCCCAGTTGCGCGCGACCTCAATGGCTCTGGCTCTGGCGCGCGCCACCCTCCACCAGAGTGACATAAAGGAGGAGTAGGAGAATAGGAAGAGGAGGGGCACGAGGCGCCGAGTGCGTCTGAGGAGCTCGTGCAGTTTAGTCGCGATGGAGAGTCCGGGCGCTGCGCTCGTCAGCGCTGCGTTCCTGAACTCCACGGCGCTGGCGCGCGGCACCGGGGCGCGCGCGGAGATGCCCGCGCCCTTTTGGGATTCGCCGCTCAGCCACGGCATCAGCGTGTTCGTGGCCTTAACGCTGGGCTTCACCATGCTGGGGCTGGGCTGCACGGCGGAGGTGCGCGAGCTGCGGGAGCACGCGCGGCGGCCCGTGGGCGTGCTGCTGGCCGCACTGTGCCAGTTCGCGCTCATGCCGATGCTGGCCTTCGCGCTCGCGCTCGCCTTCTCTCTGGACGACGGCGCGGCCGTGGCGGTGCTGCTGTGCGGCTGCTGCCCGGGGGGCAACCTGTCCAACATCATGACCCTGCTGGTCAACGGAGAGATGAACCTCAGGTACGAGACACACACACACACACACACACGAGTAGCTACATTCAACCAGTGGTTCTCTATATGATGCCATATTAGTCCACAAAGGCCACTTTTCCACACTTTTATTCACGACCAAATGTGGAGTTTATATCTTTTTAACATTACTAAACCAATCTGACCTAAAAAGTGAATGAATTATGAGCATTTAAGAGATATAAACGGTAAAGGTTTCTTCAGATTTGTGCTCAATCACGGTTAAATCCCACATTGGGACATGCATTGGTTAACGGTAGCTACAGTCATGGTCAGGCTAACTGGTCTGTTTCTGAATAATTACCAGTGTAATCTTGCTAATCCAGCAGTTATAATCATACACTCACTACGCCATTGTCTATTTTTCCACTGTGCGCCATGTAGTCCTTTTAAGTCACCCTGGAGTTTTGGTTCCGGTCAAGGGTTCCTCCTCTGATCTGAGGGACTCAAAGAGACTATATTCTTTGCGAAAAGTCTTTATAAATACAACTGAATTTTGATTTAAACTAGATACATGCAAAAGTATTCACACAAAGCGATCAAATCAGTCAAGATGCCATTTTAATAGTGGTGCTTTACGGTTAGCCTAGCAATAGCCGAGCAGGCCGAGCAGGCCGAGCTCGACCACTAGTTCACTAAATGCACTAACTGTGTTTGACTGCTGGGAGTGTGTTAGAGCAGGTGAACCCTGAAGCTGTCTGAACTCAGTGTGCTGTTCTGCAGTGTGATCATGACCATCTCCTCCACGCTGCTGGCGCTGGTCTTCACGCCGCTCTGTCTGTGGATCTACAGCCGCGCGTGGATCAGCGCTCCCGCCGTGCAGCTGCTGCCTCTCGGCGCCATCACGCTCACCCTCTTCAGCACGCTCGTGCCCATCGGCCTCGGGCTCGCGCTCCGCTACAGATACCCGCGCGTCGCCGAAAAAGTGCTTAAGGTGAGAAAGGCATAGTCGGTATGTCCAAAAGTATCCAGACACCCATTCTAATTGGGGATTGCTAATCAGTCACTTTTAGGTGCACTCCTCGCGGAGACAGGTGTTCACAGGTGCAGATAGAACGCAGCCAGACGTGAGCCTAACGTGACCTCGCCCAATGCCAAGGCTAGAGCATGGGGTTTCCAATTCCAGTGCTGTGCTAGATGAGGAATAACAAAAATGTGTGTTTCACTGGGTCCCCACGGCTCAGGCTGGGAAACTCTGGCTTACAGGGAGATAAAGTCCCTCTGCATCAGGCTATGGAGTGGTGGAGCTCCATCCAATACCTTCAGGATGACCTCACTAATGTTCTTGTGGCTGAATGCAGTCAAATCTTCACAGCATTGTTTCAACATTGTTTCAAGAGCAGGTGACTACAGACCTTTTTCTATTGAAGAAGCTTCAGATCATCTGCTGAATTACTGTTACAGACAGTCTAGTCCTTTTATTTAGCCACTTTGTTACAAGACATATCAACTGGGCAGAATAATTCTAAGATAGTGATAAATCATCTTAAAAAGGAAGGTCCAATGGACCTTTATGCGCTCTGGCAACTAAAAGTAAGCCACACCTTGCCTGACACCCCACAGCCATACCTTTCATTTCAAACAACAGTTCAGAAACACTGAGATCTATGGTGCAACACCATGTCCAGGGTCTGACCACTGCAAAGAGAATGGACCCTTAAGGCAAGAATGATGTCCTATGTGCTTTTAAAAAGGTCGCCTATTCAGTTAGGCTTATCTAACAGCAGATTGGGAGGGGCTGGATGGTGAATGAAAGATAGAGAGGGAGGGACGGAAGAAGAAAGTGATAAAGGAGTATGAAGATGTGTGTGTGTGTGTGTCTTGCAGTGATGTGATGGGGGAGGAGAGTTGAGCACATTAAGGAGAGTGGCTAAAAGCAGGCCGCATTGTCACTCTGGTGGCTTTGCTCTTTTCTCTTGTGATATATGGCACACAGTCAGTACACGTCTAAGCTTCTCCATCATGGCGCTCATTCATTTCAGGCTTCAGTTTCAAAATAAATCTGTCATGCAATTTTTCTTTTTTTTTTTTACTCGCTGCTCTGATCGAAATCTGCATTTTCCTCTGTCTTGTGATAAATTAACATCTACAACTCTGAACAAACTCAGACCGTGTTGAATGAACTTTTTCATTTCATTTTTGTATTTGTATAGCATATTAGCTTACTGCATTAGACCAGGACACTGCTTTTGGTTCAGATTCTTTACTTTTCTGATGTAATAAAGTACAAAAATAGAAATATGTACTAATTATAGAAAAGCTAATTTTGAGCAATTCCTCAAATGTTCTGTTGCACTTCTCCAAGTGTTGCATTAACTTTTCCAGTCTTGAACTGTTCTTCCACTGGGTTTTCTAAAAGATTACTGGGGTTTCACATTAACTCTTACAGTCTAAGATGAACTGTTCTTCCACTGGGTTTTCTAAGAGTCTCATGAACTCTTCCAGTCTTAAATGAACTGTTCTTTCACTGGGTTTACTAAGAGTTGCATTAACTCTTACAGTCTTGGATGAACTGTTCTTCCACTGGGTTTACTAAGAGTCGCATTAACTCTTACAGTCGTAGATGAACTGTTCTTCCACTGGGTTTACTAAGAGATTACTGGGTTTTTACATTAACTCTTCCAGTCTAAGATGAACTGTTCTTCCACTGGGTTTACTAAGAGATTACTGGGTTTTCACATTAACTCTTGCAGCCTAAGATGAACTGTTCTCCCACTGTATTAACTAAGAGTCGCATAACCTCTAACAGTTAGATGAACTGTTCTTTCACTGGTACAAGAGTTGTTTTGTTTTTGCAGTGTTAAATTAGCTGTGCTGAAAGAGTAACGTGAGAGACAATTAATAAAAAGCATTTAGCATTTAATAAAAGCATTTAGGTCATGGGCCTTAACCAATATCCTTTTTCACAGGCATTTAAAAATGAGCTAGCAGTATAGGTGGGTCATCCACTGTAAAATAAGCTCTAATTAGTTTTATCATATCCTAAGCCTTTAATGACCTGCTTGGTATTCCCATCTGTCCACCAGGTGTCGTTGTGGCTGCTGCTCATCACGCTGATTATGCTCTTCATCATGACCGGTGTTATGTTGGGCCCTGAACTGCTGGCCACCATCCCCCCTGCTGTCTACGTGGTGGCTGTGCTGATGCCTCTGACTGGTTACGTGGCCGGCTATGGCCTGGCCATGCTTTTTGCCCTGCCGCCCAACAGCTGCCGCACGGTCTCCCTGGAGACGGGATGCCAGAATGTGCAACTGTGCACTGCCATCCTGAAGCTGGCCTTTCCACCCGAGCTGATGGGTGGCATGTACATGTTCCCACTGCTCTACGCACTCTTTCAGTCAGCTGAGGCTGGCATCTTCATTCTAGGCTACAGAGTATACCGGAGAGAGGTGCTGCGCAAGCAGGACCTGGAGCCGGAGGGGGACGATGACACCAACATCACCTACAAGACCCTGAAAGAGGAGGATGGGCCGTTTGATGCGGCCTATGGCTCTGTGACCGTAAGCGACCCCAACACCATCATGCTGGAGTCTCGGGGAGGGGAGTCACTGGGGAGCCCCACACCTGTATAGGGCCATGTTCTCATTACATATCACTAATTTGGAGAGAAAAGAGACAGACAATGATTCTTGGCAGAATCCAAAGACTGACACCAGTCCATGAAAAAAAAAAAAACAATCCATTTGTCTCAACCATCAACCATTGTCTCATGTTGATGTATGATGACTTTGTATTGATTCTGTATTTGCAATTAATTGGAGCAAGGGGGTGGTAGGAAGCAGGTGTAGGGGCTCTTTACTGAGGGTTTCCCCAGAAATCATGGTCAGTGGTCAGTATAGACAGTATGAGGTCATACAGGATTAACATGAATGAATCCATTCCATGTCATTGCATGAAAACAGCAGCATTGATGCTGAAATGAGGTAAAACATTAAAATGTAATGGTGCATGGGGTGGGGTGCCGTTTTACGTTTTGGAACTAAGCCACTGTCCATATAAAAGCCTGAGCACAGGCTAATCTACTATCCTTCCATGACTTGGGAGGGAGTGGAAAACCCCACGTCCATGCAGGAGACGAGATCAAGGCTTGGGATGCTAAGCGCAGACAAACACTGGACATGACAGACATTCCGCATTTGTTGATGCCACTGTTCGCTGCTGAAGTATTAAAAGTACAGTTCATTACCACATGGTTGGTGAGCTCGGACGTATTTTGAACTGTTAAATAACCACCCACCCATTATTCCAGTTCACAATCAGCTGAAATATCACATGTGCTGAATGTAGAACAATACTGCCATCAGAAAAACCTAATTACAGTGTCTTGCAAAAGTTTCCAACTATCTTACTAGTCATCAGATTAGTCTGAATTACAAATGACGTTTACACAGAAGGCTCTAGCTTGATGACGTTTGCAAGGCACTGTTTGGAAAAAAAGGAATTGCTTTCTTGAGAATCTACATATGTATCACACATGATCAGTACACTGACAAATAGCTCGTCCTGCCACATCTGATTTCACCACCTACAGAACTTTAATGAGTGGCGTATACCTGGTGGGCACGAATGTATTCATTGTTGGTCTATGCACAGTTATACTGCTGTGGATCTGTATGAGATGTCTGTAAGAGTTTATGCAAGACATAAAAATAAAGAGCTGTGTAAAGCCACTGGAAATAATGCTGCGCGGTTTTTTGAAGTGAGGGAGCCAACTAAATACTGTGGACAGTAATAAATAAAAAATTTTAAAAAGCCAGCTACTGAGTTCAACGCAGTCACATGTATGATACATGCGTCTCCATCCATCACTGGAATGTAAAGTCTTTTAAGCAAGTGGTATAAATAAACGTACAGTGCAAATTTGTTCGTTTTTTCAATGAAACAGCTCCATGTCTACTAGCTCAAGCCCTGTATCCCACCGGCACTGCACAGTTTATTCCTCCAGTCGCACGTTTCATTCAGCTCACTTGCGAGTTAATGGAATTACACTGTATGGAAATATTTCCATGCATAATGCTCACTGGGGAATAACACAGCAGGGTCATGCGGGGGGTGGGCTGTCAGGTGGCCAACATCCTCTTACAGGCCCTTATTGCCGGAGCTGTCCCTACTGTCGAACAAAACCAATCTCTTAAATAAACCTGCACACTGCGTTTGGTTTCCACAGCCTAAACAGCAAAAGATGATTTATGCTTAGCAGCATAAAGCTATAGTCTAAAAATAAGTAATAACCACTAAGTATAACCACTAATAAGTAAAAGCACTAGTGTAAAATAATAAAATAAGCTTCTTCAAAATTGCATTTTTAAATTAGCGTAATAATTTAATAGCCTAAACTACAAGTAAATAAACTTGAGTATATTACTCTTGGTTTGTAAGAGGACTGTTCACAAAGCAGTAGGGCAAAAAGCACAACAAATAAATGAACATAATGTTTTGATATTTTGTTACTAAAGACTGGTAAAACTATAAGAGCAAGCTGAATTCAACTACCCAGATAGTAAGCGTATATCGGCCTGCTGGCTTGAGAAGGTCGGCACCCCAATGACTGTTTGCCACTGCTGAAACACCCTGAAAACTGTCACAAGGCCTAACTAGATTTTAATCTTCTCAAACAGATTTGAAATGCACTGAGACTATTTTACAAAATAATTTCAGACAAATATTACCAAAACATTTACAGAAAATATATTTCAAGAAAATAATTTTGTTGAAAATGTTGCTGAAACTAAAAAATTCTAATTTAATAAACCAATTTAGAAATGATAACAAAAGTATGAAATTAAAGGAAAAATAAAGTAAATTGGACCGTAGGTAAAAAACAAACAAACAGAGCAATTGAATAGCCTAACACTCTGCTTAACCACCGGTCGGCTGAGCAAATGGCCAGTAGACCACCAGCTTTGCCGTCAGAGTGGTCCAACAGTGGTCCATTATCCTTTTGCTATCAGGAATACTTCAAACAAATACGAATAGTAAAAGATTAATGTTAAACATGGTAAATGTATTTTTCAATGCAAAATATGGGAGCTATCGGCATAATTACATCAAAATGAAATGAAATATGTTAAAACACGAAGGTAGCATTTAGCATGTTTTAATGTCAGCATATCCTTCCGCCAAATTATAGTTCCTTAACACGCAGCTTGTCCTCACACAGCTCCTCACACAGACCAGCACACTGAGCTCCGCTTCCCACTCACAGCTTTTCTGTTTTCAGTTAGTTTTGTTGCCAGTGTGTTTTCTTGTCGTAGTCCTTTTAGTTAGTTAGTCAGTTTGAGGTCGTTCTTGGTTTCTTTTGCTCAGGGCATTTCTAGTACGGCTGGGTTCAATTATGCTCTCGAGTTCCTAAAGCGTGCATATTTACAGGTAAAGCCGTCTATGGAAACCAGGCTAAAATGTTCACAGTATCAGTATTTTATTTATTATTTTTTTTATAATCACAGTTTACACTTTTTGAACTCTCAGGCACATGTTAACAATACACTCAGCTAGCAGGAAAGTACCCGAGAAAAACTGAACTATCATGAAAAACGCATGAAACAATACAACAGTGTGGGTCCACGCATGCGCAGAGCTGGTCAGCGGAGTGATACTGTGTTTGGTGACCCCCCCCTCCCCCTCTCCCTTCCCTCTGCTGTTACCGTGAAATAAATGTACATAAATCTACAGTACATGTACAGTAAACGGTGCTGTATTACACTCACTGCAATACATTTAACATTTATAATTATTTATAATTAATACGATGAAATTCAGTGACTTACACACAGCTCACAAGTTAAAAACACTCTCCAGGCTGAACCTTATGAGGAATATCTGTGTGGATAAAGCTACGGTAATATAAGACTGGACACTTTAGCTTCTTTATGACACTTTTTTGTAAACTTGCATAGCTTTAGAGCTATGTAGAAATATATATATATATATATTTTTTTAAAGGAGACAACTCTGCACCAAAGCAATGCCGACCAGAGGGCCCCTAAGCGTCCCAGTGACCATCTGAAATGACGAGGAGTGAGAGAGCGTTCAGTGTGATGCTCGCTCTGCCACTTCAGAATACCTGCAGCAGTTACCTTCCCCTCTCTGTCTGATCTGGAAACCATCTGGATCCACTGATATTGTCAGTCAGACAGAAAAGGTGGATGCAAAAGTGAGCAGCAGCAGCAGCAGCAGCAGCAGCAGCAGTTGGTGGAGTTTGCCTCCTTTGCCTCCTCCGTCAGCAGCGTTGGTGTTGATTGCCTGCATTGCCTGCACACCTGCAGCCAATCAGCCCTCCTACTTAACCCCCCCGGGCCGAGCCGTCCGTTGGCTAAGCGAAAAGAGAGAAATGGCTACATACGGAGATGAGTCCCTTGACAGCTATCTTTACGCCTCCTACAACCCTTACTCCTACAGATGCCCCAAGCCCAAGGGCTGGAGGCAGAAGAGCTACCTGACGGCATATGGCGACGGCGAGAGCTATTTGGACACCTACCACCGCGCGCAGCTCAAGTCCATCCTGTCCCAGATCAACCCGAACCTGACGCCCCGCCTGAGGAAGGCCAACACCCGGGACGTGGCCGTGCAGGTGAACCCGAAGGCGGACGCCTCGGTCCAGTGTTCGTTGGGGCCGCGCACGCTGCTTCAGGCGCGCAGGCGGGACAGTCCGCGCATGCGCAGGCTCGATGGTCCAGCACCCGGCAGTCCTGGTTCCATCAGCAGCACAGGGGGGGTTCGATTCCCGCGCACTCAAGCAGTGTACTCCCCCATCGCCAGCAGGGGACTGGCATCCTTCCTTCAGGAGGAGGAGGATGAGGAGGAGCAGGTGAAGAAGGAGCAAAGAGGGACAGGAGGAGGAGGAGGAGGAGGAGGAGGAGAAGAGGAGGAGGAGAAGCAGCAGAAGGAGGTTGGCGAGAGCGAAGACCGCAAAAGCAACAAACAAGCCGAAGATGAGCTTAGTCCCGACAAAAGTGTGGAAGGAAGTGAGCAGACTGGAGCTGTGGATGGAAGTAAGGGAGAGGTTGAGAAGAGTGGGCAGGAGGAGTCCAAAGCCAAAGGCCGAGTGAGGTTTCAGGTGAGATGTCGCTGAAGCACATCCTAACATAAAAAGTAGGTGTCTCAGAATAGCAGAAGCCAATGGATGCCTTTAAATGCTGAAGCTTGAAGCCAATTTCCAGTGTAGTGGTCAGTCTGTTGCGTCATCAGGTCCAATCCAACCAATTATAGCCTCTCTAAACAGGCCGGGCCTTTTTTCCCCCCAATCCAACGCCTTAAATACAAGCACCAGATGAGCTAGATCCTAACTTTCTAGGGCAGGAATGATCAGTTCTGAGATCTAGGGGCCCTACATGGGCCGCAGGACTGAAAATGAGCTCACGAAAACGAGCCCTGGGTTGGATAAACTAGTGCTGACCTGTGGCGAACTAACCAACTAACTCCCACCTGTTGTCCCACTAGTTTCTGGAACAGAAGTACGGCTACTACCACTGCAGAGACTGCAACCTGCGCTGGGAGAGTGCATACGTGTGGTGTGTTCAGGGCACAAACAAGGTAGCTGCACGGTTTCTTATTTGGACACTTGCTGTGTCCCACAATCACAATGCCCTTTCTTCCCCTAGGTCTACTTCAAGCAGTTTTGCAGGACGTGTCAGAAGGCGTTCAACCCGTATCGTGTAGAGGACATAACCTGTCAAGTAAGCCGATCCTCCTTTGCAAAATGTGGCTTTGGGCCTATATCTGAGTTTCATTCTAATGGTCTTTGTTTGCAGAGCTGCAAGAAGGCGCGCTGCACTTGCCCCGGAACAGCACGCCATGTTGATCCCAAAAGACCTCACAGACAGGACCTGTGCGGCCGCTGTAAAGGCAAACGGCTCTCCTGCGACAGCACTTTCAGTTTCAAGTACATTATATAACCCTTGCGGTGGAGGTTCCTGCACTGCTGTTTTGCCCCGCAGCTTGGGTGTGGATGTTGACCATCAGCAGCAAGTCTCACATTGAAGCTGGTCCTGGTCATAAAGACCCAGGACGAGGACCTGAGCTCTGGGATTTGTTCACATTAATCAGTAGTGTTTTGCAGGAACCACTTCAGAATAGTGAAATAAATGGCAATTACAGCAATTCTGTGGTCCAGTTCTCTGCCTCCTTAAGGTTTAATGTGGTGAAATCTGAGGAATGGTTTTCTAGCCTTCCCTAAAAACCAACCAGATGAAGTTGCACTCTTGGTGAAAGAAAATTGACCAACCTGGGGGGCCCATTTCTACTAGCATCTTTTTGGTATGACCCAAGTATTCATGCTCTGTTTGTGTTGATGGCAGTGTTGTAGGCATCAGCTATGAAAGATGACCTTCATGAGCTTCTGGTCAGGCATAACTTCATAGAATGTCCTGGACGTTCTACAGCAGGATGGGCAACTGTTGATGAAACTGGCCCTCCAGGACCAGACACTTGGGTTTACCTGATTCCAAGTACTTGTTAATTGCCAGGTTCAAAAGGTCTGTCAAAACACGGGACTGAGCCAACAAATTTTACTCCAGCCCTGTTCTAAAGCGAACTGCAGTGCATAGAAGTGTTCAGCCACTGAAATCCACTGAAGGCTGGCCACCTGCTGGTAACACAGCAGGTGCAGGTCATGCTTGTGAAAGCTACAGTTGAATGACTTCCTTCCCACTTTCAAGTGTTCCCTCAGATGTATAAGTGACTTCAGCAAGCGTTACTAGAACAGAGAGGCCCCCATAACTTTACAGTAAGGAAGTGGGAACTCTCAACACACTGGACCTTGCAGGAGCCTGAGATATGCTTAAAGATGGCATGTCTGTATTGGGCACATATTTAACAACCAAAAAAAGCTGTGCACAATAGTAGAGTGGTGGGGGGGGGACTTGATTGCTCTTCCACATTTAAGTCAAGACCATGTACTCATGTGTACACACATACACAGGCTTCCAAACAGAGAAAGTTGATTTTAAGTAGGTTTTTATTTAATTAGGACAGGGGAAGGGGGAATGAGTGGATGAAAAACAAACAAACAAAAAGAAAGAAAATGAGAAGTGAAAGGAGGGAGAGAAAAACCAACAATGACAAAAAAAAAAAAAAAAAAAAATGGGATAATGCACCTCTAAATAAAAACTAGATTTTCTCCAGGTAAATAATATCCATATATCCATTAAATAATTAAGAACAGCATTCAAAAATGTACCAGACAAGCAACAGAAGAGTTCTGTGAGGAATGGATACAGTGATTCTTTTTTTTGTTGTTGTTTGTTTGTTTTTATCGTTAATGTGCCGCGACATTGTGGCGTCTTTCTGACGCTGGCCCGGCGCTTTGCGTCCTGCGGTTGAGCGAAGCGAAGCACAGTGGCTTTCGACAAGCGCGGCAGAGACGCCGCTCCATCAGTGCTGCCCTGAGTCTGAGGATGACCGCAGGGCCAACATGGACGAACGCTGGTCCCTCGCAGGGGCTTTTCAGGCGAGCCGACATGAAGATCACAGTGGAAATTAAGGAATGCATATGGTCAAGAGCAGCTGGGCAAAGGCGAGAATGAGAGAGAGAGAGAGAGAGAGAGAGAAAGAGAGAGAGACGGAAACGGAGGACTCCCACCCTCTGCTCCCAGCTAGTCTTGCTTGTTAAGAGAGAAAAGGCTGAAGATCAGGGACTTGGATAAATGATGGAAAGTGACTGTTAGTGACTATTACAGCTGGAATTGCCTTTTTTTGTTTTGTTTTTTGCATTAGCTTCATACTCTCTATTCTGGTCAAACAGTGCATTACACAAATGTACAAGGGAAAAATACTGCTTTTACACTATACATTTCTTCTAAAATATATACAGAGTACAATAAGTTATTGATATTTCCATAATGAGTTGCAGCCAGTTGTTGCACTTTGTGGGTGCATTTTAATGTGCTAATGTGCATGTGTGAGAGAGAGAGAGAGAGAGAGAGACAGACAGATAGACAGAGAGAGGGAAAGAGAGAGGGAGAGAGAGACAGAGAAAGAGACAGAGAGAGAGAGAGAGAGAGAGAGAGAGAGAGAGAGAGAGAGAGAGAGAGAGAGAGAGAGAGAGAGAGAGAGAGAATGTGTGTGCAAATATCGGCATATGTAAAAACACACTCGCTCATGCGCACGCCGTACACACACACACTCATACACTCACACACACTCACGGGGACACACTCCCTGTGCCTCATCACACACCAACACATGAGTCTATGGTTGTCTACAGGCAGCTACTTATTTGGTTATAGAGTAGGAGTTTTGTTAGAGCAACCCAGTGAAAGCTAAAGTTTCTCCCCATTGCAGGTCAATAAAGTTAACCAGATAAACCTCTCTTTATACAGGGTCTGAGAGCCAGGCCCTCACATCTCGATAATACATTAAATATCCTAACATTTACAACCTAGGACTGTTAGCTCTAATAAAAATACATTTCTCAAAAAAATATTTCTTGCAGTGCTTTTTCACTTTCAAGCATGCTTTTGTTGTTTCTTATAATGAACTTATTTTTAATTGTGTTTAAGGAGCACAATGCGAAATGAAGTCCCCATCGACTTCTCGCCAGTTTTCACACTCTTTAATCTGTTTATGTGGCTATGAGCCCACCTGACCCAACAACCTTCGCTATCCCAGCGCTCCAGCAGAGCAGACATCAACCATTGGTCTTTTTTTCCTTTTTTTTTTTTTTAACCCCTCATACGGACACCCCAGATATCGTAGGTCATTCAGCCAAAAAGCTTTCAGTTCAGCGTCATCATTGCCCAGTGTCCATCCGACAAACAGTCCTTGATCCAATCTGGCCCTCAGTCTGTTACTGCGCTAGCTGAAATTCAGCGATGGTGCATCGTTTTAGAGGAAAAAAACGACAGGAGCAGAAACAGTTGGGGGAAAGGGGAGAGGGGAAATGGAAATGTGTATTCAGTTTTTTTAGTCAGTATGATCCTCATACACATCCTTTAGCCCTTTAAGATGAAGTCTCCAGAAATGCCCCTACCCCCGCAAACCCTGGCACTTCCCCACCTCACATCTCACAGACACCTCACTCCTGCCCCTTTCGGAACTGGTGAGAATTTGGCGGCCTCCGCTCTCCTGTGGCCATCACAGCCCCGTGCTGAGGACTGTGCTGTGGGTGTCAATCTGGGTCTGGGGAGTGGGCGTTTGGTTGTGGATGAGGCTCTGGGGCATCTGGGCCCGGTGTAAAGCCTCGCGGATCTGCAGGTTAAGCTCCATGAGGCGGACGCTGGCCTGAGAGAGATCCCTGCTTGGTCCCACCACGGCCAGGCAGCCAGTCTGGCCCAGCGTCTGGTGTCGGAAGTAGATATGCAGCAAGGTCTGCACCGCATCATCCTTCTCACTGCCGAAAATGTCGTTAGGCCACAAGCATCTGGGAGAGGAGGAGGGAGCAGGAGAATAGAAAAGAACAGAGGGAAAGGGTGGAGCAAAAAGATGCAGTTAGGCTATGAGCTAAAGACTTTTGGTTTCATCAGCAACAAGATTTGAACTCTTCTTTACTTGGTAAATTTCTCCACTTTTTGAGTGACTAATCGGACTGTAAAGAAGGACCATTTTCCCCTTGTAATTCACTTATAACATTTGCGTGTTTACGTACAAAAAATTAGAATGATTTAAATTAATTATATGAATTAAATAAATAAATAGAGTTTATTTTTAATGACCATTGTTTTGGCCACAGTATCATTTTGATTATTGTTTCAGTCTTAATATTACTTTGACTCCTGGCACAATCTAAAAGTAAAGAGGACTCCCCAGCAGCCCGACCCATGAGTCTGAATTGTCCGTGTTTGTGTGCAATTGTGTGAATGAGCCTTTGTTAGCATAAAGGCTTTTAATGTGTGCAGAGTTTGTTTATGTGCTAAGGCTCTTTCAAAGTCCATGACTGCTCACCTGAAGGCTTTGACCTGTGCCAGGGCAGAACTGAAGTCTTGTGCTCGCAGACTCTCGATCAGCGAGTGGATTGCAGTCTCTGTACTAGATTGCACTGCCTCAGACACGCTCACTCCCTCCTGTCCGTCACTCACTGACTCTGCCTCCTTCAGACAGTGCTCCAGGATGGCCAGCTCTTCTGACATGTTCGTTACCTAGAAAGAAAAAAACATCTCTTATTTCCCCACAACAACAGTAATCTCTTAAAAGCTTACGTCAACTTTTGAGATGGTGTGTGTACATGGAAGCAAACAGAAACAAGAAAAAACATGGACTGGTTCCTTCGACTGATCATACACACAATCTGTGCGTAGTCTATAGAGGCCAGTAAGTGTGTTTATATTGATCTGTGATAGAATGGCCAAGCTCTGACGTGCATGTGGAAGATCAGTCTCACTCAGAGACTTAATCTAGTTACAGCGGCAGTGTAAGAGCTCTGAGCACAAATAAAATATAACACACCACCCCCGCACACTCCACTAACAATACGAGACAGCTAATAAATTATGTATGTGAGCAGTTAGTACCCAAACCTGTGTGCAGGCCTGCATTCAATTCATTTAGCCGTCTTTTAGTTTTTACAGCAAATCAACTTACAGCACATCTATGCTTTTCATTACAAGATCACAGTGTTCCCCTAACGAGACATCCACAGAAAACAAAAAACTTTAGGCGTCTTCAAAGACGTCAAGTGCCTGACTGTATTTAATTTGTTTTAGGGTTGCTGCTAATTATTTAGTAGCTGAAATCTAGCAATTTATATATATTTTTTAAACAAAGAAGCTGCAGGACAATCTAGTTTTAAACAACTTTTAAGTTACACAAGTTAGTTACACTAAAGTTTTGACACAAAAAATATATATACAATTTAATATAGCTGATAAGCATGTAACATCATAAGCTTTAGTAGTTTTATTTTATAAAAGCAATTTATTTAAACCATCAAGGATAGACCAGAACTGACGCAAAATTGACCAGAACTGATAAACACAAGCATGTTTATTTTCTCCAGTTTAAGCAGGCCTCTCGGTGGCGCTACCACATTACTTGCCAAATTTCTGAAGAAAGGTGGTATGAATATGAATTTGAAGCTCCACAAACAATATGCTAGGGCTTGGGAGCAGCATCTCAGTCAACAGCAGCTTCTTTCACCTATGTGTGTTGAATGTGCCAATGGTACACATACAAATTAACCATGAAAATGCAAATTGGCAAATTTACAGAGTTGATCATGTCAGTCCTGGCAGTTGATAAGAGCAGCCCTGATTCAGGTGTGTCTGATTTTATGGGAAACCACTGTGAATCAAACACCAGGAACATAAAAAAGTATCTTACAGAAGTGCATTAAAAGTAATATGACCCGACATGCAGCCTTCTTACTATGTTCTGAAACCACATGTATGTTTTTCTAAATATGTGTTGTTGGGAGAATATGGATATCGCCACATACAAGCTTTGGGTAAGCATGTTGCCCCAAGTTTGTCTCTTGTTGGTGTGCTCGAAATTTCCCTCATTGCTGAGCCCTTTTTGGCCATTAGTATAGATTTTTACTGAACACTGATGCTACAACTTGGTACCTACAAGCATTTCAACTGATAATGCTGATTCTCATTTGAACTACACAAACCCACACACCTCGGCCTCTCTCTTTATGGTGTCCACTCTGTTGATGAGTTTACAGTAGGCCTGAAAGAGCAGCAGCAGCTGAAAATGAAGCTTATACAGCCTCCGGCACAGCTCCAGCTCCTACAAGACAGAGGAGATAAGAGAAAGAGAACCAAGTTTCATTAGCGCAACACCGTCATCTTCTTCACTAGCATCAGCAGAGAGGTCACGTGAACGCAAGGATGGATGAATGAACAAATGAATGGACAAAAGTCCTGGGTTAGAGATGGGGATGAAAGAGTTAAACCCTGAGACAGCGTTCTGCAGCTGGTTTCCAGACAGCATGAACGGAGCAGGCTCACTCCTCATCTTCAACACTAACAATGATTAGTGAACGCCACAGACGCATGCTATCGTTACACTTCCCCTCTCTGCTTGCGCCAGCCGAAGCTCATTTCATGAAGCCAGTATGAACTGATCATCCGGATCAGGAGTGAGGAAGGGGGGAAACGAGATAGGAGTGAAGAGCATGCAGAGTGAGAGGAAAATGGTATTATGGCTTCTCGCCTTTTGCCATCCTCCTTTCCGTAACCCATGGACACACCCCATTCACTATAATCACAACATGTTCATTAATATGATTTGTGCAGGCTTTTAAATGATTAGCAAATCAGCACAGACATAGCAACGTTACGGTCATACGAGTACCAGTAACGGTACCCGCTTAAGGCGATGCATTAATGAAGCAATGTCATATGTATTCAACTCTGTCTGAAGTCTGTAGTGGTGTTAAGAGACAGGAGGCGGAGACAGGCTCTGATTGGTTTAGCAGGACTGGTTGTGTTTATGATGAATGGATGGAATGGTCAGTGTGTGTTGCCACGGCGACATGATTACGGAAAGGTCAAGAATACGAGAACCACTTACTGCTAGAATTTCCATTTGCTAAGCAAGTGAGAGAGCAGGTCACCAAAACAAACAAAACAAAGGAGACGGAGAGAAAGATACATTAGTTAATGCATGACAGCCCCAAACCACCAAGAGAATAAAGAGAGAAACGGCAGTAGATCCATCACAAGTGATGTGAGGTTAAACAAATACATAAATAAATAAATGTACCAATACCAAGTTTAATTACACTATACACACACAAAACCAGAAGTTTACATACACTATATAAAGACGCATTGTTTTCTTCATTGTCCGACATTGTCCAGTCAGTTAGTATTACCAACATTATTTCTATTTGCTAAATGGCAGATTTCTAAGGTAATGTTTATTACTTTCTTCAAAGTCAAAAGTTTAAATACATTTCATTAGGATTTGGTACCATTGCCCTTAAACTGTATGACTTGGGTCAAACGTTTTGGATATTCTTCCACAAGCTTCTCACAACAGTTGGCAGGAATTGTGGCCCATTCCTCCTGACAGAACTGGTGTAACTGAGCCATGTCTGTAGGCCTAGCCTTGCACGCACATGCCTTTTCAGCTTTGCCCATAAATTGTCAATAGGACTGAGATCAGGGCTTTGTGATGGTCACTCTGTTCTCCTTAAGCCACTTTGTAAGCAGTTTGGCAGTTTGCTTCGGGTCATTGTCCATTTGAAAGACCCATTTGTGCCCAAGCTTTAACGTCCTGGTTGATGCCTTGAGATGTTGCTTCAGTACTTTCACATAAATGTTCTTTCCTCATGATGCCGTCTATTTTGTGAAGTGCACCAGTCCCTCCTGCAGCAAAACAACCCCACAACATGATGCTGCCACCACCGTGTTTCACAGTGCCCCAAGAGAATTGTGGACTTGCACAAGTCTGGCTCATCCTTGGGTGCAATTTTCAGATGCCTGAAGGAGTCTCGTTCATCTGACAAACAATTATACGCAAGTACAAACAAGATGGGAATGTCCAGCCATCATATCGCTCAGGAAGGAGACAGGTTCTGTGTACCAGAGATGAATGTGCTTTGTTGAATCGTGAAATGTGCCCAAATCAACCCAAGAACGAAAGCAAAAGACCTTGTGAAGATGCTGGCTGAAAATGCTGGCATTTAGCAAATAGAAATAATTTTGGTAATCCTAACTGACCTAAAACAGCAAAAGTTTATTCTGATTTCATGTCAGACAGTGAGAAAAAAAACGCATGTGTCTTTTTATATTGTGTATGTAAACTTCTGGTTTCAACTGTACATGTATACACACACACATATAGACACACAGTACAGTAAGTAGTACAGTAAAAAAAATATTGTACATGTGACTGCCTGTTTTGACAATTAGGGTGTGTTTTTACTCGTCAACATTGGTTGGAACCCTGGTGGTACTGCTCTGTTAGTGCAGTTCATTAGAGTGAGTGTGACGCCGCCTTTAGCACTCTTTGCGCTCACCAAACAAGTGGACAGACAGCGCCTGAGCAGGTGGATCTTGCGCCATTTCTAAGCGGACTCTTGAAGTATGAACTCAATACAAATCAAATGCAGACATGTGCACAGACACAGGCTCACTTCTGCCTGCAAAATCTATATCAATTCTGCCCACTTGCTCTACCAACGTCATGCCGCCTCAATCTGCTTGCTTCGTCACTCTACACACAATCTCTGCTTCATTCAGCAAGTCTCTGTGCTGATCTGGCCGCATTTCTTTGCTTTAACTTCTTCTGTCTGACGCTTGAGTTTAGCGGGGCTGTGCCCAAAATCACACACTACCACACTACACCGTGTTTTAGAACTAACCTCCATCACATTCATCAGTGTAGTTAGTGTAGTGTAGTGAGTCGGGATGCAGTCATAGTAGCGTTACATTTTACAACATACACTGTTCTGTAAACAAATTACCACATGTTTGTTATTGAAAAAGTGGTTTATGTGGTGTGGTGGCTCTAAAAAAAAAAAAAAAAAAAAAACTCCCACTACTTATTACATTTATCATGAAGGACCCGCAGACACACTCACTTTATGCAGACCTCAACCTACAGGTTTCTTTCATGCGTGCATCACTTATCACAAACCAGGACTAAAACGTAACAATGAAACTTTTTCTTGCTTGGTCCGGACCAAGGGACCAAAGTACAAGTATAAAACACACCCTAAAACTCCTGGATCTCGCAAAATTATTTGTAGTTTTGACAATTACATATTGTATGGCATACAAACATACACGGCAAAAGCAAAACAGAATAAACCTGATCAGAGAAACATGGAGAAATATAATATTTAAAGAAATGAGTGACGTTACGTAGGTGTCGCAATACACACCAGCAAATGAAATACTATTGTTTTGGATTTTTTTAATTTAGTCATCATCATTCCAATGTTGGAATTACAGTATATATCTGAAAATTTAAATGTCCTGTTTTAGTTTCTGCATGCATGGACACTGAATAACTGCTGGTCATGTAAATTCTTATTAATCCAGTCAACTGGAAGGAAATGTAATTCCTTCACTACAAACATACATAATCCTAAAACACCACACTTTGGGCAGAGAAACAGAAAGCAAGCAGGAGGTTTGTGTATATATATATATATATATATATATATATATATATATATATATATATATATATATATATATATATATATAATTTTTTTTTAATGAATAAATAAATAAAAATGTGTGTTTGCATTTGTAAGCAGTTTTCATTCATACCGACAAAATAATTTTTCCACAAAATGCTAAATAAATAAATCCTTTCACATACACTGACATACATAGATAACCCACATATGGTCAGTGACACTGAGGGATGTGTGTGTGTGAGCATGTGTAATACCTGAGCCTGAGTGGTGGGCCGACGGCTGCTGTCTTTATCACCAAAAGTCTTCCTGCAGTTCTCCAGCCACTATGAAGATGAAGAGAGAGAGCAAGGGATAGAGGAAGAGGCCGATATTAAAGGGTGAGTCTCAGGTTAACTGAAAGAGACCAGGTCAGGAAGCGAGTGGGCCAAGTCATTCTACTGTGCACGGTAATGATGCAGACACACGCAGAAGAGACGACTGTACTAAAAAACTAAAAAAAAAATCTGTGCATGAGTTTGAAGACTAGTGTATTTTGAAGGATGGGTACTGCGTGTGTATGTGCGTATGGTAAATTTGATCAGAGTGCAGTATCAGGCAAATTAAAGCAGATCTGTTTCAGTGCAGTGGCAGGCAGGGCTCAATTCTCCAGAGACAGCGGCTATGTCTTATCCAATTAATGTCTCCCAATTCTCCAATATCTCATCAGCCCCTCCTCTCCTTCCCCCCCCCCCCTCTGCCCTCCACTCCACCCTCTCCTTTTCCCTGTGGCGTGTCCACCCAGCTAACTGATTTAGGGGCTTCATGGGACTATTCTTAGTGCTTGAACACAAGCACAGGGTGGGCGCTAACGGAAACTAGCACTGGCTAAATCTACTCACGTCCCGAGATGATTTAATGGCTGCCCTCGACTATGACCGTAACAGACGCCAGGGTGCTATTTATCTGCCTGCATGGTCAGCTTTATTCTCTCAATCATTCTGCCTTCCTCTCCTTCTTTCCTGTACTTGTCTCTTCATGACTGCCATTGTCTCCACGAGGGGGGAAAAAATGAACCACAGTACAGGAAACTATCCTGATTTTTATACATTTCTGCATAATAAAGAAAAAAATATATATGTCAAGTCTGGCAGAGCGGTTTGATGTACAATGTATTGCAAACGTGATGCAGAGAAGCCTTTTATAGAGCTGGTAATAGGAATCAGATGTCAAAAATGCTTAAATGGCTCATTTTCTACGCTGTTTTTGTTACTGCACCTTCATGGCTGCCTTGTATTGTGCCAAACTCCTGAACAGTGCAACAGAAATGGGCAGTGCTGAAATGGTAGGCTAAATAGGCAAAGATGATTATCTAAATAAATTGATGCTCATGAGAAACACTGATTTCAAAGTGGGTTGTTTTCGGAGCTTAGTTTCCATGTATGAACTGTACGGACTAGGGAGTGAATGGTATGTTTTAAAGCTTGAACAGTATTGAACATATCCATATTACTGCAAGCTGTAAATAATAAAGCTGTAAAAAATAAAATAAAACAAAAAAAAAACATCATAAGTTTTTCATGATAGGAGTCCTTTGAGGTCTATATTTCACAAAATACACATAGTATACAAAGAAAATGATTTCTGATCATCACTATTTGCCTAAATGCCTATTTGGGCCAAATAATGTCTATCAGCATTGTGAAACAGTGACCTCTGGTTCCCAACAAAACTACTGTAAAGAAAATTTGATGCATCATTTCACATAAAACTCGATGACTTTTGTAAAACTCACCAACTGAATTAAACTGAAATGCCTTTAATATTGCTTGAATGAAGTCATTATAAAGGACAAAGAATTGTTGGAGGTCATACTTTTTCTTTGGTGAATTTTGATGAATAACGAGCAGTTGTCAGGTGTGTGTGTGTGTGTGTGTGTGTGTGTGTGTGTGTGTGTGTGTGTGTGTGATGCTTTACAGCAGGTTTAGGGAAATGGGACATAAATGGGTAGTTGTGAACAGCGGGTGCACATGGTGTGATGGGGTTTACAGCAAATAAGAGGGCATGTGCTGTAATTACCTGTTCTGCTGCCTCCCTTTTGCCATTGTAGGTGTCCAGATGCTCCTGCAACTCCAGCACACTGAACTTTAACGTCTCCAACAGTCCGCAGGAAACCAGCTGCAAAACACAGAGACAAAGTGAGCACATCGTAATGTAGGCATCACACCGCAGGGAGGAAGTTTCACAGTAAGTGAAAGTCAAAACAGAAAAGTGGATTTACATTTATGGTAACCATAGAAACATAACCTTCAAAAGGGAAACCGCAACTTCTACCATCAAGTGAACAAATATTTTCTTTGCACAGAGCTAAACTCACAGTCTCTGCATCCAGTAGAACTGTAGGACACTGAGAGCAGGAAGTCATGACCTCCAGAGAGCTGAGGAACTGGTTTCCCATTCGCTGGAGCCCCTCACCGAGGAACCGCACTGAGGCATGGGTAATGGAGTCAAACTTCCTCTGGATGTGCTGTACACAAACAGGATAAGGATAAGTATTGTGCACATACATCTCCTAGCAGAACTAAGCCTGACAGGCCACATTACATGAACATTAAACATGAGTCTTTCAAAGCAGATTTTAAGCAAGATCAGGATATTATATACTTTTGCTTTGTATAATTTTACAGTGATAAAAGGAAAGGAGAACCATACAGAAGGATGTAGGCACCCAAAAGAGATCTGACGTAACATTTATCAAGGAACTTAAAAAGCTTGTCAGGGCTATGGCTTGTCCACATAGTATATATATACATAGTATATATATATACCAGCAAAGTAATATGCCAATAAAACTTCAGAAATACTCTAATGGCTCAAACCCTGTCCCAATAATCAGCAGCCTCATGATCCTCCAAGCAGCTGCCTAAAACATTTGAAATAATTAACAGTCACAAAGCAGGAGAAGACAGCAAAGCATCTGAAACTGAAAACTCTTGCTTTCTAAATAGCTTCTACAGCAGGATAATGATCCTACACACACTGCAAAACCCACAATAGACTATCTCAAGAAGGTTTCGCTATGGGCCTTATAGTACACAGACCTAAACATCACTGAAACCTCATTAAGGCAGTGCATACAAGACAGGCCAAGAATCTTACAGAACCAGCAAGGAAAAAAAATCCCTTAAACAAGAACTAAAAAACCTGGGTTTTTTCTTTTGTTATTTTGAAACAAAAAGTAATTTTGCCTAAAATATGAAAGAAATGTTTCAGATTTAACTTTATGCCTTTTGGGAATCAGCTCATCCTTTCACAATCAATTATTCCCAGCAGCCGAAATCTGTAAGCTTTTAAACATTTGCATGCCACTGTATGGCGTGAACTACGGCATTATTCTCACATGAATAACCTGATTAATATGGTCAGAAATATTGATACTGATGCCTGTTTTTGTGAGATCGGTCAGTACTGGTCATTAGAAAAGCCTCAACAGGCATGCTGCTGCTGCTGCTTCACCTGGAAAAGGCGGGAGAACACGTGGAAAGTGTAGACAGCACAGGACCCATCTGTGTCGGACAGCATCTGGTTGACATGGCAACGCCAGGCATCCTCTTCGTCGTCATAAGCGATGGGCTGGAACGCTGCCAGGATGGCGGAAAGAAAGGGCGAGGGGGGCGGAGAGCCCTGCAGCTCTGGAAAACCGTCTGCATCGCCCTCGTCCTGACTACGAACAAACACACACAAACATAACACAAGTTAGATCATGTCTCTGTCTCACACACCCACACCCACACACACACACCCCGTTCTGGATGTAAACAAGTTACGTCACACAAAGGTAAAAACACGTAATTGTGAGCATGCGCCGTTTCTCTCAGATCTGACTCCATACTCTCTCTCTCCCTCTCTCTCTCTCTCTCTCTTCATCTTTCAGTCCCCCCATTGTTTAACCCTCCCCCTTCTGTCTAACCCCCCCCTAACTCTATCCTACTGCAGATGTTTTGCACTGCAGTGTAGTTTCAGTCCAGATCTACTGCAGAGAAAAGCATCTCTCCCTCTCTCTCTCCCTCTGGAACAAACACACACTTACAGGCCTGAGGGGCCGAAGAGCCTGATGAAACAGACGGAGTAGAAGTATCTGAAGCCTGTGCTGCTGAGCGTCGTGAAAGACACAGTCTTCGTCTTCATCCTCATCCTCGCTAGCAGCCTGCTCTCTGCTCCAAATACGCTCTTTTACTGCTCTACACTCCTCTCTCTCTCTCTCTCCGTGGTCTTCACAGTTGCTGCCTCTCTTAGCTCAAACTCTAGTCTCTCTCTCTCCTTTCACCTCACATGGTCTGACCACCTCTTGTTATTTTTCTCAGTCTCTTTCTCTCTCTCCCCTCCTCCTCCTCTCTCTCTCTCTCTCTCTCTCTCTCCCACTCGCTCACTGAGTTTGCACTGCATTAGCAAACTGTGTTCATTATCCCCCAGCCCATCCCCCACCCCCGCTTTATACATAACGCACACGGGTGCAGTTCTCGATCCGTCAGATGAATCCCCGCTGCTTTCTGCACCAAAGGGAGCGCAGAATATAGGCCCTCGCTTCCTGTAGCGCGCACGTGAACATCCGCACACAGGCACGGACACGTGAGCGTCCCGTTTCGAGGTGGCAGTTCAGATACAGAACTGCAAGCCACTCTGCTAATCAATGACAAAGGGTTCTGCAGCGTGTGCGTGTCCCCGTCCCCCTGGGAGAGAGCAGATAATTGATCGTATCTATCTCAGAGTCTTGCTTCGGCATCTTTACTGCAGTTTGGCCCACCTTCACATTTACTTATTAGCTGCTCACAGCCGAGGAGCCCAATGCTGGCCAACCTTCAAGACGACGTCCTGGTGCCAAGGCCTAACAAGGACCAGAGCCAAACATGAGCTCAGCCATCACTGCTCTAATCTAAGTTATGCAAATATCCTCACAATAGGGGGGTATGCAAGACATGTACAGAGATATATAGGAGATCTCGGTGTCTCCATCAGTTCACGCACTCAAATCAATCTTTGAGCTCTTAATGCTCTCAGTAGAGTTGCTCAGTGCAGACTAATGCAGATCTGGCTTACAAACAGTGAAACTGATTCAGATAAACACTGGCACTAAACTGCAGTTCCACACATATTAACCCCCTGGGGTCCAAGGGCATTTTCTCTAATTTTTTTGCATACCTTTAAAAGCACTTGCATATAACAAAACACCCCCATACTACATGCTTTATATAATCAGGCAGAAACCTCGTAACTTGTATGCAAGTCAGATACAATCTTCAAAAGGGCGGTCTCTACAGACTGCGTAAACGCTTGAACTGTAATTCTGCGCTGTCTCATCGCAAATGTATTCGAGAAACATCAAGAAACATCAAATTTGGGCTAGCCAGATCATCTATCCCTGAACTGAATCTATGCTATACATACCCAAAGGTGCTTCAAGCGCTTTCTTGAGTGATGCCGTAGAAGAACCAATTCTGGTTCCATAAAGACCCATGTTTACAAGATGGGAAAGTGTTAAGAACTTTTTACTCATCAAAGCCTGTGTGTGGGGTTTCTCGCTTAATTTTTAAAAATAAAATCTAAAATAGCCTTCAAGGAATCAGACGTCTGTAAAGACAATTCATCTTTTTTGTTATTTTTTAAACTTCACTATCTTGCAGTAAGACCAATGGACATAATTAAAATTTGCATTTAAAACTAAGTAATTTGACAGCAATTTTGCACAATTTATCTTTTGCCAATAGGATTTTTTTTTTTTACACGCTGCACCATCCAATGTCACTGGGATGACTTGGAGTGGTGTTTGAAAACTTGTCAAACACTTATCATCCAACTTCAATACTGGATGTCACTAATGATGGGGCTGGATATAATCAGATCTCCACAGCAATGTTATAAAATGTAAAATATGCTTGGAAAGGTAGAGGCTATTATGCAGCTAAAGGAAAACAAACTCCTAATTACTATCCTTAATTTGAGAAGAAACACTGGGCATATTGTAAGTGTTTTGTGTTCAGGGGGATATAATTTTGCACTGGAGCTTAAGCTAACGTGGTATGCTCACATATACAGCTATCTATAAAATAAGCAAAGCTTAGACAACAGCAAACATTTCTTGGCAGACTATGCTGGGGTAAGGGGAAAAACAATACAAATGTAAATGTATGTTTGGGGCCACAAACTGTTCGCTTTTGGCTTCTATAAAATCTGCGAAACCCCACCACTCTGGCTTACCTGGACATCCCAGAGAAGTCGGCCTCCTCTTCCTCACATCTCTCGTCCAGCTCCTTCAGTGCCAGAGTCACATCCTCATCACACACAGAGTCTGGGGCGCTATCGGGTGCGGTGGGGGGCAAGATAGTCTCGTCCTCACACAGCGACCCTGGTGGGCTGTCAACAGCTGGCGGAGGAGGGGGAGCCGGATCCAGGTCATCAGGAGGGTCCTGAGGATCTGGGCAGTCTGGCAGGTCACACAGATCGGGGGGTTCCGAGGACAGAGGAGGGGCGCTGCAGAAACCAGTGTCCTCGCTTACGCTGCTGCTCAGCTCGTCCGCTGCCGTTACGCTAGTGTCCTGTAAGGGGAGAATGCCGGGACAGTGAAGTTGAAGATAAACAACAAGCACTGGTTCACTGGTACTTGCAGGGAATTTAATTGTGTTTTTGGGTTTTCATTCTGAAAAACATCAGCAACTAAAGATCATTTCTACCCATCACTGACCTACAAACTATCACTAAATAAATTATTCTAAGTAAATATGCCTCCAGTTATTTTACTGCAGCCATCACTCAAAGTTGTGTCTGTGTCACAAGCAATTTCATCTTTCACTGTACAATAACATAATTGAAGCCTCATTTCCCCCTGTGCTTCGTGTAATGTTCTGAAACCTGTGGGAATAGTCATGTATCATTGCCCCCACAACCTCAAGCACTTGTCCCCTTGCCTTTACTAAAAGTGTCAATACCCTTTTAGTAAAGGGTCAGGTAAGGATTACACCATTCTCTGGACACTCTGTTTAATTCATATCACCTTTCCACACATCATCAATACACCCAGTGTCCCAATTCCAAGTTTTTTTATCCCCACAAATTCATATTACAAAAGCTAATTCCATCAGATTGAACGTAACTGCAGTGGTCAGAATTTGTTCAAACTGCAGTCTTTATGCATAGTGTCTAGGCAGTAGCATTCTACGCTCACTAGTATGTCTAACAGTAGAAACAGAAGGGGAGACACTACTGGAGTCATTCAAAACTAGGAGATTTTACCGGATTAGGATACTTGCGTAATCCTCTTTCCTATATGAAAAGATTTCAGAGTAAGTTCAGTTCCACAATACTAAATAAGCCCAACTGTACAGCTGTAGGGTATCTGCAAGTGACTGGATCAGCAGACATGGTGGGACACTGGGACATCTTTATAATCCAACAAAATCGTCAGACCTCAATCTAGAACAGCAGGGTAGATACTAAAATAGGCACACAGTCCTCTAACTGGAAGGTATATAGAGTTCAGCTAGGAGGACTAAAATGCATAGTTAAGCCAGAAGGTCTGCAGCCCCCCTTCACCTTGCTTGACTGCACAAGAGTGGTGGTGTAAAGTGGTGTAAATCTTGCCTGATAGCACTGAAGCAGTCAAAAACATTCAGTTACATTAAAGAGCATGTATTTGATGATTATATATAATTATCTATAATTAACTATAATTGAGAATATATTGTTAATTTTCACAAAACTGCTCAAAATTCTAGCCCTAACAATTAAAATATCCAAACATTAGCTGATGCACTCGACGTGTTGTACCTTTAATACTAGACAAATCTTCCCATTGCAAGTAGATACACAGTCACAAGAGCACACTCATCCACCAACTCACACCAATTGGCAAGGTTCAATAAAGCTATTTAGCAGGGCACACATTTCCCCGCTGTCTGCAGCACTTCTGACGTCATACCAAAAGTCTCCAGAGAGCTGTTTCAGTCTACGGCTGGAGAAATACAACATTTAAGCCAATTAGCCAGAGGTCAGATCTAGAACACTACCATGAGGCACTTAAAAATGGCAATTCGCAAAATGGATCCGCCATTCCAGAGACACTGCTCGTATTAGCAAACATAAGAAATCAATAAATAGTCCGTTGATAATTTATTTCTAGGCATTTATGATGAAAATGTGACCTCCAGACCATAGCCATCACAAAGAAGGCACATGGTCACACTGACGTCTGACTACACTGTTAACGAGGTACTTTCACACAGAGTTCGCTAAAACGCAAGGGGTCTACGAAACTTTAAGGTTAACATGGAGTTTTTCACCTGAACCTCAATGAACAGATCTTCACAACCGTAAAACACTTTAATAAAATAAAGGAATGTATTTTTTAATAAATTATCAAAGACATTCCCTCAGTTCTAAGACAAAATCCCACCATAATAAAAAAAACCCAGGATGTTACATTCGACCAAAATATTCAACAAACTAGTGAACACCACCACTATGTTTACATCCTGCCCCTGGATTTGGAGGGGGGGGGGGTTAGCATCTTGACTACCATCACAACGCAAGCGCAGCATAAGAGATGTCATGTAAGAGGCCAAAGATGAATGGCACGTTACCACCACCCCTCCCCTCCCCTCCCCAAATGAGTGACAACAATACTAAAAAGCTGCTTTGGAAGAGCGTGGAGCACGATCCGGACGTTGACAAAGGTGCTGCTGGGAAAAAAAAAAGAAAACAACACAAAGTGAGCGAGCTCCTGACATTTCCTTCCATCCTCCTGCCTGTTTAAGAGTCTAGGGCATCAACACAGAGGATGGTGGCCAGCTGCCAAATCAGGAGCAGAATTACGGAAAGCTTTTAAGGGGAATGGCTATGGTGGAGGAGTTGATGAGTAAGAGTATTGATGGTTTTATCTGGACTCATTACACTAAGAGCTCGGGGAATGACAAGAGAAGATGTCCTTGGGCTGATCTTGAGGTACGACTGCACTGAACAGGGCTTGGCTGGACTTGGCGGGTACTCAGAGATGAGGATCATTCATATGTATTACTATGGGAAAGGGGAGGAGCATTTTGCAATGAATTACAAAAGGAAATATGATGTGCTTCCACTTTCATTGATGGAGTCACTAGCGATGAATGCGCTCGGGAATCGGGAAAACTTCAAGCTGCGAGAGCAAGGTCTTGTTTGACTGAACACAGAAACTGACAAAGACGTTTCAACACCAGTTAGTCATGTGGAGTTAGTTAAATGCAAAAAAACAGCAATGCAAAGCCTGTTAGTAGTAAAATTGAAACCGCAGGTCCCCTCCCGCCTTCTATGTACAGTGTAAAGCTTCACCAAATACTCACGCCATGCTTCCCGGTCCATGAGTGGCTATGAGAGGTCTCCGACAGGACTCAGTGAGTTAACTTCTGTGTTTGGAATAGTGCTCAGTCCAATTTGATGCCTTAGCACAGCAGGCCTGAGGTGTATGTCATCCCTGAAAGCAATCTTTCCCCAAATCACCCAACAAGCTGATAAGCAAGCCCGACCCACCCATGCAGCAATTAATTTCCCCTACTGCAGTGATAACACAAACACAACATAAAAAACATGATCAGATTATGATCAAGATAGCAGGAGGAGGGGGGGGGGGCAGAGAGGATTTTCTCCATGTTTAAGGTTTACAACACGGTAAACCAGCTGACAGGGAATGATGCTCCACAGGGTTCAATGACGAGACCACTGCAGCTTTACGTAACACCCCTGATCGCATGTGTTAAGAGAGTCAAAAGTGCTAAACACCCTTTGATATTCAATTGTAAGGGTAAGCAAAGAAGCACCAGCTACACACCAGCAAAACAGCGCAGACAAAAAGAAGCAATGGCTAGAAAGCACCCGTACACCAGAATTTATTCAAACTCCCAATTGATCCCACCTCAGGCAGCTGGCTGATATTGCTGTCGGAATGCGTGGTCTCATGGATAGGGCTGTCTGGGCGGGGCAGTGGTGGGGTGGCCGTGGCTTCCTCGGTGAGGACACTGCTGGAAGACTCCTGGGATTGCTGTAGAGAATCCATGTGATTGGACGTAGCGTCATCTGTGGCAGAGTCGCTGTTGAGCTGTATGAATGCACAAAAGGGTCAACTTTTAAAAAGACATTCTCAACAAAACCAGAACACAGGTTTCGCCCAGGTTAATATTCTCAAACTGACCTGCCAGACAGTGCTGTTGTATAGATGTTGTATTAGATATAAACTAGAGGTGAGGGACTGGTATCATAAGCTAAACATCGTTCTGTGGCTTTGTTGTTACTTGAGAACAAGCACCTATGACCTAGCTTTGTGGTTTTCCTTCTATCTTTTAAGTTCTTCATTTCTCTCATTCAACATGCTGCATGCCATAAGGGTCCAGCCAGGCACGGCCAGGTACAAAACCTTTTTTTTTTTCTCAGAAGAGATACTTCATTCTCACTCACACAGCGCGCAGCAAGGAGTTGGGAAAGGCAGAGGAAGAAAGCTTCCATTTCAAAGCACTGAGAGGATCAGGGGTTTCATTTGTCAGCATGCTTTCTGAACTCTGTTGATATAAGCTTTGCAAAAAGGGCACCAGAGCAAGCAGAGGTGGGTTAGAGCAGTTCTATAATAAGCTTGGAGATATAAAGAAAAAACAAACAAAAACCCTCCACTATAATACCCCTCCCACACCACCACCATGTCACCCAACCACCCCCCACTCCCCAAAACAGTCATGCTTAAACTATACCATGCACCTATAAGTTCCAGATGTTTTCCTGAATTGAGATCATGCTGTTAAGTGAGAGTGTAATTCCTAGGTGGTAGAAAATGAGCTGAGTCCCCAACTAAACAGGTCACCACTAAAAGAGGGGTAAAAAGAACCATGTCCTGGAACGTTACTTACCACCACAGAACAAAATTGAGTATTTAAATGAAACGGAGCAGCAGATATGTGAGAAAACGTATTGAAGAAAAATAATAATAATAAAAAAAAAATGGGTAGGCTGAAGTAGGGCGGTAGGCTTGGCTGGGCAGCAGGGTATTTGTCTGAAGATGATCGGGGTTGCAAGTTACAGGTAAAAGCAAGCGTCTAACCACCCCAAGGTGGGACGTGGAAGCATCTAAGCCCAGCTTGGCGCACAGACACACCATGCCGGCGCCCCGTGTAAGGAGGGGGCCCTGGACACATGGGGAGTGGGGGGGGACTTACGAGGTTGGAGCGGGTGAGAATCTGGCTAGCGCTCAGTACCTCCTCCTCAGACGACTCATCCGTGTCCTCCTGGTTGGTGAGGTTTAGACTGGGCGTGCTGCCCGTGTACTGGCACTCCTGCAACGACGGGGTGTCGCCTTTGTCCATGCTGTCCAGAGAGCGGCGACGCACGCCCCAGTTGAAGTTGTCCATGCTCTCCCCCTGAGGGTTGGTAGGGGAACAAATTAGTCAGAGAAAAATGCAGCTTGCGGTTCATTCCTTTATCTCTCTGAGCTTTATGTAACACAATGATTTCCAAATGAGGGGAAAATAAAACAAACATTCTCATGGAAGGAAGGGACACAACACAGAGGAAAAAGCCTAATACACTACATAATTACAAATGAGATACTGCTTACAATAGCAAAGTAATAATTTCATTAATGATAGGCTAGTCATAGTCCTTTAATATCCATGGCACATCCAGGTATATATAAATATCTTATGTCTATTTTCAAAACCTCTGCATGATTAGTTCAGCCAGCATTGGCCTGGGCCACATTTGAACTTGCTTAAGACCAAATAATACTTTAGCTGAACCATGTAAATGAAACCCGGGCTATTAGCATGATCATATCTTTGACTAACAGAGCCTTGGACTAAATCCAACTACTAGAGAGCAGGTAAGAATAATTACGGTTAATTACTGATGGCTTCTGACAGCTGATAAGCCAAGAGTCTAATTAAAAACAGATATGCACACAAACCAGTCATGATCAAAACCAGTGATTTAGACATGCATCACAGCTTTTGTTTGGGTGAAAAACATGTCACTGGTCACTGATGGAGCAGGAAATTACAAAACTATGACCCACAGCTTGACACAAAAACTTACCTGCAACTCCTGAGTGCAAGATTAAAGGGTAAAGACAAAGGTAGTGTTAGAGAGTTAAGAGACAGTTAAGAGACACAGAAAAAGGAAAACTAGGAGAACACAAATTTGACATTGCATTCAGTGATGTTAGGATGTGTCCATACATCTCTCACATACAAAC
Source organism: Salminus brasiliensis (assembly GCF_030463535.1). Taxonomy (NCBI): domain Eukaryota; kingdom Metazoa; phylum Chordata; class Actinopteri; order Characiformes; family Bryconidae; genus Salminus; species Salminus brasiliensis. The sequence goes on along the minus strand of NC_132878.1, from coordinate 54,079,067 downwards.
ACAATTAAACATCACCTGCATTGGAAACCACAACAGAAATTCAGGTTACAAACTACACTAACCTTTTCATAAAGAACACTTTTGCACAATGGATTTCATGGGTGATTCAGAGGACAACTAATCAACCACGAATCTGCTTAAAGTGATAGCTATTCATAGATAAAGACAAGTAGGGTTCCTAGTGTACCACCAGTAGGTCAGTTCTCACCTCTGCATCCTCCAGCTCCACATCTAGGAAGTCAAAATCTTTGAACACGCCAAACTGCTGTTCGCTTCCTGCATCCTCTGCCTGCACCTCCTCCTCGCGTGTCACTTCCTCTACTGTGGGAATTAGGCTGTTCTGCTGGTCACCTGAATCCAGATCCTCATTTGAGGAGAACACCACCTACAGGAAAACATGGTAATTTGTTTGTGTGTGTAAAAAAAGTGGAAAAGCCTGCAGCCATTTCCAGCAGGGTTTCACCATCAACAATGTAATTTATTCCTACACTGGATTTAAACTGGTCCTTGGAGTTCAGACAGTAGTGAGTGTTTGTATAGTCATCAAATGAAACATTTTGGTTTTTGGACAATCCTAGTCAAAACTTTAACTTACTGAGGGGTTTTTGGGCAGGCCGGTCTCTGGACCACACAGGGAGAGGACGTTCATCAGCTTTTCCCTGGTTCTCCTCTGGAAATAGAAAACAAAGCAGCCGTTAAACACACAAGGTATTTTTTGCCATATCAAGGTTCTGCTGAAAAATGAGACCTGGGTCCTTGCGTCTTGCAATTATGCATTTGTACTGCACCTGAGAGAGCTGGGGTCTCTTCCAGCTGACTGGCACCAGACCGTTGGAGTTTGACCCAGATGATGTTGAGGATGTGCTCCTAGTCACAGCGATGACCTGTGGTTTTCCATTACGACCTGCTGCATTGCTTTGGTCTCCATACTTGTGCCCTATGATGGGCGTCTGAGAGGTCAAAGACAGGATTAGTTACAGGCTACGAGTCAGACTCAGTAGAGCTAAAGAGGGTGAGGCTGAGGTATAAAAATGAAATGTAGAGGTTGAATACGCAGGTCCTTCCTTCCTGCTGCCGTCAGACTACACAACCAACACTGCTCCCAGCGGACCACATACACACACACTTAACTACACACACATGTTCATGTTCAGGGAATACTATGTGCAATATCCCACCCCCATGTGCAATTAAGAGTCTTTTGCTGTAGATAATATTGTTTATTGCTTTTTTAATTCTTATTTATATTGTGTATATAGTGTAAATTATTTATCTATATTTTTGTAATTGAGTGTCCTGCTATCCCTTTCTGCTGTTACACTGTGAATTTCCCCACTGCGGGACTAATAAAGGACTATCTTATCTTATCTTATACAGTTATAAGTGCTTGTTTTTAAGCCTGAGGGAAACCAATTGTGGGAGAAATGTTAGAAGAAGTGAATTTTCATCTCATCTCTAAGTCTAGAATTGAATCTTGGTAAGTTCTTTTGCCCTTTCTTTTACATTAACACGCTTTTGAATGCACACCAGAGCTCCTTAAGAGAGACAGAAGGGAAGAAAGTAAAAGGAGAACAGCAAATACCTCAGAGATGTCAAAGTGGAAATCCAGCGTTTTGCCAGGCAACTCTTTGGAAGAGTTGTTAAACATGCGAGTGAAGGCGATTTCGGGTGAGCCTGAGGACTCTGCACTGTAGGAGCGCTGCATCTCGTCAGGCACCACCAGACTTGCCGAGCGAGACACCACCAGCTTCAGAATGTTCTGTGCCTCCTTCCAATACGGGCTCTGGATTAAAGAGAAACAAAACATGCACACACACACACACAGACACACAGACTGAATGTTTCGGCGGTTCAGGAACTGTTTATAAAATGGCTCAACCAGAATGTAAACACCAAGAAGGGAGTCACTGGGGCTTCCACTTGAAAACACATGTTCAAGCTCATTTGCTCATATAAATAACTCCTCCTGGAACCGCGGAGTGGAGCATTACCTCTATGTTATATAAACAAAAAAAGAATGGAGTACTACTTGTGATATTCACCATTTCTTCTTCCCATCTCCTGTTCTCTCTGTAGCCCTCTATCCACCCTACACTACCTCCTCCTTCACTTCATCCCCTCTTTCAGTGTGTTGCCCTGAGGCAATGGCAGGGTGAAAGCTCAATGGAGATTAACGTAACAGTGCTGTTTCAATGCAGTTCTTCAAAAGTGCATCAAAAAGCATCATGCCCCCAGGCTCTACTATCTAACTTCACACACACAAATAGCTGTACTCACACACACAAGCTCACATGCTTACACAGCCTTTCACTTTACAACGCACAACTGAACCCCTCCCCAAACACCCATTGCATCTAGTCACAAAAACAATAAGTGACTGCAAAATCAGCGGCAATGTCTATATTCCATTAAACTTAAAAAGTTATGACAAGCCCCCAAAAACACAAACCTACCTGTACATATTTGCCTATGATCTTCATGATCTCTAGGTTAAACTGCTTGACAGGCGCAGCAGACAGATCTATGTGACTCAGCAGGCTGTAGATGATCTGCAGCAGAGACTGCTGCATACTGGGTAGCCCCTTTTCTAGCAACTAAAGATGTGAAAAATGTGGAAAGAGAGATGATTACTATACACCAAACATACTGCTTTACATAATTCTTCTTCATGACTCTCCCTTTATATAAATATCGCAATATCCGAAGACACTCACCTCAGCCAGGTAAGTCACTAGGTTAAAAGTGATGTCTGCGAAGGCATCATGCAAATATCGGCAAACCACGTTGATCCAGTTGGTGCTGTCTCGTGAATAGCTGTGTGTGGAGTACAGGCTCATCATGTGGGCCAGGTTGGCTAAAGTAGCAGACTTCTCTTCAGCACACACCTTTGCGATGCGGTCTGCAGTCTCTTTGCAGAACACTGTGGGACTGTCAAAGTGCTGGATCAAGTGAGGCAACAGGCACAGAATGTTCAAAGGAAACCCTGAAAGGAAGAGGAGAGGGAAAGCATGAGGATACATTTATGTTACATTTATTATGTTTAGTTTGGCCTGTGGTAAACCTGTTTAGCCTTTTAGTCACATTGCTTTATCGAAGTGGTTCATAGCCTGACGGGGTTCTACCATAAGCTTTTTGCCACTGGTGCTCCTCACTGGAAATTGACACAAATTTTTATTTGACCTTATTATTAAATATTAACTAGTTTTCTTATTCTGCTCTGGCAGAATTATTCGGCACTGACATTGGATGAACAACCATTTCTCACACAGCTACAAAACACCAAAAAAAACAATAGGTTCTGGTGAGCAAGTACAAAATACTCTTCTGCACTGACAAAGCTCACTGACTAGCCACTAACGAACGTTGACTAGCCCACAGTTCTTGGACCACAATGATTGCCAATTGTTATGTAACTTGAAGCCAGATGATGGAGCTATAAGTGTTTATCATTGGTCCTATTAAATATTATATATCAAGAGATTGAGCAAATAATGACATGAGCAGCTGCTGTGCTGTTTTCGGTGGAGGGGGTGATTCTCCCACAAATCTCTGCTGGCAGCAGAACCAGCCCATTTTGGAGGTTTCATTTTTTTATGAAAATGAAATATGTATTGGCTTTAACCTGTGATAAATAACTCTAATTTAAAAATGGTCAGGAATCCACAAGTGTGTTTTAAAACTCTGTAGGGTTTAAATGACTAATATGTTTACAACTTAATGAAAAATGTAAACAATTTTTTTCCTATTCCACATATGACACCACACAGGCACAAAAAAGCATGGTTTGAGCTAAAGGTGTGAAAATGTTGTATTGGAATAAATATTAAAAACGGTTCTTCATTTGCATTCTGACCTGCCACCTGGGAAGGATCAACGAGGGTGTGTCTGGACACACTGATGAGCTTGCTGAGCAGGTGAATGGTAAGCTCCTGCGTAGCAGCTGAGGTGAAGCCCTTCAGGAAGAGCTGCAGCAGGCCAGGAAAGTTGTACCAGCGGAGCTTGGCCTGCACCCTTTCCAGTCGCTCTCGGCTGTCTGCCTTCTCCAGTGGCAACTGGGCCAGCAGTCGGTTCAGGAGGCGGAGGGCCAGCAGGTACTCGAACTCGTAGTCCGACTCCAGCAGCGAAGCCGCGATCCAGAACACTGTGGCCAGCAGGTTAGTGGGGTCTGCTGGCGGCCCCGCTTCTCCCAGGCTGGATCCACCTCCGACCATACCGCCCCCTCCACCACCTCCCCCGCCCCCTCCCCCGCCACCCGGAACTCCACCCTCACGCAACGATGATAAGCTCCGCGTGCGGGCCAGGTTGCCGTGGCTTCCGCCCAGGCGGTCGGCTACGTCGAGAGTGTTGCTGCGACGCCGGTCGCCCTTGCACTCTCCAATGAGGCTGGCGCGGAGGGAGTTGCTGCGGGCGTGGCTGTAGTGGATGTGGAAAAGTCCACCGCTGCTTAAGTTCAGCTGTCCTGTGCTCTTCCTGTTATTGGCAAATTTGGTGCCCAGCAAAGGATCGTGTGAGGAAGCCCTGAAGAACATTTGGAAAGTGCAGTTTTAGCAGGATTTGGACACTTCCAACCATGCTGCAAGACGTAGTACAGCACTGAACTTAAATTGAATTAATTAGATGGTGGTCAAAGTGGTTCTTACTGTGAAAGTGCAGTGAGCAGGTCATAGTTCTTCATGGTATCAGCCAGAGTATCTATACCAGCCTCTAGAGTCAAAAGCAACTCTATCACAAAGCCCTGACAACACAGAAAGAGAGAAAAGGGTGAGTGAGGCAAACAACATATAACAGTGAATACAGTATTAATATCCATACAGACATAATCCACAGAGCACCCTCACCAGCCCACATTTATACTATTTGAAGCATAAGTGAAAGCAGGCCTGTTAAATGTCTGTTACCTGTGCTTCTTCTCCCGGGTCTCCAACAGTCTCCACCAGGCGAGAGAGCAGGTCTGACAGCGTGGACGCCGTAAGCGGCTGTTTCAAAGCCCTGAAAATCTGGAAAGAGCGGCCAGCGTAGTGCCTAGAGGAGCAGGACAGTGCCGTCTGCAGAGACACCTCACTCAGCAGCTGCTCCAGTTGGAACCCTGCTCATATACACAGGAATGCATATAGATCATAGAACAGCTTGATGGTTCGGTTACTTCGAGCAAACCACTGAAAAGAAAGGACACAAGCAAACTAACCTGAATGTGTCTGTTTGAAGACGGTGATGACATGTCTGAGGAAGACGCTGAGCTGCTCAGCACTCTTGATGTTGGGGTTTTTAGGCGACATGTCCTCATGGTTCCATAGAGGACCTCGTTTCCTGTGAGGCAGCCAATCAGAGGAGACAATAGGTAAGGGCCAGAAAGAGACTCTGAGGAGCATTTTCAAGACAACACACAAAAGAGGGTAGCTAAAAGATGACCATATGATGATATCATAATTTGTGAATGCACTCTTAACACCACACACACACACACACACACACACACACACACACACACACACACACACACACACACACACACACACACACACAGAGAGGAGACACACAAGAAAAGCTGGACGCACACACATGCAGCAAAACAATACCCTCTCCAGTTAGACACAGCTGCGGACACAAGACAACAAAGCCTCAGCACAGACAATTCTGTATGTTAAATAGTGAACAGCTGATAAAGGTTCACGATGGCTGGGTGATACCGAAAAAAAATGCAATCGTGTCATACTAGAAATTAAATATCGGAATATTTTAACTGAGATATATTAAGTTTTAATGCTGTCCACATAAAGTAACTGGTAAAACAAATTTCAGTTTTAAACTGCTGTTCATAGATATGTCACAACTGGTTTAAGTATTTAAGTGAGTTAATCTTATTATTATTATTATTATTATTATTATGAATAATAAAAATAAGGATGATTTTTTAAAAGTATGGAGGTGGACAAGTACAATATATCATGTATTATCTACCAATAAAAGGCTATTATATTACTTATCCTGGATTTCACCAACACCAACAACTAGAAGGATCTATTTACAAAAAAAATCCAATTTAACTACAAACATTCCATTTTTATAAGGCATTTTAAATTAAATACTTTATTACAAACAAAAAGTAACGCAAACATATGCACACAGTTGGATTAGTGCCTGCACAGGCACTCACCTGGAGCTTATGAACTCAATGAGGTTTTTCACTTTCTCGTCCTGTTCAGCAGACAGGTCCATTTCATTAAGTAGCGTGTTGGGGAGGTGGGGCAGGGCTGTGCCACCCAGACTGATGCTAGAGGATGTGGAGCTTGAACTTAAACCAGAGTCGGTCATTGGGGATGGCTGGTAGTCTGGAACCAGCTCCGTCACACCTGAAGAGGACAGACCCAAAAAAATAAAAAATAAAAAAAATAATTCACTGCTGATATAAGTGAGAGAGTTGCGCCACCTGCTGGACACCACTGATGCCACCATTTTTGTGGAAATTAAAACAAACCACCCAGGTAGCATACACTACGACAGGGGTCAGCAACCAATATGAGCCATCTTGTCTCACGTCAATAAAAATCACACCATCATTGGAGCCCCTACTTTTTTTTTGTAGCATCTTACTGGTGAAGTGCATGATGTTCCAACAGAACTGATTTCTCCTCTTGCAGGATGGTATGAAATTTTATGAGGTTTATAGCAAGCCCAAAAATGGACAGTGTGTCCAATGACCAATGCCAGGTTTATGATGACTGTAATATTTGAGGCCGCTCACATGCTCCTTTCACGTTCTGTACCTCAAATGTCCTCTGGGGTGGCTCGATGCATAAATGCTGATTTAACATGATTGAATTAGCAGCTACATTAACATGAATACTGGAATTATAGTAAAAGGTTTATTTTTCTGCACTTTGTTAGTTACTACTTAATTCTGACCCATTTTCCTATGATCCATGTCCCTGACTCCTGCACTATGTAGTCCTTGTACGAACCTGTGAGGTTGAACTCCTGTGGAATGGGTTTAACTGTCAGAACCCTGGGCTCGTGGAACTCCCGGTTGCGGAGCAACACAGACGCCAGCGACTGGACGCTGCAGTTAGTTCCGTGAACGACCAGTAGATGGAGCAGCAGTCGCTTGCAGTGCTCATAGACCTCTGGATGCTGATGGTCAAATCCTGCAGAGAAAAACAGTAACTATTAACAACAAAACACAAACAAGCAACACTGAATATCTCTGTAAACATAAGCACACATTCTCTAAGAACTGTAACTTTGCATCTTATGCTGTATCTACTGAGAGACGGAGAACCTACACACTGCCTGCATCGGTTATCATCACTAACAAGAGCTTGATCTGTGTGGAGGTTATGTGTGAGTCTTTGTTAATGGGACAGCCTGTTTACCAATGAAGATGGCGTGCAGTAGAAGATGCAGGTAAGAGCTCCATTCCACTTTGACTCCATGATCCACAATAAGGTCAGTAAGCAGGATCACAGCAATATTACACCTGCAGAGAGTAAGCAAAGGACAGAGACAAAAGGAAATAAATTTTGTGTATGATTAAATATATATATATATATATATATATATATATATATATATATATATATATATATATATATATATATATATACACACACACACACACACACACACACACACACACTGTATATACACATTTGCCCTTTTACTCCAAATACAGCCGATCAGCTAGAACACGTTTAATATGCGAGGTTTGCTTCTTTACCTGTGAATGAAGAGAACTTCTGCCATAGCCTGTAGTTGTTTTTCCTCTTAATCATTTCTTTAAGTATTCATGCACATAGTTATGCCTGTGGGTGTGATGTGTGACAAACCTGTGGAGGGAAACTCCGGGTGTAGTGGTCTCTGGAAGATAATCAACAAGTGGAGACCAGCAGCCTCCCGTAGGAGGAAAGGGGAGGGGCTCGGGCCGATTATGATCCATGACCTTCAAACGCCAGTTAGCATAGACTGGCATAGAGTCACCTGGTGAATGAGATATAGAATACCACCTTACAGACGAATTTATACAAAACACAGTTAACACATTTTGTTGCTGCTATGTAAAACTGAAGGCTAGGTCTGCATGAACACTGTGTGTGTGTGTATGTGTGCTTACTCTTCTCCTCCTCATAAGAGCCTCCAGAGCTGCTGCTGTAACGGGACTCCAGACGGTGGTGCTGTCTGTTCAGATTGCTGTTCAGCCCACTGTAGATGTCTAAATGACTATAACTGCACAGACAAAGAAACAGTTCTTAGTGACATGTCAATCTGTATGTAAATAGGTATGCATATTATACATACATAATATATATATATATATATATATATATATATATATATATATATATATATATATATATATATATATATATATATATATATATATATATACATACATACATATACATACACACACACACACACACACACACACACATATATATATATATAAAGAAATTATGAATAATTAAACAGTGGATGCCGTTGTTGTGCTAAGAGGGACATTACATGGACAAAAGTACTGAGACACCTACACATTATACAAACTGAAAAATTTATGACATCCCACTCATAAGCATTAATATGGAGTTGGTCCTCCTTTGCAGCTCCAACAGCAGGTTTGGAGCTCTGCAGAGCTCTGGGGACTTGCATTATGTGCCTCAGCACTCTTTGACCCTGCTGTATAACTTTACATGGTCTGCCACTCCGTAGTTGAGGTTGCTGTGGTTCCTAAACACTCCCACTTCTCAATAATCACTGATGGTGATAATATCTAGGAGGGAAGAAATTTCACCAACTGACTTGTTACAACAGTGGCCTTCTATTGCAGTACCACGCTGTAATTCAGGGAGCTCTTTAAAATCGCCCATTCTTTCACTAATGTGTGCAAAGGCAGACTGTGTGGCCAGGTGCTTGATTTTATACACTATGACAATTGGGCTGAATGAAACACCAGAGTTCAATCATTTTAAAGTATTTATTTTTTCACGTATTTTTAATCATACAGTGTATAAATCAAGTCCTTACTTGTCATCCATGTTGGGATCTTTGAGCTTGTTGTCGTGATGCCCGTCAGGACCAGGAACCATAGTGTTGCTGCTGGATGCAGTGCCTGATGGCAGACAAAAAACTTAATAGCAACAATTCCACTGACTTTCTCAGCAATTCACCAGTAATTAAATAAAAATGTGTAAAAAAAAAAAAAGTTTTTACAATAAAATCTCCTTATTCAATGAAGCCATTTCCAGAAAAAAAAGACTTTAAATGTTTTTGGTTCACTGATACAAATGTTGGACATGTTTCCATCTCTAATTTCATGCAGGAGATCAAAAATGTTCCCATAACCTACTAATAAAGACATTCTGTTCATTTTATTGCATTTTTCTGTGAAAACTGTTAGGCAAAAGATCCCGTTCATTGACCTTGGAGAGCTGTTTGTAATCTTTCCACTTAGAAAGCCAGCAGAATTGTAAGAGCTGTAAGAGCTGAAAGGGACAGCACCCCTTTTAAAAACAAATACACTCGTCTAGCTCCAGCTAATCTTTGCTGTTGAGAATTGTTAAATATATATAGCTGTATGTATTGCTACTGTTATGCTCAAATAAAGCACTTCTCTGCTTTTTAAATTACACAAAAGCGTGGTCATAAAAATGTTGGAAACTTCACCAACGAAATCAAAATAATAACATAACTGAATAACTGAATAATAACTGAATAAGCTCACAGGGTTTAATAATGTGTACCTGTGACGGAGGGGATTTTGTAAGACGAAGTGATCCGGTAATAGGGTGGGTTATCCATATGAGTGACAGCTGAGCTCACAGGGTCTGTCAGCTCCAGCTCACACATCAGCTCCTCCAGAAGCTGCATGGTCTTATCTCGGCCCAGATACACCACCACACGCTTTACCTGCAGGACCAAATCTTAATGTTAAAATAAATTCAGGTAATGCCTGACTGTGCTGTATCTGCATGATCTGGCTGATCTTTAGGGCTAGGACCAACTACGGACGTACTGATATTGGCCATGGCACCAATAAGTGGATATTTTTTTCCACTCATTATTTATGCATGAGCACTGTGAGCACATTTAGTCAACCTGTGTGCCTGGGTATGAGTGCACAGACACATGGCACACTGCAACTCTAGGTAAACACAATGATTCGTCATTCATATGTAGCCTTTTTAATGAAGTATATTTTTATCACAATTAATATGTTGCCAGAATGGCAAAATTATGGTCCCAGTCCTTTATATCTCTCCTTTCTCCATTATAAGCTCATGTTAGCTGCATAGCTACAGTGAAAGGATAAGAGAGTTGCCACTCACGTAAGGCAGGAGACTTGGTTCACTGTTGACCCCAGACATACTGATAAGGAAGTGCAGAATGATCTTGAGATTTTTGGGCCAGCTGTCTGCCAAAGTGGTCCAGACATTCTCAATCTCGGACCATGCAAACTCATCCCCATACTAGAGAAAAAAAACACACACACACACACAGACACACACAGACACACACAGACACACACAGACACACACAGACACACACACACACACACAGTTTAACATGCAGAAAAACCTTCACACATGCATATGCACTATGTTTAGCTTTTTACAGCTTATGAAGAAAATGAGTAAGACAACAGTGACTTGTATATACCTTAGCAGTCATGAACATGAGGTTGTTTAGGATCATGGTGGTTGCCTGTGGCGATCCCCAGCCCTCTCCTCTGAGCCAGCGGCGGCTGTTCACCATCATCATCTCTCGTGCGTCCTCTTCCTCCTCAGGCTCCTCCTGCCGCCGAGCCGACGGCTTGAAGTCCACCAGCTCCACGTTATTCATCCAAGGCAGCAGGTAGTGCAGCATCACCTGACGACCACCAGGGTGCGCGGTCTGGATCCTCTGACTTACCTCTGTATTGACAGAGATAGGAGGTCACTTTATGGAAAGACTATTAGAGCATGTGTGTGTTGAACAATAAACAAATCTGAGTGTGTGCCTGTACCTGAGAAGATGGGCAAAGTGAGCTCAGGGTATGTGCGTGCTAGCTCTTCACTGAGCTGGTAGTAGGACACTGAGTAGAGATGAGGCAGCGGAGAGGGCGGAGTCAAAACCCCATCAGCACGCTGGATCTCCAGTTTATGGGCATAGCGGAACAACTTTGGCTCCAAGATCTACCACACACACATACACACAAGTGGAAAATCAGTCTTGGACATGTCTGAAAAAACACAAGATTAACAAACTACAAAAAAATGAATAATATATGTATTCAGAAATACAATATTTTTGCTATATAAGAACTGTTGTGTGCGTTTGCCTCTATTTGTGTTTGTGTGTATTTTTATATTTTACCTGAAGCAGCTGCATGGCCACTTCATAGATATCTCTAGAGGAATCTGCAGCCTTAAATAGGATCAGGTTCAGCAGCACCACCGTGTCAAACTGATAATCCCTGCCACAGAAGATCAATACAGGGTAAACACACTCCGTTCTCAAAGTAACGCGTACATACCCAGACGCACAGACGAGAACGAGCAGTACCTGTTGTGAAAGACGTTGGCAATGGCTCGGAAGCAGCCGGTGGCGACCCTGCGTGAGCCGGTGTAGCAGCGGTCCACAGCCCAAAACATCAGATTACTCTGATCTGGGTTCAGCTCCAACAGTAGCATCACCGCCTCACAGCCCAGCTGGTGCACCTGCACAAACACGAACACTACTCATAGCTCAAATTCTTCAAGGTCCAAATTACTGCTTGTGACATGATGTTTGGGCCAGCCCTAATTATACTCAAGAACACCCAATAATGTGGTAAAATCATAGTAACGCACTGCCTCTCATGTAACTGTGTTTTGTAGATTGTCCAGTGAGATTTGACAAGGAATGTGCCATTACCTTACGGTCCTGTGAGTCCAGGATGTTGTCTAACCATTTGTAGAGGTATCCGTCAGACGACAGACCAACGTTATCAGCAACTGGACCACAACATAACACTGCAGACATGGCCTGGAGAAAGGAGGGTGGAGGTTTCAGTACTTGTGCATGTTGCAGGGTCTCCCAGGTGTGTGAAGCACTGGTGCTGTGTGCAAGCGTCTCACCTTGAGAGCACAGTACTGATGTCTGTTGATTTGCATGTTACGGTCACTGTAGCGGTCTAGAGGAGTGAACATGATGCTGAAGGGTCCGGCCCAGTGACTGAACAGCATAAACAGACTGTGTCTCAGCGACTGCTGGGGGAAAATGCTCCTCCTCTGGTGTACTGAAAATACACACATACACATAGAAGTGTTTGTAAGCCAAAGAAGAATGAGTGGGGTGGAATAAGCATTAAACGTAAAAGGGAAGTGCGTCATGTTAGCTGGGTGAATTTTAATTAGAAGTGAGTGTGTAGAAGTGAATGTCTGCATGTGTGTACCTGGCACGTTCTGGATGATGTTGGCCACCAGAGCGCTGAAGTGGGAGCGGATGTCTCGGAGAGTGTCCGAGTCTTTGTCGTTCTCAGCCTCCAGAAGCTGCCGCGTTAGATCCACATACTCAAGAAGAGTGCTGTTCAGAGAGTGGCTTTCCCCATCTAACCCTCCACTTCCACTGCAAGCATGCACGGACAGACAGACAACACAACCGCATGGTCAGTCACACAATTATCCAATGAGAACAAGAGGCCGAGAACAAGAGAGAGCATCAAAGAGACTCACATCTGGCTGATGACTCCTGAATCAGCTAGCAGTTCAAAGATCCGGACCAGCTGGACTCTGAGAATGTCACGACGCCGGCGTCGCTTCATATTCTACACAAAGAGAATGAGAAAGAGCAAGCGAGAGAGAGAGAGAGAGACAGACAGAAAAGGCAGAAATAATGAATGATGCCTGCTTTTTAAGGATATTGCAATTTGAGCAGTAGCTAAAGCTATTAGTTTACATATAACAAAATAAAACAAAAAAAAGGGTCAGCAAAGGGCCTCTCACCTCTGGCCTTCTTTCCAGAGCCTCTTTAATGATGGGATTCAGCTCCTCCAGAAGCTCTCTAATCGACACACAAAAGCACCAGCATTAAAGCGGAGTGCCACAGCACACAAATGCATAGTACACATACAGCAACGTGAGGTTAGAGCAGCGAGATACACACACCTACTGACACAAACATGATGACAGGGGTGATGTCATGGTATAATAATCATATTGCACGCACATACACACACAGACGAATGCATACCTGAAGGCGATGGGGTTGGTCCGGCCAAGCCCCAGGACGAGGGACTCTGTGATGTCCATGCTCTCAGAGCGCATCATAGGAACCACATGTTTGAACAAGGAGGAGGGGGACGGAACGCCAATGATCTGCACACACAACCACACAAACAAATGACCAGAGCTCAAATTTAAAATATATATTTAAATTAACACATTCTTCTATTACTTAGTGAACCCCTAGGTTAAATATTCTATTAATAAACCCAGTGCAGAAACTATCATGTATTATTTGGTAACAGTTTTCCTATACCCATATAATGTATGGATATACACAAGGTCCCACAAGGTTCTATTATAGGGCTTATGAAACTGAGAACAGAGTTAAGCATTATGAGGGTAAAGACCTGCAAACCTATATATAGGGTTTAGGAGTTAAAGACACAGCATCTATTTACTACATCACCTGACATTCAAGGTGAGAGGACTGGGTGAGAGGGTATCCACAAACTTCTGGCCATACCCTGTGTGTATATGCTTAATTGTGCTGTGGTGTCTGTCACGCAAAAACCTTGTATCTCCTATTTCGCCATGTTTCACTTTGACATACTTTTAAAAGTACACCAATAAATGTGATGACTCTCTGACCTTTGAATCGTAGCTGTATCCGCTGTCCGGGGTGGACGCCAGCGTCTCAGGAGGGGAGCAGCGGACTGAGCCGGGGGCTGAGGACGACGAGGACGACGAGGAGGAGGTTGCAGAACTGCAGCAGAGGATCAAGTAGTTCCTCCACAGGCCGATGTAGGAGTCAGTGCTACTGCTCAAACTGTTCATCTTCTTAGCATTGATCGGGCTACTGCGGAGGGAAAGGGTGTAGGTCAGTAGGAAGCAGTAGGAAGGGGTGATTATTTATTTATTGCAGACAAACAAACATATCTGGTCCCTAAACAAACCTTTTAGTCTATTTTACTTGAGAGTGTCACATGTTTTATGATTTAGGCCAGAAACTGTTCACCAAACCATGCAAGCTGGGTTAACACAGTTCACAACACACCATTGCAACAAGGGGGGGGGGCAACAGCAACAGCTAAAGCTGCTTGCATAGACCAGCAGTTTGAGGAGTCTCACAGAACTTGTTTGCTCATATAAACACAATACATCCTCGTCTTGCCTTTTCAAGAGGATAAACAGAATAGGCAGCACACACTCCTCCACTGTCCATGTGTTTAGGTTTTTTGAATGTTATATGGAATGGAATCTGATCTGTCCTCCATCACCCCCTTGACTACTGCAAGTGACACAAGAATGCTGTTTGAACAGCATGACCGAGTGTTGGCAATGCATCATCCAGACACTGCGTTTGCTTACTTGAGTTGAGTATATTTACTACATCAGGGCCCCATACACACCAAGTTGATGAGAACAAACTAGCATTGCCCAATGCCGGGATCGGACCACAACGAAGTCAGCCTGATTTTTACGCAGTTTTGTTATGAAAGCTCTCAAACCCCTCATTCACAAGCAAACACACATATACACACAGAAACAGGGTCTTCTGAAACGTTCTCCTACTTGATGTCAACTTGTGGAGAGAGCAGCTGGAGGCGCGTAGATGCGAAGAGCCAGGCGTAGCTCAGCGCGGTGGGGCAGTGCTTGGGTAGGTGCTCCTGCCGCAAGTAACTGGATAGGCTGATGACCCATGGGTCCTGACCCTGTGTGACGTGAGCAAACACCCAGATGTGCGAGGGACTGACCACATCGAACTGGTGACTGATAGGAGAAGAGCTCCACTCAGCCAGAGTCTGCAGGTCTATTCCACTGGGACAGTACAGCAGGTTAGTCTGCAGCAAGAGAAGATGACGGGGGCGACCGAGTATTAAAATGTGAAAGAGAGATGGACATACAAGAGGCAACAGACTTATTACAGTGAGCTTAGATTCTAAAAGTTTACAGAGAATGTGTGCATGTTTTGTACCTGGTCAGCCCCAGTGAGGTGGATAAAACTTTCTAGAACTGAAGCGCTCACTCTGTCCATCACATCTATGGTCAACTCCTCATCACCCTGAAAATAGGAAGAAAAAAAAAAAGAGAAAAAAGAAAAGAAACATGAGCATAACTGAGTTAATGCCAACAGTCAAGACAAGGATGAGGAGGTGTGCTGTGGTGGTTACCTTAGCAATGCCGAGGGCGTTGTGCAGTGCTCGGACCTCTTTCAGCACGTTGACGGCGAGGCGACGTGTGGCCGGCCTGCAGCTACACAACACCACCAGTGCCAGTCCCTCCACCACATGCAGAACACTCCAGAGAGGAGAACGCTCCAGAGGCAGACAAGCACTGCCATTAGAGCCCTTATAAAGAGAGACAAAGACACCGAAGAGAAACGGTTATAGCTCTCTTTCACACATAAATACAAACTTAAATACTTACAGCACTAGACACTTAATATCTACATATAACTGTCCACATTACATAATAATATCTAGGACATAAAAAAAGCAAAGTGAAGACAGAAAAGGGTGGACAGGGGGAGAGAGAGAGAAAGAGCTGGGTCTATTTGTAGTCACCCTACGTCACACTCAGTGGAAATACACAGTCAAAACAGGAGTCTGTGAGTAGACACGGATGCGAGCATGCATTTCTAGTGGTTGTCTTCTCATTTGTTTAGCGTGCTGGAGAGGCATTAGTGTGAAGGTTCTCCACACCTGTGAGTCATGGCTGCGATTGCTGCTCTGCACCGCCTGTCTCCACTGGATGATGAGCTGCAGCAGCATCTTGACGGCATTGTCCAGCAGGGTGGGGTGCACGTCCGTCACCTCCCGCACAATGAAGTACACAAAGCCTGAGAGCACGTCCTCCCTCCACTCCGGGAAATCCACCATCAGAGCCTGCAGAGTGGTAAAGGCCAGCCCACGCAGCTCCTCATCCATGTGGATGGTCAACCTGTAGGAGACATTAGAGATTTAAGAGGTTTTAGATTTGAGTGTGCAGGTTTGAGCAATATAAACGCAGGTTTTTAATTACTGCCCACAAGACAATTCCCCCAACATTCTTATATGTGAAAAACTCCACAAAGTCACCTCATACACCTCTCTCTATATATTTACTTTTGAGGAAATTGCCTACATACATTTCCGCACCGCCACCACTATTCTCTTGCATTCTTTATTGCATTTTTGTGCTTTGCTCATATTGCACTGGCTGCCATTGCCATACCGTTTGCCCATGCACTTTCATTGTGTGCGAGTTCTTGTTGAGTCAGGAAGGCCATCAACTGACACGCCAGACATACACACACACACACACTGAAGTCCATCACCATAAAGGAATGATCCCTTAGCCCACACATGCAGTCAATCATCCAAGACATGTTTAGTATCTGAAGTTGGCTGAAGTTTAGTTTAGAATGGGAACTGATAGGCTAATGTTGCTAACCAACACTGGACATAGTCTGGCACCAATTGCAAATTCCTTAAATATATGCCCAAACCGTTTAAGATAAAACTGTAAAGGTTTTCTAACTACTCAGCTTTGTGGAGAAGTTCATTTCTGTTTCATTTCTTTATAGTCTGTAAGTTTCACCATGTTTGAAATCACATCGATTTATCTGCCCAAAAAGATCTGGACACATAAAGTGTGGGTTGAGAGTCATTTTTGTATTTACAAAGATTGGGGACAGTTCAAGTCCAGAGTTGTTAGCAATGCCAGCCTTGCATCTTCTGTTCTGAACTAGAGAGGCAAACATGTCCAACACCGCATCTGGCTAAGTGATTTTCGCTGAACTATTCCTTTAAACGAGGTAATTTTGTTAGATTAGCCAGGCTTGGTAACCTGACTGCCATCAAAGCCAGTACTGTAGAGCAGTGAACTTGTGATGAATTCACTGGTATTTAGAAACACGCATGGCAAAGCATCAGTTCTAGTTGTTGCTGTAGTTGTAGATTCAAAGCACCGCTTCTGGCTTGCTAGCTGGCTAACAGAAAAGCCAGTGCAAAGGCTGCTTCTTAGAGAGACATTAATAAAGCTATTATACGGCGTCAGACTTAATCATTCAGCAAATAAAATGTACTGTGCAATCAAATAAAAAGGTGAAGTCATTGTGCAAGCTCGTCGGGCCTGGCTCTGGTTCTTCAGTTGCTCCTTTTAAAGTAAACATTCCAGTGACGAATCCACCGGCTGTCTGCACAAAGACCACTGTATATTGTTTTAGTGGTGAGTGTGTGTTTAGGCACATGTGAGACATAAGCCGAGAACACACTGAAAGCTCTCTTAAGTCTAGTCTTAATAGAATATATGACAACAGGGGTGTAATGCAAGAGTGGTGCTTTGCATTTAGCACAGCCAAACTACGCAGACCCTTCATAAAGGCTGTCAGTGAGTCACACCGCAAACTATTTTAAATAAACACAACAACAACATCCCACTGTCTTTAGTCAAACCTCCAACATTCAAAACCGCTTTACAGTGAGGAAACGTCAGTAGTGCAAGGTCATTACTTGGCCAAAAGCTCAATGAGGTCTTGTCTGCTCATGCCGTCAGGGATCAATCTGGGGATGGCTGCTACACATGTCCGGAACAAGTCGATCTTCGGCTTCCGTTCGCCGCTACATATACAACATACAAACACAGAGCCACATCAAAATGTATTGATTAAAAAAATAAAATAAAATAAATCACGTTTCCATATTATGGAAAAGGAAACCATGAATTCATTGTTTTTGTCATTTCATGAAACTTGGCACATTTACATATATCAGTCTTAAAAGGCATTTTAGGATGTTTCATTCTAATGCGGATATACGAGTTATAACATAAGTGGATCTAGAGCTGGGCAATATGACAATATTTTAATCGTATTGTGATAAATTGTGTTATCGTGATGCACAACTTGCTTTTCTAAGCACATCGAGGATATTGTTAGTGCTTAATAAACACTGATCAGCGGTTTGGTTTCATCAGCTGGTCAGGTTTCATTCAGTGTAATTAGACTAGCTTAATTAGATATAGTGTAGCAGATGCTGAATACAAAAAAAACTAAACAAAACAAAATGATATAATATTTTATCATATTGCCCAGTCCTAAATGGACCCCAATTATTGTTCAAGACCACGTTAATATGGTTGAAAAGGACACAGAGGTCAGCTACGGTAGTTAAAAAGTGCTTCACATTACTGATATGACCAACCATCAACTTTAAACTGTTCAATATTACTTACGGATCCACTAATATTACTTTTCCTTTCTGATGCTAGATTTTCAAATCATCTGCCAATATCAAGTACTGATATCAAATAGTTTTTTTAAGGTTGTACTTTTTTTTTATATATATCTTTTTCCAAATAGGATTTAAAAAGCTTGACAGAACAGCATTTACACACAACTGATATGCAAATAGGGAAGCCTAATCTAAACAAAAAAAAACATTCACATTCAGGTACATGTCTCTATGTAAAAAGCTACTAAACTTCAGTGTAAGGCCTTTAAACAAGCTAAACATGAATAAATAAAGCATAAAACAGATTCCAAATACACAGCATCTAAAATTCATTTAGGCTGACAGCAGACTTCCTTAGCCAGAGTAAACACTCACGTGATCATGTCCTCTGGCTCTTTATTGGACATCTGCACATTGGTCATGCTCATGGAGCGGCCCACTTCTTTGTCCAGGTGCCTGAGGATGTTATCCAGAGCCTTCCTCACCTGAGGGTAGTACAGAGACATTCCTACACAGACACACACAGACACACACAGACAGATAGAGTCACTTAAAGCAGATATAGAGAGAAATGTCTTCGGTCTCCAAAACAAAAAGAAAGTGAAGCAATGCCATCAAGCAGTCAGACGGCATACAGTGAGCTACAAAAATATTCCTGTCTTCAAATATGAAAAAAAAACAAAGGGAAGATACAAATATAGAAAGACGTTTGGTGGCAGAAATGCAGACAAAACAACCCAAAACAATTCCACCCATGTAAAACAAAGCTCACTGCCTGCAGAAATATTTATGTTCAGTCTAGCCGTAGTAGAAGCCAACTAACACAAAGCAGTAGATAAAAATGGCTCACTCTAAATTCATCACAATGCAGTCTAGAAAAAAATTCTCATGCTGAAAAAAAACCAAAAAAAAAAAAAAAAAAAACACAAAGCCTCCACAAATGTTTAAGAAATCCGAAACCGAATCCTGGGCGGCCTATCGAAGGACTCGGTCTGAACGAAAAACGTCATAACTCCAAAACTGCAACTGCAGGGGGGGAAAAATGTATGTAAAAAGATTTTACTCTCCAGTCATTTTGGAACATTTCTATTCATCCTGAAATTCTGACACAATAGAAATGACAGCATTTTAAAATTGTGTGAGAAAGTGAGCAACCCATATTCCCGAAAGCTGTAATTGTTTAATTACTGTTCACATTATTTTTGTGGCTTGACAGTCTTGTTCTCTGCAGTGGTGAATATTTTTCTAAATGCCTGTATGACGCTACCTTTAAAAAAAAAAAAAAAAAAAAAAAAAAAAAAGGAGGAGGAAGGAAGGAAGATGCCTTCCACAAAACCTCTGAATGTTATTTCAGTTGCTAACTTATATCATCTACTATCGAACACCAATTCAGAATAATAATAATAATAATAATAATAATAATAATAATAATAAAAGAAATGTTCTGAGTAGCTCACGGAAACTTCAGGACAACGCTCTAAGTCACACAGGTTTTGACTGCAGAACTAATTTAGTGACTGCAAATCACATTTACATCCAGTCTACTTTTCAGTTCAGTTGATTGTAGGGCTACTGAAGTACACTACCATAGCCTGACTGAAGCAACCTTTATGAACATATTTGGACTAGCAATTAAAGAATCACCTACCAATGACCTTGGCCTCCTCGTCTGTAAGGGTGGTGTTGAGGAAGATCTTTTTGACCCGTAAGGTATTGCCGGAGGGCAAGATGACTCCAGTGGTTGGCATAGGTGGTTCGCCATCCTTCTGCTGAAGACTGTCTGCTATCACCAGGAACGCCCGCAAACCAATATTCATTCTCTGAGAGACAAAAGAGCGAGAAAGAGAGAGAGAAAGGGACAAAGAAAAAAGAAATGTGAGATCAAAAGGAAAGCATATGAAGGTTAAGACCAACTGATATATTTTGATTGGCCGAAAATAGCCTCAGAATCATGTCAATGCTCCACTGATTTGTCAGAGGGAGAATGGCATCTCGGTCACTGCTACTCTTGGTGCGGAACGCTGCTAACTGCACTATGAAACTTGTGTGTCACACGTGTACATTTCTGTAATTTCACTGTACCTTAACAGCTGACATGCTTTTTACTTCAGATACCGATTCGGTATTTCCTAGCTTGTCAACAAATGCACGTTTGTAACGGTCCACAAAACGGTTTTAGAGAACGCTTTGTATTTACAGCAGTGGTGTCAAAGGAAATCACACTCCACAACTGCAGGGGGAGCCCAGGTGCACAAAAAAACAACTCTCACAATGCTGCTTTAAATATATAAACTACTGAAGTATAAATGGTAAAATATTACACAACGCCGGCTGGCGTGAGGTTATCAGTTAGGTAGCGTGTGTATGTACGTGTCCTCATACCTCTGGGTTGATGGTGAAGGTCTTGTGAGACTTGCCCACACACAGCAGGTCGTAGATGATTTCTTTCATGGCAAAGTCTAGCCTTTCCTGCACAATAAGAAGAAGAACACCCCCTTCAGAAATCCCAAACAAGCTCCAAAAGTCCAACTAATGTGCTTTCTCAACATGACAAGCCCATCACATGGCCTCAAAATCAAATGCTGGCTTTACCTGAGCGATAAACTGAATGATCTTGACGAAGATGTTGAGTGGTGTGTCCCTGGGCACAACACTGCGCGAGCCCTTGGGGAAAAGTGCTGAAACAATACTGAGGAGACGACTAGGAGAGGAAACAAAGGGGACAGCTTGGTAAACGATAAAACATATACACAGCATCCACTCAGAAGACAATGCTGCTTCTATTATTAACTCTATTTAGCACTTGCATGGCTATGCATCCACGTGATGTGCAGCCTTGTGCATTATGTTTAGTATACACAAGACCAGCACTGTGTTATCATTTCTTTGAGCGACTCTATGCATCTTTGTTGGAAGCGTGAGCCTTACCTCTGTGTGGTGGTGTTGCTCTCACACTTTATTCTGATGATATAGACCCACAACAGCCTGTAGAGTGACTCCAGTGCTACACGAGACATTTTAGGATCTTTGTTCTGAAGGGAAAAGAAGATGAACAATCAGCGATCAGCCATGCGACTATCCCACAGCATGAAACATGAGTGATTCATTTAGAACCAACCAGAATCAGAGGAATCAATTAAGATGTTCAGTTCATGCAAGACAGAGTTGCTGATTCAGAATTTTCAGTAGCGATCAACGTAGCTCACACATTCACTGATTCAGAAGAGAGCCAACGAGGATTATGATTCACAAACATTGCTTTATGAGCCAATACGGCTGATGGTTTCAGCACTAACTGCATCGACCCATAGGAAGACGATTCATTAATCATCTTGGAGAACTGGAGAAGGAGAATCATAAAAACCTCAGCTAATGAGCCCATGATTAACACATTTCACTTGTGCACAACACAGCCACTGACTAAGCAGCTGTATTTGCTTCTAGATTCTACTAGAGTCAAAAAAACACACGCGCACACACACACCACTTCACCAAAGTCTTCGGCAAAGGACCTTCACTGCACCAAAGAGCTCTCAGCAGCACAGTTGTAATGACGTACACTATCCACAGGGGGCAATGTGTCAGCACAACTGATGATGAGGTCTGGCCCAACAGACCAACAAATAAATAAGTCTCTCTCTCCAACAGGCAAAAGATGTCAGAGTGTAAACACAGCGGCTGTGTGCATGTGTGTCAGTAGGGGAATCTGCCCAGCTTAAATTGCCTATACATAACACTCAGCACACAGACACCAAACCACAACTAAGCTAAGCTAAGCTATACAAAGAGAGCACAAGTCAGAGCAAGGCCCAGGTTTCTGGCTGTGCCCTTATTGTAAAGCTCAACTTAGCTGAGCCGTGCCTAAATGAACAATAATGTATGGCTCATTTACAGCATCTGTGGGAAGACACTCAAAGGACTTAATGTGTAGTCCACTCTAATGTACGGGCTTAGAGCGCTGATCCATGAAGAAAGGCAACAGTCAAACAAGCCCAGGAAGACGATTAAGGGCAATCAGATGATCCCTTCAAGAGTCAAGGCCAGGACCCCAGACGGTCAGCTCAGCAACTCACCTGGAGGGTCTCAATCTGCTTACGGATGCTGTTGTTTGACGGCATCTGGAGCAGGTGAATGTGTGAAAGAAACACAGAGACAAAAAAGAAGAAAAAAAAAAGAACAAAAAAAAAAAAAAGAAGACAAAGACAGGGAGTGTGATGGGGAGCGGAGGAAAACATGCATGTTAAACAAAAGAGACAAGAACTAGAACTTAAAAGAACATGTGAGAACCCATACAAACAAACACACACACCTGATAGCCTGCTAGTGACATGCAAAGCTGTGCGTGAGAGATGTGTGTGTAGTTAGTCAGAAGTCTTTTTATATTCCATACTAGGAAGTGACAGACCACAAGAGACCCAAGATATATGTTAGTGGTCCACATATGAGCTGTAAGAGCCGCTGCTGTTAAAGGGATCCTTTTCAGTCTAATGTCTGTCTGCTGCATCTGTACTGTAGGTCTGAACTCCATTTAGAACAAACGTTCTTGTACGTGGGAAATTAAAAATCACTGAGAACGTGCTGTTAATTAGCAGTGGACATGACTGTGAATACTCGAGGTTCAACTTCAAACTAACTGTTCTGGGCACTCCGTATAAGGCACACTTTTAAACAACAGAGTGGCTAAACCATACAATGCAACTCCTCTGCTGCGTTTCAGTCACTGGCTTCCTGAATCCAAACCAGACACTGGCCTACAAAGCCAAGAATGGACCAGCCTCTCTGTATTTGATAGTAAAGGTCAAAAGCCCATCTGTACCAAGAGCCCTTCCAGTTTCAAGCACGGCTTGGCTTGACCCGCCATCCTTTAAGATGTGCTGGCACGTAGGTGGCGGAATAAACTTCCTCTGGGCGGCAGAACAGCAGAGTCGCTTGGTATCTAGGTCTACACATAAAAGGCATTTGACAGATGTCAATAAGGATGAGCTTCTTCCATTACTTTCCTTTTCACTTAAATGATTGTTCTTTTTGTTTACTAAATTTATGGAAAATAGGTAAAAAGAAAAAGAACAAAAGGAAATAAAATTATATATGTACATAAACATACACACACACGCTTCCAGATGCATTAGATAGACATTAGCTTAGGAGAACACTATACTCAGATTACCCAAAGAGGAGCAGAGTCAGGGAGAAAGACTGTGTGTGTGTGTGTGTGTGTGTGTGTGTGTGTGTGTGTGTGTGTGTGTGTGTGTGTGTGTGTGTGTGTGTGTGAAGAAAGAACAGGACTAGAAGCAGGGTTAGTATTTTGTAAAGGACATGGTGGGGAGAGGTGACGTGTGAAAGCAGGGTAAGAAGGAGACCTTGGATCAATTAGGAGAGGAATTATCCCGAACTGGGACTACAAATCCCTTAAGCCACTGAGCTACACCATTACCAACCACTAATGCCAACTCTACCTTAACCCCTCAATTAATACATTGATTTCATCCACCAAGACGCAGCATGGATCTGAATGAACCAGTTTGAATCAGATTCAAACAGGCCTCAGAGTGGCAAAGCAAGGGGGTGGAGAAGCTTGGATCACTGGCTCATTGCACCGAATTACCACCAGGAATCATCAAAAATCAAATTGCAGTGTAACGGCAGTGAACGCAATCACAAGCACAGTAACTCACACGATCAACTTCAAATCGACCCCTTGCAGGAAATGAAATATCTTTTAAGCAGTTCAGTCATTAATCAGCCTGGAGTCATAGGGAAGACTCCAATTGTTTCGACACACCTCCACACATGCATACACATACCATTACAGTGACTGATACATGATGCAGAAAGTCATAACACAGTTACACAAATACATCTGTAGCATCGCTGTAAGACAAACTCTGGCTTTTACGCTGTATCGCACCAAGATAGCCCCGAAAAGCAGTCTTCTCATCACATTATTGACATGGTATGTACTAATACTATATTCTGTTGAGGTGTTGTTAAGTCCTGGAGGGCGAGTGTCCAGCAGAGCTTCATGGCATTTCTATTCTGTTTATCATCAACACGCCTAGTAGGTGCTTTTGAGCAGAGAAATCATGAAACTGTGCTGGATTCTGGCCCTCCATAACCAAAAATGAGGACTCATGTTGTAACCCCAAAAGCTCAATATACTTCACACTCAACACGTACATGCATGAACGAACGAATGCAAAAGACGACTAATGTGCTGTTACTTAAAGGAGAGAACGGTGATGATGTTCTAAAATTCTGAAGTGTGGATAAGCCTACTGTCTTTTAAGCTTGGGCCTCACAATGTTATTAGATTACTTTCATTACCATACTGGTCTCCAACAGTCCAAAAAAATCCAATTACGGAGAGCCACAGAATAACAGGTTACAGAGCTCTCCATGTAGAACTTAAAATTGCAATAATTTGCCAATAACACCCAGAAATGTAACAGAATTGCACACTTCTCTTGGTCAAATGTAATAAAAAAAATCCTGTATTACATTATTAGATTTTAACAGTAATACCTTACTACATTATGAGCGAATTTATTACCTTTTCCGGTTAATCATTTTAAACCTTTTTCCATCACTGGGGTTTATTAAATTTTAAGTGCAATACTGTGTAACATTGCTGGGATTATTAAATCACTGGGAAAGTATTACAATATTAAGCTATACATTTCTTTCTGCTGAATCAGTCGTATAATAAAGAACATATATTTAACGCAGTGTTATGACTCTCCAATCTTTTAAAACCTACACCATTAGACGCTTACCTGCACCCATTAAATGAACAATTTTAGTGCAATACAGAGTTTACTCCAGGTCTCCGAGATTGAACTTTTATTGTACATTCGAACAAGCTATTCTACTCCGCCAAGGTCAGATTTCAGGACACAGGCCAAGCAATTTCGTTTCCATTTTTATCTGCATGCAGAAGCCAGTCATATACCCCAGTATCCATAGGGCAGACAGACAAAACATTTTTCCACTGTGCTCTGCAGGCTATACAGTTATGCATTATAATGGGCTGAGGTGTGAATGTCACTGTGGGCAAACTAGCTGAGACAGTGATTCTACTGTGAGCTGACTGGCTATGCTGTACCTTTAGGTGCGAAAGGCAGTTCTGAAGAAAGATGTGCCAGTTATTGAGGAAGAACTGCTTCTGGCTGACACACAGCAAACATGTGACCAGAGGATACAGTGCCTGGGGAGAAAGAGAGACAGAAAATGGAGAATTGAGTCAATACAAATAACAAAAAGAAGAAGTTTTACTTTGATCATTGTCTTGTAACTGAACAAGAACAGGAATCAAATGGAAAGCCATATCTAACAGTAGAGTAGGAGAGAAGAACTGACATGAGTAGTGAGATGTTCCTCTGAGGAAGTGAGTGCAAAAGAGAAAAACGCAGTGAGGGCTTTACCAGTGAGTGCTTCTTTCTGGAGCTGAGGTCAAATGTAGTCTGGTAGAGCATCTCCACAAAGTTCTTCAGGCAGGGCACATTCACTTCATTCTTCACCGCCTATAACATGTACACAAACACACACACACACACACACGCATGCAAAGAGTGTAATTTTCAACAAAAATTTTCGCTATCAGGATCAGGTCAGATCACTACTGAACTTTAGGACAGGCTGTAATTCCCCTAATAAGCATCACACAGTGCTGTCACACCCAAAACCTGGTACAGGTAAAAGAAAAATATAGAGGTAACGCTCCAGTGTTAGCTTGGCCAAAAGATCTTTTAATAGAGGGTATGCCTGTGACGTCACAGGTGGCGAGAGTGACCAACTGCAAACAGGCAGATTGAGTAGCTGTGGTAGTGTTCAGTGTGAATGACTCTATAAAACACAAAACAAGAAAGCGCTGTTGTGGGACTGACTGTACCAACAGATTCAGCAAGGATTCAGAGCTCTCCTTTTACAGACTGTTGAAAGCTGAAGAGAAGAGAAACTCACACTGAAATTCACAGAAAACTGGAATCTAGGCACTGAATCGCGTGGGAGCTCACCGTTTGGTAAAGTAATACTCTAAAAACAGGTGGTGGGAAAAAACAAGCCCATCGTAGTTCAATTTGTAAGCAAATTTAGCAAGAAAGAAGTTTGAATCAAAAGGAAAGCAAGCAAATCCTGGACGTAGACCTGAAACGGTCTACTACATGTGCCTGAAAAACGTCAAAAAGTCAAAAACATTCCTTAGACCGTTCACTCGACAGTCAGATATGAGGTTGCATCCTCTAAACGTGTGATTCTTTCCTAGATACACATCGAAGTACATGGATAACTGTTTTTTTTGGTAATTTGGCTTGATTGCTGTGGAGTCCAACTGCATTTGACTAGAGCAGAAAATCGAATTTTCGCTAATAAACACAGCTATGTTGCAAAATGTTTAGCCAATCAGTCCGACTAAAGGGGGTATGTAACATCTAAGTGAACATGAAGCTGATAGATTAGCTGAACTTCTTCCCCGGTAACATAACATGAGCCCTCCTTCTTAAAAGCGATTGGTTAACGAGGCCGAATCTGTGTTCCCTGGTTAATCGTGTTCCCACTTAACCTCTTCTTGTTTATTATTAATTTCTTGTTTAAAAGGGTATATGAGAAAGAGGCTATTAGTTTATACTGTGGCTGACATCAGTTATGAAATATTCAGTGCTAAGCTGCTGCTTGAGCAATTCTAGCAATAGAACTCAGAAGTGAGGATGTGGAAATACTGAGATAAAGCTGCATATCTGCATCTGGCATTAATAAGCAAAAATTGTGTGGTACCACTGTGGAATGCGACTCCCTCAATATTGAACAGTTTATGTCAACAGCATGGTATGCAGTCAAACTACATTTCCATGTGGAACACAGGACCAGGTACATCATTTTAAATGGCAGATGAACCACGTTTAAGTAAACAGGTGTGTTGATGCATGTAATGCATCGTAGAGGCTCTGAAGTCTGAACTTACAGCAGCTACAGGGATGAGGATCTCCACAAATAGGCCAGCAAGCGCATGCTTTATATCCTTGTCTTTCACTTCCAGAAAGTACTGGGCACATTCCTGCACAAACAAAAAGGAAATATCATTTATTATGAACAACATTTCAATTAAAAATTTATAGAGGAGCGTGTAATATCATTCCACGACCTAACATCCACAGCAAGAGATAATCATGCACACACACACACACACACACACACCCCCATACAGGGAAAGGTGTCAAAAGAAAGCCCACTGTAAAAACAGACTCAATAAAAAGCTCAGAATTACAGGGCTTGTTAAATGCAGCACATATTGAGTGCGGATTTTTACTGCCTGGATCAGCCTTAATGAAAAAGCATTACTCTGCACTGGGCTTTTGGCACCGAGTGGGCAGTGTCTCAAGCACAAGTGCACGCACGCACACACTTACTCAGACAGTTTTATGAGTGCAGGTTAAAAGACTGCAGACAAACAATGTTGTTGATAACACAAGCAACCAATTCATTGATTGTGTTTAACTGAGAAACTGAGAAAGCGTCAGAGAATCTAGTTATGGTCTACAAATTGGAGAACACTGAACATACACAAAAACATGTGTGTTTGTCCCAACCTGCATGAACTGGAAGGAAGCCTCAAAGTCTTCCACAGGATACATTTTCACTCTGAAGAACTTCATGCCCATGATGAGGCTAATGATGCTCTGCACCACATGAGGACTCTGCTCCTTCTGCCGCAGCTCCTTCAGCTCTGTGTTAAACTTTTTACGGACTGCTTGGAACCTGGACACACGCATTATTACACAGTTATGAATACAATATATTGGCAGTCGCTATACACGTTTTGCAGAAAATAGGAAAATGTAATCATCATGGGGCCGGTCAACTGAAACCGATCGAACCCTTGAGCAGGACTCCCAGTGTTGCCTTCACATATGTGAATGGTTCCAAATAAGTGTGCTAAAATATGAACATTTAATATCAAATATTTTAAATTTAGCTGTCAATGTTATGCTTAATTATTCAAATGATCAGTGTTATAAGTTTTAACCCATTAAACACTAAAGCTACATATATGTATTAGTTTGGGAGTTAAACCTTTCTATTTATTAGCTGGTATATTTACTGGCCTAGATATTCCATATTGGTGCATACCTAGATAAAGTCATTATTATCTGAAGAACCATATATTTCTGTGATAACTGGTAGTTCACTGAAATGTGGCACAGACCTTTCACCCTGAATAGGTGAGGGGTCAAGATCAGCAGAAATGCATGGACTATATATCGAAGGCAAAAAAACAAAAAAACAAAAACAAACATATTTATAGTATATATCTAGAAATGAATTTTATATATATATATATATATATATATATATATATATATATATATAGAGAGAGAGAGAGAGAGAGAGATAGATAGATAATATGGTAAAAAATCATATTCATTTTTTTTTGTGATTCACAATATTTAGCACAATAAATGTAAATCACAGACTTAAAACATCAGTAGCGACATATTCTTATAAACTACTATTCAGATCCTCTCCCGCTCTCCCGTACTGAATACAGTAATTAATATTCAACATCTGCTGCTCTTCATCTAATTAATCCAGTCTAATTACACTATTAGCAATGAAATTAGCTGATCACTGTTTATTAAGCACAATATGTAATTCTCCATATGCTTTGAAAATAATATTATAATGAAAAAATGCATCACAATACAATAAAATATCATCAGATTGCCAAGCTCTAAGTAGTAGCTAGATAGAGAGACATAGTACATACATAGCAATTACAGCTCTATTGTTTTTAATTAGTTTAATTTCACACATCTTTACTATAAGTGATGTGCGTGTGTGTGTGTTTGGCTACATCTTTCTTCCTTTTGAGTTTTTAAGGTACTTAAAATTATGCTTCACCTAAAACCAGCTTGTTTTAAAGCTTTTTCCTTTTTTGTTTAAAGAAAAAAAAAAAATCTAGTCTCAGTTGATACTCTGTTTCAGTAGCAAGTTCAGGACCTTAAGGAGCTTAGAATCATTCAATAAAACATAAAACCCTGTCGAGAAACAACAGGCGCTTTAAGCAATCTCATTACCATTATTACATAACATACAGGACCCCTCATATGCTGAAGTACTTTCAGCGGACAGCGAGAGAGAACTCGTTTGGTAAATCAGTTTCTATCTACGCCTATTACAGCGCTAGGTTAAATTAGATTAGGGTTTGAACAGGCTGGGCTGTGTATCTGTGTGCTGGAACGTGAGTATGCATTCAGGCTGAATTATGGGAACTGTAAATGTGTCTGGAGTTGCTCTAAATCACTAAAGGCCCGGCGCTTCGCTAACGGCCCACCAGTGCGATGGATTTACCAGTGTGAAAGGTAGTGTAAAGCCTGGCGGTTTTGTTTGCTCTGCATGAGCAGTAAATTCTCCTCATCTTCAGGCATAAATGGAGCCACTACTGTTAGCATTTGCATAAAATGCAGACTGGGAGGTCATAAACAGCAACAGAAGACAGGGTTTCTTCTAGGAAAGCATAAAAAAGGTTCGCGTGAGAAGTGGGACGGAAATCCTGACTCACTTGGACTGGGTGAGGACTCCGATGACCTCAGCGTACAGATCTGCAATGATGTGCACGTTGCCAGTGTTGGGACCAGAGTACCTGTCAAACCAAGCCAAAAAAAAACTCTTATCAATCAAAACATGTCAATACAAGGTGATTAAGATTAAGATCTTCAGTACTGGGTAAAACGTAGCTAAGCTAATGTTATCTTGCATTAAAATTTAAATAAATAAATCAATCAATCAATCAATCAGCAACTCCCCCGGTCTCCCTTACCAAACCTGGTACTAGTGATAACTAGGGATGCACCGATCCAATTCTAGGATCAGATATCGATCCCAATACTGACAAAATTAGCTGGATCAGGCATCGGATTCATTTGCTGAATCACATTCCCGCATCGACGGTATTCTAGGCTTTATAACTCGTGATCAGGATAACCTGAGGACAGCCGAAAGTGAGGGATAGGGGATAATGTCACTGCCTCAGCTGGTCTTTCATATAAGGAGAACTGAGAAGGGTGTTTCCTGATACCTCAAGTCTCTCCTACATGGTGAGTATCTGGTATATTAATTCAACAGTAGTATCAGATAGTTATTGGGTATTGGCTAACACGCAAAGTTTATTTATCGGTATTGGTACTGGAACAGAAAAAGTAGGATCGGTGCATCCCTAGTGATAACTACAAATAACAGCTTGCTTTATCTTGACACTAATAAAACACCTAATCTGCTGATAGTCACAGTCATATGGGCACCAAGACAGGTCCCTTAAACCCTGTCAGTTGTCAGGTGGATCTGCTTAGGAGCTGACATGAATAAAAGAGAAGCGTAAAAGAGAAAAGGACTGATCAGCCCAGGTGACCTTCTACCAGGTCTCTGAGGCCCAGTGCACATGCTTGTGTATCCATTGTAGGCACTTTTTTGAGGGTAGACAGGAGTTAGAATTGGCACTCTGGCTGGTCTGCAGCAGTACAGCAGGATGTGATGCTCTGTGTGTTGTGAGGGATTCCTTCCGCAGCGATCACGAAAAACTGCACCACAGTTGCCCAGACAGTATAGCCTTTGTTTTCCCTCACACACTGATGAGCCTTGAACATCCACCACCTTGTTGTATTTTATTTATCATTCAGGTCTTCATGCCAGACCATTTTTCTTGCATCCAACACCCGAAAAAACGTTAATGACCAACATAGATCCTAAACTTTGACATGCACCTGTACGTTTGCAGCAAGAGATTGGCGGTCAGTGAACCCTTTAGTCAACCAGAATTGTTCCATGTGTATTTTAGCAATCGCCTGCTGCTAAACGTCTTAAGAAAATAACGGTCGATGGCTGGTCACCTTTTATGCCACTTAAAGCTCACCTTCTTCCTGTTTAAGTAAGCAGTCCTTGGACATGATGGGCAATGAACCTTATGGGATGTAGTTACTTCATATGTAGTCTGTACTACTCAGTACAGTACATCTAACTGGAAAATATACCAGCACGTAAATGCAAAGGGGTCACAGATGTGTGTGGTGTGCATGTCTGTGATCCCACTTACCCCTCTTTGTGTTTAAAGTGCTTAAATGCCAGGTTAAGGACCTCATGGACTAATGCATCTGGCACAGGATGAAGAGGAATCTAGATGGAGGAAAAAAAACAAAAAAACACAACAAAAACAAATAAAAGCTCAACCATCAGTCACAGAAACCCAAGCTGTTGCATTATCTTACATTTAAAAAAAGTTGATGTGGTGTTTTCTGTCTGCTGGTACCATTTTGAAAATACAAGGTTTCTTAGAATACACGTGTACACATCATACGCACCTGTTTTAAAACTTCTACTGAAACTAAACAAAAAATGAAGTCTATGGCTAAGTCCCTCCTCTCCAGTAGGTAGTCTTTATCCCGATGCTGTTCATCCCTGGATGGGAAATAAGTACAATTAGTCGAAACTAGGCAGTAAATTATTTACCGTATTTTAAAACAGTGACATTATGACAAATTTCGTTTAGCTAATTTAGTTTAAAAAAGACAGAGCAAAAGAAAGCATGAGAGAGATAAATAGAAAGCAAGACATAACATTTTAAGATAAAGAGACTTTGTGTGTCTCTACGTGGACGCACTCACCCTTTGGACTTGGTGCTGGATCTGGGTCGGTACCCGTAGGACTCGTCCTCAGTGCCGCTCTGTCTCCGGTACCAGTCAAACAGTGTCCGCAACAGCGAGGGCAAACAGTGTTCTGCTATCGAGCTCATAGAGCTTAGTAACTACAACACACACACACACACACACACACACACACACACACACACACACACACACACACACACACACACACACACAATTATATATTTAAACTGGGAGTCCTACATTGACTCAAAAGACCCTAGTACAAAACAAAGCCAGCCCAAAGAGTGTTTTCACATGTTACCATACATGAAGATCCTCAGCTCTAACAAATACACAAGCATACACAAGACATCTAACATACTGGGGTCAACTATAGCAGCCAAGAAGCTTTGCTACAGAGTGCTAGAGAGAGAGAGAGACAGAGCGCAGGAGACAGAATGTGAGGCACAGATTCCAAGAGAGCGTGAGAGACACAGAGGAAGCGTGCAAGAGAGACAGAGCAAAAGCGAGAGACACAGAGGGCAAGAGACCCCGAGATCAAGGGGAGACGGAGTGTGAGGTACATAGGGCAAGAGAAAGCGAGAGACAGAGCAAGCGGGCAAAGAGACAGGGCAAGCGGGCAAGAGAGACAGGGAAAGAGGGCAAGAGACAGAGCAAGGGGAAACAGTGTGTGAGGCACATAGGGCAAGAGAAAGCGAGAGACAGGGCAAGAGGGCGAGAGAGACAGGGCAAGAGGGCGAGAGAGACAGGGCAAGCGGGCGAGAGAGACAGGGCAAGGGGAGACAGTGACAGGGCAAGGGGAGACAGTGTGTGAGGCACATAGGGCAAGAGAAAGCTAGAGACACAGGACAAGCGGGCGAGAGACACAGGGCAAGAGAGACAGAGCAAGGGGAAACAGTGTGTGAGGCACATAGGCCAAGAGAAAGCGAGAGACACCGAGCAAGTGGGCGAGAGAGACAGGGCAAGCATGCAAGCGAGACAGAGGGCAAGAGACACAGATCAAGGGGGAGAGTGTGTGAAGCACAGACTGCAAGAGGGTGAGAGACAGAGCAAGAGGAAACAGTGTGTGAGGCACATAGGGCAAGAAAAAGCGAGAGACAGGGCAAGCGGGCGAGAGAGACAGGGCAAGCGGGCGAGAGAGACAGGGCAAGGGGAGACAGAGTTTGAGGCACAGATTGCAAGAGAAAGCGAGAGACACAGGACAAGCGGGCGAGAGACACAGGACAAGCATGCAAGCAAGACAGAGGGCGAGAGACACAGATCAAGGGGAGACAGAGTGTGAGGCACAGATTGCAAGAGAAAGCGAGAGACCGAGCCAGAGACAGCATGTAAGAGAGACAGAGCCAGCATGCAAGAGAGACAGAGCCCAAGCATGAGACAGATGATAACTCTGGTGATAGGGGAGTGTCACAGTGAGCAGTTAAGTGCAGGAGCTACTGACTTGCCCCATTGGGAATGTAGATCTCCGCAGTAACCCAGCACCCAACACAAACACTCCCACAAACACAGCCGCTGGTAGTGTTGGATTCATCTGCACGCACACTATTCACAGGCTGATCACAGAGTACTTCAGCCACAACAGACAAATTCTTGCATATAAATGACTCCATATGCAGATTATAGAAGGTATTATCACAACTCTCCCTCTATTAACACAGATTCCGAGATCCGAGTGTCAGTACTGATCCCAGTAAGTACGAAACGGGTGAGTGTGGATGACCCGTGCACCCCTAATGAGTAGACAATGTAAAAGCCAGCTGGTGTTGTTACAGCATGTTTTTCATATTCCAGATGCATTCAGATACAGGGGCATTTATAGGTGTTCATATTTGCATCAGTATGTGTGATGAGGTGGCAGCTACGGGACAGTGGAGTGTGTGAATGTATGCATATCAATAAATATATATATATATATATATATATATATATATATATATATATATATATATATATATATATATATATATATATATATATATGTATGGAGAGAGAGAGAGAGAGAGAGTATGTGTAGAGTGTGACTGAGTGTATGAGTGCGTGCGAGTGTGTGGCAGAGTGATGAATGCTGCTGAGGAGAGTTATGTAACTGCTCTCTCTGCCCTACTCGCGCCGGGCCGACACACTCCAACACCCTGCGCTGATATACTGCTGAGGATGACACAGCGATTCCAGCACACCCCCACTCCACCCCACCCCTCCCTCATCCCCCAAGCACACACAGTCCCTCTAGATACCAAATCTCATAGTCGATGACTACAGACTTTAACACAACACACACATCAATGTGGTTTCCTCTATGCAAATAACTGCTTGGACGCTCGCTCTCTCTCTCTATCAGCTACTGACGACATGAAAGCACACACAGTTTAAACTGCAGCTCAACTACACAGACCCTCTGCAGATATACTACATACACACAGACACACTGTAGTGTGAAAGAGTGAGAGTGAGCGAGAGAGCTTTAATTCATAGCCCTTTGCAAACGCACACATATGCATATCCTTACCTGATCAAACTGTGAATCTTCCCCTCTCTGCAGAGATCTGGATAAAGGCTTCTCCTAGAGAGAGGAAATGGGGAGAGAGAGAGAGAGGGAGAGAAAAAGTGAGACTCAAGTTCGAACAGACTGAACACCCATACATTGCTACAGGGCATGGGATAATACTCCCAAGAGCTACTACATACACAGTGACAGTCAGGGATGCACAGATATGGGAATTTTGGGCCGATATTCAATATCCCAATATGCCAATGCACATACCAATGCCTAAACATGCATGAAGTGTAGAAGTTAGGATATACATAGAAATAGGATTTTAGCTGTCGCCCAGCACAACTGGGTAACTCATTAAACATTAACCAAAACTGACATTCGGAACCTCTAAAGGACGTAATCCTGCTCATGTAGATGCACTTTTCCTGCTGTGTGTTCATGTACTGTCCCCTTAACGACCCCTATTAATCACCTGACTCTACCCCGTCCAGTCTGCAACATAGGAGCAACATGAAGGAGAACTCAAACCATCTGAGCTACCTAAGCAGCTTATATAATTGTTCATCAACTTAAATTGAGGTAAAATGAATCATGATACTGATCTGAGGTCATATATCTGTCCAGTGAAGATATGATTCAATATGGTCTTCTCATTTTAAGTGAATCTGATCAACTAAGCAGATTAGTTGGTCAATTTTACACAGATGCATGCCGAGCATTTTACAGCAGATCTAAGCATGATTCAACCACAGCACACATCCCCAAAATCACACAATTATCTAGAGTTGTACTGACCAGAGGCTCGGCCATGACCACCTCAATCTTCTTCTCGGCGAGCACGGCGAACTCGGCGAAGAGGCTCTTGATGACAAACTCGCCAGGTTTGGCCTCGGGGTCGATGGTGATGCTGGACATGGCTGCGGCCTGGGCGCTGCGCTTCTCCCAGCTGAGCGGGGCTGACGGGGCTGCACGACGTCTATTCACACTGCTGCTGCTCACCGGGACAGAGGCTGCACAGAGAAAGAATGAGAGACGGGGTCAGTTACTGTTCTGTTAATGAATGCTGTTCTGCAGATGAGTCAAGAGCTGATCCTGGATCTGGTAGTGCTGTGCTCTAAGTATTGGATCGGAGGTGCGCCATACTTAGTATCGGTATTCGTTAATTTTTACATATAGGTAAAAGTAAGCAGCCAAGAGCCTCCAATAAAATATCATGGCATGCGTGACTGTCTCTTATAATTGTTTCTAGGCAAATAAAGTAAAACTGTCAAAAATCATGCATAATTGGCCTAGAGGTCTAAGGGTTAAGAGAGAGCTAGCGGTATCGGCAGATGCTCAGCGTTGCAGGATCCGTATTGGACATGAAAAAGTGGTATTGTCCCACCCCTAAAATCAAATACATGATAGGTTTATACCAAGCCTTGCTTAACATTACTGCTGCGCAGATTTGTGCTTTTCCTACTCAGGATTGGTCGGTCTGTAAGACCAGAGAAACCGGCACCCTGTGCAGGACTTCGCCCCCCCCGCTTCCCACCCCTGACTTAGCAGCACATCCTTGAACTCTCAGTTTTCATGTCTGAATGAGTTAAAGCTTGCATTGATCTTTACTCTTGAAGCCACTGACAGATGAGATGTTGCAGAGGATTGGATTCCCAATTTCGGGGCCCAATACCTAGATGGTTGCACCACTCAGGAGATGCGAAACCATGAAGGCACTTTAAACGTTAAAAAAACAAACAAGAATTAGATTTATAACTGCCATTCTGCACAATGAAATATGAGTGTATATATATACACACACACACACACACACACACACACACACACACACACACACACACACACACACACACACACACACAGGGGGAGGACTGGACATGTGGAGGCAGGTGTCTGCATTAAAATGTTAGCATGACATAGCGAAGGAGCAAAGGTAAGATCATTTGGGATGACTGTAGAACAGCAGCACCTGCAGAAAAGATCAGACCGGTGCAAAAGCAGCAGCAGCAGCAGGAGCAGCAGGAGCAGCAGCATGCACAGGTCAAAATACAATCAGCAGGTAAAAATCCCGGCAGCTCACAGCCTCGTAGCCTTGCGCATGGGAAACCGGACAGGATCGGGACATTACCACAAATCCACAAGCCCTCACACAGCCTGTCAGCCCTGCAGATTTACTCCCATTACTTCCAGGAAGATATTCCTCCTCATGCCAATACTGTACATCTGTGTGTGCATGCGTGTTGAGCTGACTGTTGTTCTGCTTTGTTTGCTTCCATAGAAACAGGACAAAAACTCGCTCTCTCTCCAAAAGACATTATTTCAGGCTTGCTCTATTTCCTGCTTCCTAAGTGTACGAGCACACACACACACACACACACACACACACACACACACACACACACACACACACACACACACACACACACACACACACACACACAAATAGGTGGAGCAACCCGTCAATCAGAGGGGATCATGACAAACTCTCTCTCCGAGTCCTAATGAAGCCGTTCTACAACCTCTGGGTCACAAAATGTTCCCAAAGACAAAAATGCAGTAATCCTCTTTCTTGCATTCACCGTTTCACCCCGTTTAGCTTATCTCTCTCTCTCTCTCTCTCTCTCTCTCTCTGTCGGTCGGTCTCATTCTGCAGTCCCATTTCAATGGGAATGAACCCCAAAGTGACTCTCTGAGGAGGTGAACCAGATGAGATCAGAATCTCGAAAGCATCCAGGCTCTGAAGGCGTGTGTGAAAGACCTAGAGAGAGAGCGCAAGGAGCGAGAGAACGAGCGTCACATGTCTAACAGTGCGTTTAATTCAGGAAATCCCTGTCCTCTTCTCCTCTCGGTTGCTGGGGAAATCGCGATAAGCCCAGAAAAGAGCAAACAATGAGAGGAGGCTAAAGAAGACCAAAAAAAAAAAAAAAAAAAGGTTTAAGAGTTTTTCAGAAGAGGAAAGCAGAAGGAATCACGCCCAGCAACTCGCGCATAATAACATCACACACGCAAACTCCAGAACACAAACACACCCGCGGCTGGTCAGGCCTCCAGCAGCCGGCACACTGAGCATGCTCTGTGCTAATGTGTTTGTCACGCAAGTGCGTCCATCTGCAGAACCGTTCCTATTTTAACCGTGAACGCTAACCCCCCCCCAACCCCCTCTGATGCGCTACAAACAGGGTCGCATCAAGCGCAGCCGTCTGCTATTAGCACCTTGCAGAGGGTGAAATCGGGACGGTTAATAGACTATTAATTGTGTAACCCTGGTGACTGAGCGTGTTTATCAGCTGGTCAGAAGAACACTCATTCTTTGTTTACTGAGCACCAGCAGCCTCCCCCACCCATATGATGTCACATAGCCAGCCCAGGGCGGCCAATCGAATGAGCCCTCTTGCCCTTCATCGGCTGTCTACTGGCACAGCTGGCTGACATGCTGTGGAGAAAAACTCACATTGTACTTTTCCACTCAAGACAGAGAGAGAGAGAGAGAAAATATAACAGAAAAAAAAGAATAATAAATAAATAAATAAAAAAAAGAGAGAGAGTCATCCAGAGCCGCAACCACTACTCGACACCGATGAGAGAGCTACAACCCAAGCTTTACCTCACCGACAACAGAGCTTCAGCTTATAGACAGTCTAGGTCTCTGACAGAGCTGCAGCACACCGACAACAGAGCTTCAGCTTATAGACACTCTCTGCCTCTGACCGAGCTTCAGCTTATAGACACTCGCGGCCTCTGACAGAGCTTCAGCTCACAGACAACAGAGCTTCAGCTTATAGACACTCTCGGCCTCTGACAGAGCTTCAGCTTATAGACACTCTCGGCCTCTGACAGAGCTTCAGCTCACAGACAACAGAGCTTCAGCTTATAGACACTCTCGGCCTCTGACAGAGCTTCAGCTCATAGACACTCTCGGCCTCTGACAGAGCTTCAGCTCACAGACAACAGAGCTTCAGCTTATAGACACTCTCGGCCTCTGACAGAGCTTCAGCTTATAGACACTCGCGGCCTCTGACAGAGCTTCAGCTCACAGACAACAGAGCTTCAGCTTATAGACAGTCTAGCTGCAGCTCCCATACAAACAGACCTATGGCTGTTTCTTGCTTAATTGTAATAAAAATTTTCATCTGCAGAAACAGTCCAGTTTTACATCTGTTTGTTTTTCAAATCAAAGCGCAATTCACTGCATCCTTTTCAAGGGTAAAGAAACCAACAAAAAAAGGTAAAAACTGCAAATGAAAAGGTCACTGAACCCACTACTCTACGTCTTTAGCAGAGCTGCAGTCCTGTATGGAACAGCGGAAAGGTACAGGCCTTCGTTCAGACTGGGCGTGCGGCGAGATCAAAACACACCAGTCCCATTATCATCTCTCATTACACTCGTCTATTTAAAGACCGACTCCGAGACAGATACTGGATAGGAGGAGGCAGTGCAATCGCTAGCTGATCTCTATATGAAAAAAAGCGACTTAAGCACAGCATTATAGCGTCTCTCTGCTTGTGTGAAGTGGCTTCAGTGCAGCTGCTGACAAAGCAGTGGGATGGGGGGGGGGGCTGGGTGCATTACTTCAAGCTTCACCACCTACAAAGGAATACAACAAGAGGTTTAGGAAAGTAGAGCATACATGCACACAAAGGCAAACTCTAAGAGTAAGAAATGTGATCTTGTTATATTCACCGCCAATAGCATTCGCCTGGCTTAGGACAGTGTGTTACGGAGAACTTCGCTTGTGCTTGATGATGCAGAGTTTGTTTCTGCTGAAAGATCAAGCGGGACACAAGAAGCATAATCGCTGTGATGCTCAAGTTAGCATTACCAGTAACCAAATGATCTTATTGTTATGGAGTGTATTTGAGATGTAACAAAAGCTCTAGGAGTGTCATCAAGGTCCATGAAGGTTGATCTACATGAACTACAAATTGCTAGATCGTTATGTACACACTTGCAGAACCTGTGAAGACATGCTCCAGCTATGAAGGAGGAAGAAAAACAATTTCAGGATAGGGCATGGACAATAACAAAACCCTACTGGCTGTAGTTTCGATTCAGATTTACTGAAGTCAGATTCATCTACCACCCGCTTCAGACTAAATAGGCTGACATCAGGTCTACGGTGTAGGACTGGGAGAGATAGAAATTAAAGATGTAAATGAGTAAAGTGTCAACACTATGAATATAGCGTCTCCTCATGCACAGATTCCAATGTTTCTGGTCTTGCTCTTTGTATTTTTGTGTAAAAAGCTGGCAGTAAAAGTACCATTTTTGGTTTGAGCACCCCTGAACACAAAATTAAATACTCTGCCTCCTCAACCAATCAGCCATGGGCTCCTCTAGGCATCTTTCATGTCCACAGGCAAAGCATTTTCAGGTAGATTTCCCAGTACGTAAAGTACGTAGTTTAAAGCAATGACGGAAGTCCAGGTTAAAACCTGGAAGACCAAGAAAGCTTTAAGGGGACTGCTCATAGGACTGCTAGAAAGGCACATAAAAATCCCTGCTTGACTGCAAAAGATGTTCAGGAACATTTACAGACTCTGGAGAGGTGGTGCACTGTTCTACTGTGCAGCGATACCTTCACAGATTTGACCTTCACTCCTGTGCAAACCTCCGGAATTCTCTCATCCCAATCTCAGCTCCAGCCATTTCCAGAGGAACATTTAAACAAGCCTGATGAATTATGGAAAGAAGCCCTGTGGCCTGATGCCGTCAAAATAGAACGTTTTGGCCGCACTGAGGGAAAAACGTGCAGAATTTAAGGAAAAAAAAAAAAAGGGAGGGCGGGTAGAGATTGTGCTTTGGATTGTGGAATCAATTAGGTATCAGCAAGTTCTGAAAGCAAACATCACACTGTCTGTAAAAATGCCAACGATGGAAAGAGGAGGTCTTCTACAGCAGAATAATGATCCTACACACACACACACAGCTTAAAATCCACAAAGGACTTTCACAAGAGGTACAAGCTAAAGGCTTTGCTACAGCCTTCACAGTCCCCTGACCTAAACATCATCAAACACCTGGTGGATTGACCTCAATGGGTGAAAATCCCCCAAACAAGAACTGAAAGACTCTTAGCTGCTCCTTGCCAAAGGGGGCATTACTAAATACTGACCATATTTTTACTGAAATTTGTAAAAAAAAAAAATTAAAAAAAAAATTAAACCAGAGGTGTCTGAAGTTTGCATGTTCTGGACAATGCGAGTATGGAGAATTTGTATGTCCATATATTTGGAAAGAAAAAAAAAACATCAACAACAACAACAACAAAAAAGCTTTCCATTTTTATAAATGCATGAGTAAACTCATGTATGTGTACTCAGACCGAGTTACCGGGCAGTGTCACGTGTTTACAGCCACTGAAATTAGGCCTCACTCCTCATTGTTCGAATAGAGCAGCCCAAAGAAAAGAGCTGGCAACAACAAACAGCAGGAGAGGAAAGGAGGGAGAAAGAGCGGGAGTTGTGTGTCTGAGACATGCTGGCAAGCCGGCCTGAAGAAGTGACCGCTGGCCTGACTGTACTGGCTGCTCGTACGGCTGTTTACTGTTGCATAACTGAACTCGGCTCAGGACGAGATGGGAGTTCTCTCCAAACCCGGGAAACCTTTCCTTACAGAGCGGTCCGCATCTCGTTCCTCACGTTGTTGAGCAGCTGTTTAATGCACATCACTGCGGAGTCAGCAGAGGCTGCTGGAAAATCAAGCTTGAAATGAAAGTGTTGTTGGATGACTGTGCCAGAATCCTCCCTCAAAGCTGATCAGCATCTTGGTTACACTGCTCAGAGCGTTGGTCTGCAACATCCAGCATACAAGGAGGAGATCTTACAGGCAAACGTTAGCAACTACGACTGGGTAACAGTTCCCCAGTGATCAAGAGAACTGTTAGAATATGGTCAATTTTATAGCTGGGTTTTGATTGGACAGTTCTGCGTAGCAGCAGATTTTGCACCCCCATCCTACAGGAATGAATGGCTTGCACATATACACTAGTAACACCTGACCAACCACCTGGGATACCACAGCAACCCCTCATCAACCACGTGATACACCATTGCAACTTCCTCGCAACACAACAGCAATATCTTGGGATACCATATCAACTGCCTTGCAATGCCATAGCAACTGGTGTTTACAACTGGTGTCACAAAGCAGCTTTACAGAATCAGTCAACTGTAAAAAGGCAAGAAATCAACAACATAAACACCCCTAGTGAGCAGCCAAAGGCCACAGCAGCAAGGAAAACTCCATCAGAGCTGCAAGAAGAAACCTTAGGAGGAACCAAGAAATACCACAGCAACCACCTGGGATACCATGGCAACCACTTAGCAACATTCTACCAAACCACTAAGCATCTTCCCAACCTCTAAGCAACTCCATGGAATCACTATAGCAAAACCATTGTACCCACCTGGAATAACATAGCAACCTCCAAGCAACTCCATAGCAACCATCAAGCAACACCAAAGGCACAAGTGACTTAACAGCCCTACAGAAAGTGCCCAAACATTAATAGTAATGAATATTATCCATAGAGACTAAAACCTCATGTGTTCAAAAACCATGGGCAGGTGAAGTTTCACCAACAGTGAAGGTACCAGCCTTTCAAAACTTCAGCACAGTTTCCAAAAAGGGCCGTTTAGCTACTTGTAACCAGTGTTTATGCCAAGGGTCTAAACAGGGTACAGCACCAAGGCAGTTATCAACTGCAGCCAAACCTCTCCATTTAAAAACACAAAAGCTAGAAGCCAGGCACTTGCTTGCCTGCCGACGCAATCATAGCCACGATTTGGAGAGGACCACACTCCCCCACCCAATAACATATATATTGTCTTATGTCCTTCTTGTGATATGTATTCTGAGACGATTAGTATCAAGAGTGTGTCAATGCCTTGAGTGAAACTGACCGCCCAGAGGATCAAATCTCAGACGGACGACGTCTGACCTACAAGACAGCCAGGTCACCTCTGGCCCCCTGTTCCACAAATCCCTCTCCTTCCACTCAGCACTCAGGCAACGGAAGTGAGCAAGAGTGCATCCGAGAGTGTATTTCTAAAAGATCCACTGGGATTGCTAATGTTTCCCTTCATTGATCGGTCCCCCATTATAACACACACACACACACACACACACACACACACACACACACACACACACACACACACACACACACACACACACACACACACAATGACGTCTCTCTGTTGCAATTTGACCAAGGAGCAGAGCAAGGAGAAATCTGTTCTGGGCAGCGTGGCACTCCTCTGTCCATCTATCTGAGTCACGTCGGTTTAGCTGCATGACTCGCTGGAAGAACGAACCTACAGCTGGAGCAAACATATATATAAGCTTATTTGGCAGCAGTCCAAAGCTACACAGAAACTGTGTACAAAAGTACAGGTAGTGTGTCAAAATACATGTTTCCATGCTAATGTGGTGGTGTGTGATGCAGTGACTAATGGGCAGAACTGATCCTCACACAAAGATAAATTTGCATATTTGCGGGCAGGTTTATTTTATATTGATGTGAATTTGGATGGATGTTTCAATGGAACTCTGACTGGTACAGAGAAAAACTGTAGGAAAAGATGGTGGATGAACTTTTACGTGCATTTTCTTCTCTTTAAAATATAATTAAGTAAAAGTTACACATTTCATTTTAATAACACTTCTTCTGAAATAATTATATTTTCAATACTGCGGACAGAACAGTCTTACTGATCGAGGTCGATGGAGAATGGCCTAACTGGTTGGAGCTGAAAGGCTCTAGAATTTCAGGTCCTAACCCTAGCCTGAAAGCTACAGTAAGTCAGATAACCACTCTGTACAGTTGTGGTGTTCTGTAGAACTGAGGCTCCACTTCTGTCAGTCAAGAACAGAAAGCTGAGGCTGCAGGTGAATACAGGCTTCCCAAAAACAACACACACAGCCTGGCCTTAGGAGTCTGGACTTCAGCTGAGGCAAACCGATGATAGGTGGCCAATCTGGTGCCAACAGCATGAACCCATGGACCCAACCTGCCTTGTGTCAAGTACTGACAGGAGCCACAATGTGTATAAACGGAATTATTTTTCAGATAACCGTTGGCAGCGTAACTATATTATGGTTAAGTCATTTTTTTTTTTTAGGACGCCGATGAAACGCTGCTTTTCCTTTATAATACTGCTCTTCGAGAGTTGGGAAAGTTAAGACTACAGGTTCCGCCTTTCACAAACCTGTGCATGCACAGGCCGTGTGCCGTTTATCAGGCAAACGCAACGTTATCTTATGAAGGTGTAGGCTGTGTAACGTACAGGGCAGTGCTATTGTGGAATGTGTATTTGCAATTGTAGCAGGCTGGTCCCTTGTGTGCCAGGTGTCAGAGCATTATTGGCGTGTATGACAAGTTACACTGGATAAGGAACCTTGACTGACAAGAGAAGTGTGTGAACACCGTGTCAAAAAGCCAACAAGACAGCAAAGGGTGTCTCTGTAGTTGGTAATTGCTCAGTCATGTACGTCAGTGTTCTCTAAACGTACACTACTTCTTACACATGGTGTACTGCTATCCACACACTTCCTAATGTGTGTTTGGTCAGCGTGTGTTCCGTTTGTGAGGCTGGTCATCTGACCGACCACAGTCCTGAACCCACTCCTTCACGTAAAGAGGGGTACAACCCTCCAAACACAAACTACTTCTAGAAGTACTGAGACAGTTCTACGTAATCCTGAAAAAGGACCAGCAATAACAGAGGATGCCTTTACGCTGCTAAAAGTGTACTACCTACATCTACAACCAATTTCTAAGTGCAATCTGAAGAACCATGTAAACATTCAAATTTTAGTTTTTTTTTAATCACCAGGTTCTATAGCACCATGCCTCGACTACAGAG
Source organism: Salminus brasiliensis (assembly GCF_030463535.1). NCBI lineage: Eukaryota > Metazoa > Chordata > Actinopteri > Characiformes > Bryconidae > Salminus > Salminus brasiliensis. The sequence goes on along the minus strand of NC_132878.1, from coordinate 54,034,663 downwards.
TCTAGGAAGAAGAATGAAGTGCAATCAGTGTAAGAGAGAGAGTGTGTGTGTCTGTGTGTGCGCATGCTGACATCTTCTCAGGTACTCACAGTTCCCACTCCATGACTTGAGCAGAGACTTGATGCTGATCTCAAAGAAGACAGAATCTTGCAGACTCAGCATGACGCAACCACGGTGTTGAGGATTCAAAATCAACAACAAAAAAAACAGCAAAAAATCCAAAATGCTCAAAAATCACTGGCCAGTCCTGCTGGCAGTCCTTTTTCCACCGTCACACCCACACATACACACTCCAACACCTGGGTAAAGTTTCAGCCTCCGCTGGCGACCATGAGGGAGTGCATGCTTCTAAACAAACACACACAAACACACAGTTCAGCTGCAGGGCTGAGAGAGGCCCATGACGAAGCGACGTTCGTTCAACGAAGAGCAAAAAAAACGGGAAAGAAAGCAAGAAAGGGAACCCACGAGGGATGCTGAGCGCAGGAAACAGGAGCCACCGCAGTCCTCAGAGAGGAATTCCAAAGCCGGCCCGTCCAATTCCGAATGCTGCTCGACCCTCTGCAGCTGGCATGCTTGATCAGGGAAGAGCGGTGCGGGGAAAGTTTGTTAGGGGAGCGCACGCACCCACCCGTTCGCCCGCCCGCGTGCCTGAGTGCGTGTGTGTGTGTTTGAGACAGAGCGAGTGTGTGCGAGCGAGAGAGAGAAAAGGGAATGGTGAGAATAGAATCCCAGCAGAGAGCCGCGATGTTCCCCCTTTCCTCTCCTCCTCTTCCTGTGTGCGCAAAAGCACTGGCGCGCTCACACACTCCCATACACACACACACACACACACACACACAGTGCTCTCCCTCCCTGTCCAATCGCTCAAAGCCAGCCCCTCCCCATAGTGATGCTTGCTAGCACTTGCTCTCTGGGCCTGTAAAGAGAAGCGTTTGTTTCAATGGCAGAGAGGAGGGGAGGGGTTGGGGAGGGGTGGGAGGATGATGTCATCAGCGTGCTGCGAACGCTCCCTGGCTCACTTCCAGCCTTTCAAACACAACTGCTACTGCCCTTCTCCCGCTCGGCTGGCTATTCTTTCCACTCTCTCTCTCGCCCTCGCTCTACCTCTCCCTCACTCCACACTAGCCCCACATCCTGTACTCGCAACGGTGATGCTGATGTGTCATCCCTGACTGCAGTGCGATGGGCTGAGAGAGAGAGAGAGAGAGAGAGAGAGAGAATGAAAAAGAATGACGCAAGAAAGCCACACACACACACACACACACACACACACACACACTATTAAAATGAATAAACTCCCACTTCTCTAGAAACGTACGAGCTCTGTGAGGCAGAGAGCATGAACAGAAAGGTGAGAATGAAGATACACAGATTTCACATAGAGACACGGAAATATCCAGAAATACACACACACACACACACACACACACACACACACACACACACACACACACACACACACACAGTCTGCTGTGGTTTTAACGAATGGGAGTCATGATCGGGTGTATCAGGAGATCAGCCTCTGACCAGCCTCTGAGCGTCAGTAATGGCTCATGGGTCAGTCAGCTATCAAGACTGTGGGAATCAGCAGGGGTTGTAAAATAGGACCATGTTTAATAGGAGCGGGTTAGGCAGAAATAAGTATTATCATAATACTTTTTAAGTGTTTTCACACTTGTACGGAATACACAGGCAGATTCTGGGCTCGTTTGAAGGAGGGACTCTTTAAATATCAATTTTAAATATCACTTTTTTTCTGTGCGCAGTTTTGCACATCGGTTCATCAGTTTATTCATTTTCCTTATTTTCCTTGAATACAAAGAACAGCGCAAATAAGGAGCTGTTCTCCGAGGACAAGGTTTTTCTGCATCTTGGTGCAGAAGGCATCAAACAGCACTAGTGTATGCCCCTGCGCACACCAAGATACTACAGTTCAGCACCCAAACCAAAACGCTCCCCTCTCAATAACACCTACACACTCACTTGCTCTCTCACACACACACACACACACACACACACACACACACACACACACACACACACACACACACACACACACCATTATACGGTTTTTCCACTCCAAACAGGATGTCAGTTGTCTAAAAATACACATTTTCCCACACCATAAAACCAAGCAGCACACTTTTTGCACACTTACGGAAACTGGCGCACACAGACACACACACACACACACATACAGTACAACAGGTGTAATACGTCTGAGTGTTAGATGTGTTAGATGCACACACCTGCCTGACCTATGATCTAAGTGGCGTGTGTGAGGCAGAAGGTGTGGCACAAACAGCCAGTTGAACAATGACAGAGTGAAAAGTTGGAGTGAAGTTTTATGATCCCTCGGTTTTATGACCTGACGAACTGTTTATCAATGAAGAAAGTATATAAACACACACTTAACCCCCACCCCACATGACACAATGACCTGCTAAGATAATAGTCAAAAAGCAACTGACCTAGTCATGCGTGACCCACAAATGTAATCTTTCACAGCAACTGTTTTAATGTTTCCTGTTCTGATTTTCTTTGCACATATATATATATATTACATACATACACACACACACACACACATATATACATACATACATACACACACACACATATTTCAAACAGTGGCCGGTCTGATCGTTTATAGCGTCTCTGGCTCCACTGGCATCTCACGGCCCTGGTGTTTTGTAATTACCAGCGAAATGCCAGCATATGCAGTAAGAAATTCATATATCGCCGCTGTTCAATGAAAACCAGGCTTCAAAATTTCGATTTTATAGGAGAAGGCAAAAATGTCCTTAATTTTGAATACAAGTCAATGTAAATACGAGTTTATTGAAAGTAATTTAGGGCTTTTCCATTGGTCTGTTCATTCAGAATTATTCAAACAGTGGACCAAGCAGCTACAGGGTTCAAACCATGGGAAAAACTAAAAACACACATACAAACATACACAGATATATATAATTAATGAATTTATTTGTTCTAACTTTCTATAAAGCTTGCCCAACTTCACAGCAGTTACTTAGAACTAATAGATTTGTGGGCGGAGCAAGGACGGACCGGTAAGAATCCATTCATCACCACCACTGTGTACCTGAATTACATTATTGCAGACTGGCAGGCTAATGGCAGACTGCTCAACCATCTAGAGAACGTTCAGAGCAGCCTTAGACAACACTGGGATGGTTTTCCAGTGTCTCTGGTGCCCTTCTCTAATGCCAAAGACATTAGCACATGACATCATCTGACTTGAGGCCCGGGACAAGATAAAATGGTCCCAACACAGATCGCACTGATAGCCCACGAGCCGATTAAATAACGTGGTTTTCTTTCTCCTCTTTCTCTCCGTCTCTCTCTCTCTCTCTCCTAACATTCTCTCCATCACATGATCGTCCCTCCCTGCTGGAGTTATGCAAAGCAGGAGGGCAGCATTGTAAACAAACATGCTGCACAAAGGCCTGCATTGTGGCCGAGTGCTGCAGCACAGCGACACAGAGGAACTGGGCCTTCACCGAACACTCTCACATACACATACACACAACACAGAAATGGGTCAAGACGTGGAGTCCTGACTCAATACGGTTATTCAGAATGACCTGAAGTGGCTGAAGAAGTTACTAAAGGACTGGTCCACACATACTCACACAAAGTAAGTAAGTAAGTAAATAAATAAATAAAAATTACAATTACAGTTTAGTTAGCAGCCGTTTGAAAAGATGAAAAGCAGCCTGTGATGAGGCAGAAGCACAAGCGCCTCAGCAGCCTTAGCAGCACTGGTAGCATTGCAAGTAGGGCTGGGCGATATGGCAAAAATACTACATCACCACATTTAAAGACTTTTTTTTGGCGATACGATAAAATATCGTCATATTGCCCAACTCTAATTGCAAGCAGTCGGTGGGAATTGGCTCTGTGCATGAGAAGCTGTGACGCATGTTCGTTTTGAGTTATACTGGCACCAGTACTCGCTGCCTAGGTTTTTAGCTGCTATTTTAACAGCATCTGTAAAGAGTTTAGTGGGCACTGAATTTGAATGTCTGTTTATTCTCTGTGATTTTTCTTTTTCCCCCTGAGGCATGAAGAGTATATATAATTCAGTAGAGAGGTTTCATTTTTTCTCCAAGGTTGAGCGGGAGCAGTGTTCTGCAGAATTGTGCTACCAATCGATACGTGCTACTGAACATAGTGCTGCAGGTACTGGGGTTACGATGCAACGACACTTTCGCTCACAGTCATGGAGGGCTTAAGTCATGCACGATTTGGTGGTTTCACATGTTTAGCAGTCATGTTATGAGAAAAATCACCAAACTGCCATGAGCCCCCCCACCCCCCCAACAAACCCTGGTCGTGGAGGCATACTGCCCTGCTTTAAACACCTGCTTTCTCCTGCTTTCTAACTTGTTGCTGTGTTTGATCAGATCATGTCCCAAATGGCCCATCCACTCCCTATATAGTGTCCTAAACAGATTACAAAAGTAGCTCCGTTCACAAATCAAACAGTGCACTTAAGGGAAATGCTTAGCTTGTGTCTATGGTAAACACTGCCTGTAAAATGTCAGTGTCGCCCGTCTCTGCTGTCCTAGCGAACCGGAAACAAAAATACTGGCGAGGGCAAATTGTGGAAGCATGATAAATAAATAAATATTTAATTGCTTAAAAAAAAAAAAATAATAAAAATAAAAACGTCTGGAGTGAGAGAAAAAAAAAGGCCCCGATTAATCAGAGCTCTTTTAAAGTCTCCTAGCTTAAACTGCATGCCCTTGGTGACACTGTATCCAGAGCAGAGCTACGTGAGATATGGGCCTCAGCAGGTGCAGGTGGCCTCACCCTTTTATGTAATCTAAGTAATATTGCTAAGGTCACACCTGCTGTCCATCATCCACAGCTCTCTTACACAAAAACGCTGGCACACACACACACACACACACACACACACACACACACACACACACACACACACACACACACACACACACCTCTGCAGTTCTTCTCAGTGCTTGGAGTAAACACCAAGATCCTGCTCACAGATCCTGAAATGGTGCTCTTCTGTCAATAGGCTTAGACTATTAAGAGGGCACAGCAGGAGATAGAGAGACATTTGTATTTAAGAGCATGCGAGGCTTATGACTTATGATACGATACACCCGGCACATGAAATCAAATAAGTTGATTTCATTAGAATAATCGAAACCTTTCCGTGCAAAGGCTTTTAAAGAACCAAGCCCTGATCTGTACATCCGTTTTTGCATAGTAAAGGATTAAACAAAGGACGCTGTGCATTAAGAGACGCTGTAAAAAGCCATGATTAAAAGATAGCTTTAACACAGACACCATTGAATGAACTGCCAGAGATCAACAGCAAGCTCACACTAATGCATAGCATTAACACCACCTCCTTGTTTCTAGACTCACTGTCCACTAGATCTGCTTCACTCTCCATATAGGAGCACTGTGTAGTTCTATAATTACAGACTGGAGTCCATCGGTTTCTCTGCATACCATGTTAGCCTCCTTTCACCCTGTTCTTCAATGCTCAGGACCCCACGAAGCAGGTAGTAAATGGGTCAGTAGTGGGTCATTCTCAGCACTGCAGGGACCCTGACTGACATGGTGGTAGTGGGCATGTTAGTGTGTGTGTTGCGCTGGCTTGAGCGGATCAGACACAGCAGGGCTGCTGGAGTGTTTAAACAACTGTGTCCACTCACTGGCCACTCCTACCTAGCTGTTGGTCCACCTTGTAGATGAAAGTCAGAGACAGAAGCTCATCTTTTGCTGCCCAGCTTGTGTTTGTCATCCTCTAGACCTTTATCAGAGGTCACAGGACGCTGCCCACAGGACGCAGCCCCCAGGACGCTGCCCACAGGGGTTGGTAGACTGTTCTCACGCTGAGGTGTTCAAAAACTCCCGAAGCACTGCAGTCTCTGATCCAACACACGCAAAACACACGTACCATGTCTGTCAGGGTCCCTGCAGTGCTGAGAATGACTCATCACCCAAATAACACCTGCTCTGTGGTGGTCCTGTGGGCTCCTGACCATTAAAGAACAGGGTGAACGGAGGCTAGCGAAGAATGCAGAGAATCGGGTGGACTGAAGTGTAACTATAGAACTACAGAGTGCTCCTATATGGAAAGTGAAGCTGATAAAATGGGCAGCGAGTGAGATTCAGCCATTTAAAGAAATGTCATGTTCAGTGATGTTGCTGTCCAACTCTGTGACAAAATGAGGAGTTGTGGAAATGAAAGCACGAGTGTGCACAGGTCAAGCCATAGGACATCTGAAAGTAGCAAAGGTGGTAGCAGTCTGTAGGCGCCTGTATACCTTCAGCGAAAGGGACTTCTTTAAAGGTTGCAATAAGCTGAACATCCACATCCACTTCCACATCCACAAAAGCACACGTACTCTCTCTCAGTGGTCTATTTTTAGCTGTCATGCTATGACATTTTATGGTAATTTCGTTGACTACTGATAAAGGATCAGTAAATTACACCCTGTAAATAACTGCCTATACAGCACTGACCAATCGCAGGGTTTGCTGTGTGGGGGTGCACAACGTCTACGGCCGTGAGATGGCATTAGGTCATTTTTTCATTTTTTCATAGGAAACCGTGAACGGCTGGTGCACAATACTGCATACTGAAGCCCTGAAGTTCTGCTTAGCCAAACTATCCAGTACAATAGGATTTTCTGAACATTTCTGAACTTGCAGCTTGTGTGTGTATAAACACTGTGCAATTATTAGCTTATTAAGCTACAGATCAGTGCATTTCGGAGTGTTGGCTCGCATGAAAAAGAATGTTTGAAAGCATTCCTACATATTTAAATACCAAATTCAGATTAAGACTAAAATAAGCCTTTGAATTTATGTGGCAACTGCAAAGGCAGCTTTCAACATCTGAATATACATTTTCCACATTCTGAACGCGGCTTTCTTTTCACTTGAATGTGCACTAGGGATGTGCAGGAGTCCTCAACGAGTACTCCAACAAAAGTGGTAGCAGTAGTACAGTACTGAAACCACTAGGATGGGTTTTCATTATGTTTGGTCATGGACCGACTATAGTAAAATACAGGGCAAACATCCCTGTAGAATTTGAAAAGCTTGCTCATATTTGCTCATAAGTCAAAATCCAAAACACTAGGGCCTTAAGCAAACTGCCAAAGACGTTTTGCTAAGGATGTGATCGAGGTGTAACTACTCTAGCTGATGCAATATGGGTTCAGAATCACTCAAAATATATATTTTCCGACAAGCGAACAATGTTGGCACATCATTCACCGAGCGGAAAACATCTTGTGTGAAGACAGCAAGTCCTCATCAGCATTCAGTACTGTATTGGACAGTAATCTTAGGTTATGACCTCAACTGTAGAGGCAGCATTCGTTACTTATCCAACACAAAAACCTACAGACTGGGACTTAGAGGGGCTCAGCAGTCTAACACGTTATCACTATGGCCCAAGGGTCACAAGTTAGAATCCTGAGCCACTGCACTTCGCCATCAGCGGCCAGAGTCAGAGGGAGCACAATTGGCAGTGCTCGCCTCTCATTACTCTTAAGCGATTTTGGCTGGGACAAGCGTCTGTTCGCTGGTGCAACAGAGCCGGGGATCAGACGCTTTTCTGATGTGGCGATGCACATTATTGTTGGGACTCCTCCCCCCCCCTTTTCCCACAATTAACAGGCAAATGACAACAGAGTGTTTACTGACCTCCATTGTGCTATAAAAATGACAGTCACACTGCAGTAGTTTTTGCTTGTACCTCCATTGGCAAAGGCCATGCAGCAATCTAACAAGTTTGTGTGGTGGGCGAAAGCATCTATTGACAGCTGACTCTCCGGCCTCCAAACCGTCTGTGAAAAGGTTTTTTCCCTTCTCCCCATGAGGCCATAGCAAGAGTGCATTTCCTGGACAGAGCATTTCTGCACTCGCAGAGGGAGAGAGAAAGAGAGCCATAGACAGAGAGAGGGCGAGAGAGCAGCCACCTAAAAGTCTAGCACAGCAAGGATCAATATGAGCAATATTCAATACGAATGGTAATTCTATCCCCAAGTCCCTTTTTAGATTTACAGAGGACAGAGCAGCACCAAAATGATAATGCAAATCTAAGACACCACTCCCCTACTACACAGCAAAGACGCCCTTTAACAGTCTGTGCTCTCGTCTAACCTTGTTTAACCTCTGTCTACCTCTATGAGCTACATACAGACTCTCAATCCAGACGTTTGCCTAAGGTCAGAAAGGTCAGAAACCACATCTACTTGCTCTTATTGAATGCCTCAACTTTTCAAACAATCACATTCAGATCTCACGTCAACAGGTTCACAGTATGTTAAGAACAGTTCGCTGCTAGCCATCGGCAGTCGGGGCCTCGAGAGAGCGCAATTGGCCTTGCTCTCTCTAAGCTGGGTAGATGGCATCCTCCCTCCCCCCTCCCCCACCCCCACATCACTGTAGTGCGGCGCTGGCCGTGATTGGCGTCTGCTGGCCGGTGCGCCAGAGCTGGGTATATGGTGCTTCCCTCTAGGCGCGTTGGATGCCTGATGACATCGCATCGACGGCAGGTCGAAAAAGGGGTGTGGCTGACTGCGCTGGTGTCGGAGGGGGCGTGTTGGTGTCGCCCTCTCTGGTGTGGGGGGTGTTGCGTGGGATGGGGAGGGGGGGGGGTGGGAAGAGAATACGTACGGGTTTGGTAACTGGCGGTCTAAATTTGGTAGAAAACGGGCAAAAAATAAATAAATAAATCTGGAAGGAAAAAAAAAAAAAAAAAAAAAAAAAAAAAAACAGGCAGACAAACGAACAGCCATTGAGAATACAACTAAACAAAATTCACATAGTGGTGCTCAGCTGCACAGGAGCTGTGATGATCTCAGCAGCCTGAGCTGAGCAAACCATGGGCTGCAAGACACTGCACACCTTGCAGGAAACAAGCGCACCTGTCAGCAGCGCAGGAGCACACACACACACACAGACACACACAGACACACACAGACACACACAGACACACACAGACACACACAGACACACACAGACACACACGTCCGACACCAAACAGTCAGAGACATGTCAATTATGTGGTCTTCCTCCCAGGCTTGCCAAAGGGTTCCATTTTCCATTTTTCACAATTACTAAGCTTGCAGTTGTATTGCAGCTGTGGGCCGATACCTTCCACGTACATATCTGCTTCGGCAGTATGCACAGTAATTTGTAGAAAGTTACCATAATAGTATGAAATAAATACTTTTTCTTCAGTACTTTGGGAGACAAAGTACAATAACAGTACAATGACTACTCACAATAACAGGTATGTACACCATGTCCCAGTCATGCCGCTCCTTCCCTTCATGATCCTGGTTGGCTTCAGAGCTACAGAAAGGCCGCAGTCATCGTCATGGTGTAACGAGTGAAAACGACCTCCTCTTCCCTCGCATGTGCATGTGCATGTGCGACAGGACAAACGCTGAGACAAGAGTGAGGAGGAAAGTAGCTGGTAGCAGTTTGGGGCGTGTGAGAAAGAAACAAACCCTGTGCAATGGGTACAGCTACATCTCGTAGAGGAAGCGCTGGTAATGTCAGCATCTACACAGTGAAGACACACCCATTATTTGCTACCACTTCCTACACAGCGCCTGACGTTCTCGCTCACTAGTGCTCTCAAGCTCCAACCGTTTGTGCTCCAGTTCCTTCTCCACGACTTTGAACGTCAGATAGTCATTCTGAAGAGAGGAAGAGGGATGGGAGTACTGAGGAACAAGGAAGGAAAGTGGGGGGGGGCACAGTTGTGGTCGGGCGTTTACACATTCATCACAGACATGAACTACACAAGAAACCTGAAATCAACACAGGGCCAAAAGTCTTGTGATGTACATACACACCTAGAGGTGGGCGATATGGTAAAAATACAACATCACAATATTTAGACTTTTTTTTTCCAATACATATCAGTACAAAAAACATCAGTAGCGACAGATTCTACTATTCAGATTCTCTCCTGTACTGAATACAGGGCTTTATATTCAACATCTGCTGCACTTCATTTAATTAAACCAGTCTAATTACAATGTTAGCACTGAAACCCCCAGCCGTTCAGTGTTTATAGTATCCTATCCTTTATAGCATCCTCAATATGCTCTGAAAATCATAATGTGTATCACAATTAAAAAATCATTGTAATATGATTAAGCATAGTCTTACTGCCCAGCTCCAATAGCACTTTTTTTTCCTGGTTCAATGGCATGGACCTGACGTTCTGGTTAGCACAGCCCACATATTTTCGCTGAGGTGGAGGTCTGTCCTAGTTAAACACCAAATTGGTTCAAGTTCCAACCAAGTTTCTAGCTGAAGGTTTGAGGTCATACTGAAGAATTCTGAGGTAGTCCTGCTTCTTCATTATTCCATTCAACAGCCCCAGAGCATGATGCTACCGCCACCAAGCTTAACAGCTGCCACAGTGATCCTGGGAATAAATCCCTGACCCTTCCTCTCCCACATATTCCCCTGGTATTTATGGCCAAACAGCTCAATCATTCTCTCATCTGACCACACAAGAAAAGGAAGGCGTTTTACAGCTGCAAACTGTAGTTGAGCTTGAAGGTGTTTGTTTATGTCCATTGTTACAGATTAGAAATGTCAGACAGAGTGTTAATCTATGGTAAATCTAGGTTTCTCCTTTATTAGATCTGCAGTACTGTGTGTTGGTTAATCCAGTTCTGTTAAACAACCCCTTTTTTATGCGGACACAATAGATACCTGCAGTAGTCAATCATGATCACTAACAGGAAGTTAAGAGACTGTGTCCACTACATTAATAATAACTGCATGTACATTTTTGGCCTCTATTAAAGATGCGAGTGGTCACTCATTCTGGCCCTGAAACACTAATTTGGGCTTCCTTTAGCAGGCCCCATGCTGCACGGATGCTCACAGATACTAAAGAGTCCATACCTGCAACCAAACTCAAACATGCACCTATGCAAAAGCGTTCCAGTACGCTTGCAGACATGCAAACACACACACACACACACACACACACACACACACACACACACACACACACACACACACACACACCTTACGTCAACATTCATTTTTAATAGAAATGAAACCTCCAAAGCTTTCTATGCAAATGATGCATTAAGTCATGTCATTGGTACAGGAAAGAGCTGCATGCTGTTTATACACACAACGAATCACAATGTTCATAAACACACACACACACAGAATCTAACGAGAGAACGAGAGTGCAAGGACACAAAGACCGAATGAAAGGAAAAGAGGGAGAGAGAGAGAGAGAGGGAACAAAAACAAAACTACTGTAGCTCACCAGGCAGCAGTTTTAGGTGTGGTGGGGAATTATTTGGAAAGGGGTGTGTGTGTTCTCCCTTTCATCAGCAGGAAAAAAAAAAAGCCATTAGGAATTTACATGTTACTAGTGCAGTCCTGTCATACAGACTACTGATCTGCAGTCTTTTATAGTGGGGTTTCAGCAGCTATATGAGCACATTCACCATTTCCAAATAATCTTTCATACATTCTCTAAACCGCAGAATCATGGATATGGGATATGGACTGAGGCATTATTCGCTTACAAAAATAAATAAATAAATAAATAACATTAAAACACACACACACACACTCTCACCGCTCTGGTGTGTTATCAGAATTTCAGCCCATAATTACTACCACTAACTAGGCACTCCACGTTTGCACTGACAGTTATAGCCATGCTCTGACCCGGCGGAGTTAAAACGTCAGCAGTGTGGAAGTTTTTCACACTTTCAGCAAAGAACAGCAGAACTGCAGCTCGCAACAAATGCTCAGTCGCAGAACAGCGAGAGGAACGTCACTCTTCTAATTAGTCAAACTCACGTGATCCATTTATACTAGCACAGCTAGCATTTACAGACTACCCATAGACATACACTATAAGCAAAAATGGTTCTAGTACTGAAAAAAAAAGTTCGAGTGGAACCCTTTTTGAGGCTATATAGAAGCTTTTTATGTTTATAACAAACAAACCTTACAAAGAAACCAATCACAACTGTTGTGGTTCTACAAAGAACCATGTGCTTTATTAAAGAACCCATCGAAACGTCTCCTCTGATTATACTTCAGTCTGGATCAGCCATGCCGGTGTTTTTCTCCCTTCTCCTCTGAGAACATTAGAGACTCAAGAACCTATGGTTTAATCACACTGATAAATTCAGATTCCAGTATCTGCGTTTTTCCATGCATATGTTGACTGGCATTGCATCACACCGCATATAAGCCACTGTTTCAATCTGGACAATGTACTTATACCATGTACCATGGCAACTGGACTTACATGCAACTCTTGCTAAGGATGTAACAGTATGTATATTCATTCCGAACTATTACAGTTCGGTGCATGAAGCCATACAGAGAACCTGTGTGCAAGGATTCCAAGCTGATTGGCGTCCGACTATGGCGAGTGCAGATGAGACTGAAGCTAGAAGACCTGCTTGCTTTTTCTTGTTTCTTTTAATTCTTTTAACACTTTAATAGTGTGCTTTTCAGTTGTGATCAGCTGCCTTTTTAATCGACCCTACATAAAATTATGACCTACAGACTGCTTACATTTTATATGCAGCCGCTACCTGCTTAAAGTCAATGAAAAGAAATCTAGCACTATGCATCCAAGCCGTGGTGTGAACTGTAAGACCCCAAACTCTCCAAACACCCAGGTTCCTCTCAGATGACAGTGTTTAGAGAGGGCCAGTCACCATCAGAGAGAAAAGGAACAACCAGACCATGCTTCATCTATTCTGGTCCTGGAGGCTGGGGTCTGGCCCAGTTTGGGAATTTCCCTGCTCAAGAATAAGTGGCGCAACCCAGCTGTTAATGACCACATTTAAGCGCTGTGCGAGTTGTAAAGCAATTCTTAGCAATGATTGATACCATAATGATTCATATATCAGCTCTATATCCCATGAAATCGCCAAACTGTGATGGATACTAAACTTCCAGGAATGCAATTAAGGAGCTCTGGCTGTTCTAAGCAAATGTATACATCTAGGCTTATGCAGGGTGTGTATGCCCTGCATTCATGTCTTAAGAGTGTGATATTTACAACATCCAGCACTGCTTTGTGTTGTAAAGCTGTTAAATGCCAAGGAGATGAGGTTACCCAGATGCATGTGATCTGAATCACGTGTCCATGAATATGTTGCTGGTCACTGTTATATCTATAGCCGCAGACGCTCACGTGCTAATAGGCGAGCTTTCATGTTTACAAAATGATGAAAGCTTACTACTCAATAAGCACTACATGATAATATAGTCCTATATAGCTTCTCTAGCCTTATTCACACTGCAGGCAAAATTTTAAGGCTAAAAACAGGCCGCAACTGCCTGTTACACATAAGCTGTGTTGTCAATGCAAGGTTTTTACACTTGGATTAGGTGGGTAGGTGGGTATTGGCCAAAGGGAAAGAACATGGTGATGGACACAGACGTCATTAATAAGTGATGACCTAGCTGGAGTGCATTTTGCATTACAGCCCATCAGGACTATTTGCTGTGGTCATTAAATGGGCTGCTGGTCCACCACATCTGAACCGTTAGAGTGACAGCCAAGAACAGATGACAGTGCAACGGTCAAGATAGCCCTAAATACTGGTAATGAATGTTTGAATAGGCCGCACATCGTGAGGGTGAGGAGACTTCAGTTTGCGGTTCAATCACGTAACATCACCTTCAGGAACTACCTCGAAACAGTAAGTAATTGTTTCAGGACTCAACTGAACACAAGCCCCAGAGCAAGCCTGGTTATATGAAAGATGCCAGGCGGCTTTAAGAAGCCTGTAGATCAGGATCCGTTCCGTCTACTTCTGCAGGTCGCACGGAGGAAAGGTGGGGTACAGCCACAGTTCTGGGAGTGGAGAGGGAGTGGAGTAATGCTTTAGAGATGAGCGCACGCACAAAGACGCAGCCAGAGCCGTTTGCATTCATGTCTTAAGAGTGTGATATTTACAACATCCAGCACTGCTTTGTGTTGTAAAGCTGTTAAATGCCAAGGAGATGAGGTTACCCAGATGCATGTGATCTGAATCACGTGTCCATGAATATGTTGCTGGTCACTGTTATATCTATAGCCGCAGACGCTCACGTGCTAATAGGCGAGCTTTCATGTTTACAAAATGATGAAAGCTTACTACTCAATAAGCACTACATGATAATATAGTCCTATATAGCTTCTCTAGCCTTATTCACACTGCAGGCAAAATTTTAAGGCTAAAAACAGGCCGCAACTGCCTGTTACACATAAGCTGTGTTGTCAATGCAAGGTTTTTACACTTGGATTAGGTGGGTAGGTGGGTATTGGCCAAAGGGAAAGAACATGGTGATGGACACAGACGTCATTAATAAGTGATGACCTAGCTGGAGTGCATTTTGCATTACAGCCCATCAGGACTATTTGCTGTGGTCATTAAATGGGCTGCTGGTCCACCACATCTGAACCGTTAGAGTGACAGCCAAGAACAGATGACAGTGCAACGGTCAAGATAGCCCTAAATACTGGTAATGAATGTTTGAATAGGCCGCACATCGTGAGGGTGAGGAGACTTCAGTTTGCGGTTCAATCACGTAACATCACCTTCAGGAACTACCTCGAAACAGTAAGTAATTGTTTCAGGACTCAACTGAACACAAGCCCCAGAGCAAGCCTGGTTATATGAAAGATGCCAGGCGGCTTTAAGAAGCCTGTAGATCAGGATCCGTTCCGTCTACTTCTGCAGGTCGCACGGAGGAAAGGTGGGGTACAGCCACAGTTCTGGGAGTGGAGAGGGAGTGGAGTAATGCTTTAGAGATGAGCGCACGCACAAAGACGCAGCCAGAGCCGTTTGCATGCCCCGGCAGGCACGCGAACACACGAAGACTATCACACAATGGCGACTCATCAATTTTCACCCACTCAGGCCTGCACGCACTTAGACAGCTCACCTGGTCAGAGTCCTGTTCAAAGGCTTGCACTTACCTTTTAAAACAACAATGCATCCAGAATGGCTTACATACACTGGAGTGCAAAAGTTTGGACACCCCTGACCAAAAGATTCTATTACTGTGAACATTTGAGTGAGCAAAAGTTGAGGTCTGGAAGACCAAGAACTTATCTAGAGAGAACTGCAGGTTAGGATCTGCAAGAAATCAGAGGTTTTTAAAGGAACATCTAAAAAAAGCCTGTTGCATTTTGGAAGCAGGCACTGTGGACTGGACCGATATAACGCTTTGGCCACAGGGAGTAACCTCTAGTACTGTTAAGTATGGAGTGGACCGATCATGCTTTGTGCTTGTGTTGCAGCCAGTAATAGTGGCAAGAATGGACTCCCATCATATTCTGGTAAAGTTGCAAGCTAAAGGTTTTGACAGTCCTATGACTATAAATATCATCAAGAGTGTATGGATAGACCATTCACAGCAACAAATTCTGACCAGTGCTGCCCAAATGTTGCCCGTCTAATGTATAAAAGAGAACAGTCTTATTTTTACTGGTAGAAATAATTGAAATTCATATTTTAGGCTGCTCAGACTCGTAATATTCTTTTTCTTGCACACTCAGCTGATAAATTACAAGCCGATGTTCTGTGCACTGAACGCAAGTGTGCACTTGTCATGCAATCCCAATACATTTGACCTATTTATGGGTTGAGACCTGTTTACAAGAGCTGGAAGCACCTGCATTAGCCAATTTAATTACACGGTCGAAGCCAAATATACACTCTATAATTTCAAGCTACTCTTGTCGTTACTCCCTAAAACTACAGAACTGGCATTCATTTAGTCTTAAGTGGTGCAAACTC
Organism: Salminus brasiliensis; assembly: GCF_030463535.1. Taxonomy (NCBI): domain Eukaryota; kingdom Metazoa; phylum Chordata; class Actinopteri; order Characiformes; family Bryconidae; genus Salminus; species Salminus brasiliensis. The sequence continues at coordinate 54,018,830 of NC_132878.1, read as the reverse complement.
TTGGAAGTTAAAGGTTCCACAATTTTTTTTCCAAAATTCTCTGCAAAATAAAATGGTTTAGGCTCTAATGCCTGCTCTAAAGAAACTCCACAAATAAGTCAGACTTGTTTACGCTGATGCCGATAGGTACCAGATGTCCAAACAGCTACAGTTTCAGAAAAAAAGGTACTGCAGGTACAAACACTACAAATGTACCCACTGAGGTACAACATGGTCCTTAAGGTCCAATTATGCTCCTGACAGGTTCACTACATTCACTTTCCCAGGAGAAAGAAGCACATTTGTACCTTTTTAGGATTTATATTTAAATAAAGACATATGAAACAAAAAGCCTGGGGGTCAGACTGTGTGATTTGAGGGCAGTGCAACTTAAAAAAACAAAAAAACAAAAATAAAAAACACTATTGTAGAGGAATACACTAAAGCTGTGACACAGTTATGTTCCCTAAACTAAAGAGTACAGAAGACATACCCTCGAGGGCATCACCCCAGGGTACAGTTACTACAGGAAATGGACACGAATACAAATACATGTCTGGCTAATGTAGGTTCCCAGCTCAGTTTGGACAGTAAATAAGAAGGCCATACTTGTGTTGTACACTCTGTCACCTACACCAGCACTAACATCATCCGCTGTTATGGGAAAGTCTCTGGATTGGTAAACAAACAGTGTGAGCTCAGCCCTCAGCACTTGTCCTCTATGCGCCTGCATGCATATAAGACAGTCATATAGATAGTCTTTCAGCTATGCTGCATGTGGCTCTGACCAAACTCTCTACAGGGCTAGCTGCCTGTTGCATAAAGCACCCCTCCTTACAACATCCCCAACCTCTATGCTAACATGCAGCTAGCAAAATAGCAAAATCGCAGCACTTAACATCTACGCGGCGAACGCAGCCCTTGTATGTAGCGTTTCCTCAGAAACGAGGCTGAAAGCCAGACACACACTGGGTCTGAATTCAGTTTCCGAATGGGAAGCAGTTAGCGGTGATGCTAACGACTGCAGATCAAGTCACAATAACATGGCCCCATTACACAACAACCCCTATCTGGTTCAAAGCCAACTCAAGCAGAGAGCTCCTGCCATTAGTGTTGAGTGTAAACTCATGCAACTGGTAACTCCCACTACCCAGAGCTATTGGATTTAGAATCGCCTTCAGCATTAATCAGACGAACAGGAAAAACTAAAGACAGAAAGCAACAAAAGACAACTACTAACGCAGATCTGTCCAATATGAGGTAATGTGTGCTTTCTTTATCAACGCAGAACTGAAAGATTAGTGTTATCTAACGCAAACAGTAAAGCCTCAACCTTTCATCTCGAGCCACCGACCAATACGCTGCAAAGACGTTTACTGTGGATTGTGTGGAACTGCTCTTTTAGGCCAGGACTAAAAGAGCCCCCCCCATTAGTTTCAGGTAATAGCTTGGAACATTACTCACACCAACACTAAAAAAAAGGAAAAGGGAGGTTCAAGGTTTTGTTTTTGAGCTCTAAACTCTCTGCCCGCTTATCTGTACCTTTGGCGTAATGTCGGGTCAGACGGGGCGGTCGGGTAGGTTGGCCCGACCCCTCCGAGTCTTCCTCTATGGTTTGTCCCATTGACATCAGGCTCAGGCGCTTTATCCTCAGCAAGCGAGGGCCCGTCTCCCGTGGCAACAGCCCCCCGGGCTCCACCAGCCCGCCACCGTCCCCGGAGATGACAGTGGGGACTAGGCTCTTGAGAAACTCCATGGGTGTGCGCAAGTGTGTGCACTTTCACTCCAGATGCACGGCCTCTGTGCCACGACCCACCATGTTCTGTCAGGAAGTGAACCGTCTGTAACCGGACAGACAGACAGACAGATGACCGCCGCTCTACCACAGAACTCGATCCAGGTCAAAACCTTTCCGAGAGACTTCGCGCTCCGTCCAGAGAAGGCAGTAAAAATCTTTTTACACAAACAGATAGGAAAAGTTCACCGCTTTCCTTCTAGCATTGGTGATTTGAGTTCGTTCAGTGACATCCATAAAGCCAGAAGATCGGAAAGCAGAATCCATGAGCACTCATATCCACAGGAACCTCAAGTGCAGGCAGGTAAGGCAGTTCTGTCGGCACTGGGACACTTGACGAGTCACACATCCTGCTATCCAGAGGTGCCAGCCCCTATAGAGTGAGTCACACTCACCTGTGCAGCCTTGCTCTAGAGCCCAGCCTTACTACCTGAGGACAAGACAATAAATAAAACAAGTGGGAAGAGATCGGCAGGTCTTCCTCTTTCTCTTCAGCGATGATGTAGTGGTGGTGGTGGGCGGAGTGGCACAAGGTCGGGTGCCAGGCACTATCTGGGCGGGGTCAGAACATGTTCAACAGAAGATAACGCATGTCTGGGCCCATAGCCAATAAAAGTGCACAAGCTACCAGCCCCGCCCCAGTCCTGCCTTCTCTAGGGGGATGAGGAGCGAAAGAGAGAGAGAGAGAGAGAGAGAGAGAGAGAGAGAGAGAGAGAGAGAGAGAGAGAGAGAGAGAGAGAGAAAAGAAAGAAAGCGAGGGAGAGCCAAAGAAAGAGCACACTCATCAGTGCAAAGCAGGAGGGCGTGGCCTCTTCAGTGTGCCTGCACATACACTGATAACCCAGAGGATTAGAAGTGTATACAATACAGAGCACACACATTGTACACAAACCGACTCGTCTTGTTTGACCTCCGATCTAGTTTCGATTTTGTAGCCATAGTCGAACAAGACATCCTCTAGGTTCCCATAATAATAATAATATTATTATTATTATTATCATTATTATTATCACTACAAATAAATGCTGCAGTTGAGGTGCATCTCTTTTTCCAGCTAATGATTATTTTCAGTATTGATTAATCTGTTGATCATTTTCTCCATGAATCAGTTGATTGTTTGGGTTTTAATCTCTGAAAATAGTAAGAAACAAGTATAACATACTTGGTAAACATACCATAAATGGTAAACAGCAGCAACCCTAGGTGCCTCTGATGGACACTAGTCAGAGGCCGCAGCAGTGAGTTTATATCTTAGAAAAATCTACTATCAGTGATTCTACAGCTTTGACTGTGTTTGAGCCACTTCTCATCCACTTTCTGCCCTCACTACTTCTGTAGAGTGCTGGCGCTACAGCCAAAACCTCTGGGCTAAGCCGGAGTGGCTTTTTTTGATCTACTAACTCAACATCCATCATCAGTACCTGACCTCACTAATGCTCCCATGGCCGAACGCTGACGAATTCTGACCGCAACACTTCAAACATTTAGGAGGCCTTTGAGAGGGAACCCTTTGACTTCAGAAGTAACTCTAGAGGAGGTCTCTGCAAACTTACAAGGACACACAGAGTGCGCAAGAAATATGTACAGGTCCCAATTCATTCTGCAAGCAAAGCAGAGCCAGACTTCAAAATCATTATTGTGACGTCAGCCCCACGCCACCGTGACTGAGGTCTCTAAACTTCTGCAGGCGAAAGCAGACGCAGCTCAGCTCGGGTGCTGCTGGAAAGTGTTTAGGTAATGCAGGAAAAGTTCCATTTTAGTTAAATCAATGACAGGGTCCGTCCTGGGAGCCACTTTACATAAAGGCAGGGGGCCGAATGTGCTGACTCACTGCTACACATTCAAATGAGTCTCTGCTTTCGCTGACAATGTACATCGCTATAATGCCACCAACACTCTGTCTGCACCAGCCCCCCCATTCAAAACAATACAGCACCGGCTGGCTACACAATGCCGCACGCACAAACTCCTCTGAATAGTTAGGGATTTACACCCGTACAGTAGCAGGTGGGACATTGGTGAGCAGCCCGGGAAACTTTCCCTCTGAAAACTGAAACATTAGCCCAAGCGCTTTGAAGCATTCTTCATTAAAGCAGCCTTTATTCTCTGGATTTGAAGGCAGTGAACGTGCCTTTATTAAGGCACAGTCTACAGTCTGCCAAGTCAGAAGATGCAGAGTACAGCTGCAGTACAGAGTTGGGAATACCTGACACAGCAAAATACTTGTGTGCTACATCGCCACCTGCAGGACAGAGTGAAGCAGTATGAGCCTGTGACCGCGTCTGCATCTATACAAACAGTCTACTTGAGCAACATACAGTAAACGCAGTGACTCGGGAACGGGGTGATGCAGGGAGCAGCTGAAACAATGCGGGGAGTGAATGACTGTGTATGTGTGAGAGAGAGAGAGCGAGAGAGAGAGAGAGAGAGAGAGAGAGAGAGAGAGAGAGAGAGAGACGGAGACTGTGTCCGTATGTGTGTAAGAAGGCTCTCACAGGAAACGCTCACACCCTCTGTAGCGTGTGAAAATGTCAGTCCGATGATGTAACGGCTTCAGTTCCATCCTTCAATGTGTGACAACACACACACACACACACAGCACTCTTTGAGTGGTCTGTAAAACCTTAAACTCTAAGCTCTGTTCTGCATTTTTTTTGTATAACAATATCTTAAGAGTCCCCAAAAGTAACAATGTTACATAAGCCTTAAGAAGCACAACATGAAGGAGCAGACAAAGTATGTGTCACTGATCTCCGAACAAGTCTGCCCTCTAGCAACAGCTAAGGGCACTGCCCCACATGGGCTTCAGGCCAAAATCTATAAGTCTTCTCCCTCCCCTTTCAGAAAAGCCAGACTGCTTAAAGGGTATTTCAAGAAAGGGTGAAAAGAAGGGGAGGCAGAGAGAGAGAGAGAGAGAGAGAGAGAGAGAGAGAGAGAGAGAGAGAGAGAAAGAGAAAGAGAAAGAGAAAGAGAGAGAGAGAGAGAGAGAGAGAGAGAGAGAGAGAGAGAGAGGCAGAGAGTATGAGTCAGAGAGACAAAAAAGGGCAGGCAAAGCGCATAAGAGAGGCAGAGAAAGAGGCAGAGAAAGAAAAGAGGCAGAGAGCAAGAGGCAGAAAGTACAAGAGAGGGACAAAGACAGAACAAAAGGGAGGCAGAGAGTATAAGCGCATTAGAGAGGCAGAGAAAGAGGCAGAGAGCACAAGAGGCAGAAAGCACAAGAGAGGGACAAAGGGAGGCAGAGAGAACAAGAGGGAACAAAAGGTAGAGGCCGAGGGATTCCAGGCAGAGTGTGCAGTCCACTACAGCTGGACTGGGCATCTAAACAATCAGAAGGGAGAGACTGAACTCAGGCCTTTGCCTTTAGCAAAATCACCTTTACAGTCATTTGCAAATCTCTTTATGGCTGCTGGTGGCAGTTCAGAGAGACCAGAGGCCATAACCCACCTAATGAGGGCTGAAATCTCCACGCTACCCTCCCAACAATGTCCACCTTACCTCTTGGGAGCGCAAACACAGCAGCTGGTTCTGGGAGAGCAGTGCAGAGCCATTTTTTAGGGATTTCAGAAAAGCAGCGTCATGATGGGAACAGCCGTTTCTCCAGTCACTGATAAGAGAATCATGCGTCAAAACAGACGAGGCTGCTATTTACCAGCACTCTCTACAGTTAGGTTCAGATTGTGTGGGACTGTGTTCAACCCTCTCATCAAGACGAGAAGGCAATGCAGAGAAGCAGCTGCGAGACAGAAAGGCACGGCTGATAAGGCCGGCGAATAGCAGTGCGCTTGAGAAAAAAAAAAAAAAGAGGAACAACTTTATCAAACTCAAAAACAAAAAGGAGGAAACAAAGTTATAGGCTTGCCCAACAGTATCTGATCATCTATGACTCTTCAAATGAATTCCAAGTCAAACAGGACTCCATCAGTACACACTCGATCAATTTCACGAATGAGGAACCCTCACTTAGCGTCCAGCAGATCCAGCGGGCCTGATATCGACTTCACAGTTCTAAAAATTCTTCAAGGACGGATTGGTTAAATGTTAATGATGGGGGCATTTCCTGCCTTTGGAACAGGGAGGCTGTGATCAAAGTCTATGCTAGAGTAGTACAAGGTGAGTGGTGCGGTGGATGAAGTGCTAGCACCTGTGTGTTTGGGCTCTGCTGGGCAAGCGTGGCCTGGCCAGGCACGCTGACAGTGGCGAACAATAGCTCTGTGGAGGCAAGACGGACACCCCTCTCCCCTGCGATCCCAATCTGACCAGGAATGTCAGGGAGGAAGCAGCAGGAACAATACTCAGCAGTGCACCCTCCCACAACATAGCACTCACACCAACACACACACACAGCTCCACATGGGGAAAACAGGAAAACTACTCAGCACCCAGACAATGAAGCGAACTTGACTGATAACAGGGCTGGCCGGAGCGACACATGGCTGTTAGAGCACAAGACCTCCGGACTCCCACAGAGAGGGCATGTGATTTATTCACCCTGACACTTATAAAGCACACACACACACACACACATACACATACACACACAGTAAACAAGCCTGAGCAGCCATTAACCAGCTAAGCCCAGCTTTGATGTGGTCAACTGTCGACTCTCCATCTGAGAGCTTCTGGGTCACGGAGCCGTAAACTCCCTTCACTTCATCCACTCTAAATTAATTAGCCTGCAGTCTGATGAGTCTCTGCAGGTGTGATCTCACCACCACTTCCGTGTTAGACCAGAGAAAGATGAAGGCCCAGATTAACACAAGTTTCACTCCCACAGGGCCTTGCAAGCACTTCACTCACACAGCTTCACCAAAACTCACCCACACTGCAACTGCAAGAGGCATGACAAATGTACCTGTGGGCCATAGAGCAGCAGTGGAGAAGGTGGGTCAGACCAGCAGTCCAGCAGTCTTGGTTCTTCTAAACCTGGGGGAAATGAAAACAAAAGGACAACGATGAAGGCATCTGAGAAAAAGTAACCCTGGACATGCTCAGTCATTTAAAACAGAGGCGTCCAGCCCTGGAAAGGTGGTTGATGTAGCTTAGCGGGTAACAGCGGGTAACACCGCCACCACCACCACCACCACCACCACCATCACCTCCCCTGTATCAGACTGGGGACTCAAGCACACCAAGAAGAGTCCTTTGCCACAACTCCTAACACTACATTCACCTAGCTGGGAAGCTTGATTCAAATGTAGGTCAGCGTGAATGAGAGTCAGACAGATGCCACAAATGTAAATCCACCAACCCCAATTTAGCACAGCTAATGAAGGTCTTCAGGGCTTCTAAATATGCCAGTCCAATTAACACTAATCTCAGCCAAAACACAGGTCGTGAAGAAAAGCTCTGAAATTGCTGCTCCTTACAGAGTCGAGTGCAGCTTGAATTGAACTATATCAAAACGTATTGAATTATAGCTTGTTTTACTGTAACAATATGCTTAATGCGCCGACTGAAGGACGGGGATCCACACCACTAGCTGGTTGGCGGCGCATATTCAGATTTTGTAGGTTTGCACTACTATTATCACTGTGCGAGGAGCTGCAACCGGGAAGGTGGTGATAATAGGGGGGGGTTTTCCTCAATAACCGGTGGGGTGGGAGAGAGAGGAGAAGCATGCTATGGTTTCGGTTATATACTTTTGGTACGGAGGTCATGTATTGTGATACTGTAAGCAAGGCGATTGCATATTATCATCAAATATTAACAGTGGGGGTACAACACTGTAGTCTGGGCTTAAACACAACTCAATGGGAACTACTGTCTCCCACTAATCTCAATGCCAATGTTTTTAAGAACCAATACAGTATCTGACTTCAAAAATTACAGAGTAACAAGAGTCTTGATATTGACCGATTGGATTGCATGATGCATAGGGCCTTCTCCAAATAATCAAACCTCAATACATCACATAATTGACCTGCAGGTCTACCAACTGCCCACTTACTCAGAATCCTAACTAATTAGCAACACACATCTCCCTGCACTTTTGCCAATGCTGACCCCACGATTGTCTCCCTTTTGTTTCCCTTTCATTTTCTCACCACAACCGTTCGGTAAACAATAACCTTGGCACACTTAAATATTATGGCAAAATGTGAGTAGCCAGTAATTAGGGGTTTAGTTCAGGTGCAGGCACTGGGTCAATTATTTTTTTTTTGAAGACATCACTGCAGCTGGGGAGGAAGAGCCACAATGGTTGGGATTAGAGTGATCTTGCCGGGCGTTAATCTGCAGATTACACCCTGCCTCCACCCAGACAACCAGCCCACGGTCCAAAAGCAGTCCCGGTTACATAAGTCTGCATACACATGCGTGCGCGCAAAACAGGCCTCCAAAAACAGCACAGCCGTCGCCGCCAGAGCCTTATTTATAGCAACAGCAAGCATTAGGCAGTATCTCTACATCTCATTAGCTGTAATTACTTCTGCCCACACCCACAGAGCTCTGTGACATTGCAGCACTGTTCCAGGGTCAGCTAATGGTGCGTGTGTTTATCCTCACAGCTCCCATGCACAACATGCCCAACAACAACAACATCATCATCAACTGAGCCAACACAGAGGCACAAAGCCGGTGACGCTGATGAGCAAACCAGGGGTCAGAAGAGGTTAGGGATAAAGATAGGAAAGGGATGGAAAGAGAAACAGAGACGAGCCTGTTCATTACAGTCAACATCCAGTTCCTTGTGAAACCTTTTACTAAAACGTCTACTGGTAGGGAGGGGTCGGAGTATTCAAATATTCATAACAAATCCCAAAAGTAAAAAAACAACAAAAACATTTATTATGATTCATTGATTAAATGCAAATTAGCTCTTCAAACGTTACTCGTTGTCATATTCAAGTACCACAACATCCTGTGTGAACTCTATGGTGGACTATATTCCGCCAGGCCGTAAAACACACGGATCCTGAGAATTAGTGGAAAGCGAATAAGAGCAAATACCCGCAGCTAGCGCACAAACATATAGGCTGGTCAAGTTTAGGTAAAGCCACATAATGTTCGAACAAAAAGATACATAAAAAAAAAAAAAAAAAAAAAAAAAGGTAGGGTACATGGTGTGGTTTGAGACACGGAATGAGATCAGCCAATCAGAGGGAGTATAATCTGCTGAATCGTTCGAGGTAGAACGGATAATTCAAGTACAGAGCACAACACAAAGTTCAGCTTCGTATAAAAGTAAGCTCTTAATATTTAACAGATTTGGCAGTGTGTGTGTGTGGCAGTGTGTGTACCCATGGGGTTAATACAACCTGTAAACAGTGCCTAAGGCATTGGCCTAATGCTTGCAACCCTGATCATCGGGAAATGATGAGCTGTTCCTCAGCTGAAGGATGTGGTCTGACCATGTTGTTTGAGCAGTGAGGGGTGAATGACAGAAAGGCACTAATTTACCTGGCGGAAGCTTGCTAAACTAATTTTGTTCTTATAAGCAGTGAAAACAGAACTGTGGCATAATCTCAATAAAACACACTTGAGGGAGAAATCAAATATCAGATTTGAAAGACCCGTATATTAACCAGAACTAACCAGCATTGCAGCAGCTCTATCCTGTGCTGTCTGCCATCATCATTACAGACGCACTACAGCATTGGGTTTTGAGTCACTACTCAAAATGCAATGTTTAGATCGCATCATATTTTTATCCCCACACATGATACACTGAGAACTGTGGATATCGTCAGCATGCATTTAGCCAGCAGTTTCTAACATTTGCCACTACTAATGCTTCTTCTGCGAGCATTTAAATACCGCAGGTTTTTTTTAATGGGCCCTAGGATGGAAAACTGCATTCATCTTGGTGTAGTTTAATAACAGGAGTGCAGTAAATGGAAGTGAACACATAGCGAACCTCAAAACACTGTGGTCTCTTCACAGAAAAGAAAAAAAATAAATCAGTCATAACCAAAATTGTACAACTATAGAACGGGCCAGTTCCAAAACCCTGGAAACACAAAAACTGTTGTGTCAATATATTTATATCCCTACAATATTAACCCTGACATACACCCAGCTAACTAGCGTGTGTTTGTTCATATTATGTAATGACACATGAAATTCTAGTGGCAAAAGACAACAGTTAGACTGAGTTTCTGAGATCAACTTGTCTCATACAACCTTTTTTTCCACAATGTTCAACAGGGGGGGGTTGTGAACCAAATCAACCAACTGAGGCCTTTTGAGACCTTTGAGAGAAGCAGCAGAAAAAGGATTTTACGGCCCTTGGGAAAGTCCCAGCACGCGCTACACGGCGGCTGTAGCTCACACCGACGCACACTCGTGGGACTAACAGTCACATCAATCACCCAAAACAATGTTCACGACAGAATTTCCCCTCTCAGGCTGTAATTTACTGAGCTTACACACAGACCAGCAGTTTAAAAAAAAAAAAGACACTGATAACATTCACCAGTACGCCTTTAGCTGAATAGGCACCGCCACATTCACAACCACAGTCTGCCTCCCCAAAACACCGGGGACATACAAAGCAACACATCTGACTTCCTGTTACAGCTCCGCAGCTCAGAGAAGAGTCTGAAACTAATCACCTAAAAAAAAAGAAAGAAATAAATCAACTGACGCACTAAGAAAAAAAATCAAACCAACGAGAGACATGGATGCGTTTCACATTCTCCACATCTAGCACACCATCACACACGCAAGTCTTTCGGTTTCTCTCATGCGCAGAAACCACACAAACGGTAAGACACACGGAGAAACAGCTCAACACTATCAGGAGGTCATATTTTAGAAGACAAGTGACGGACTGCACGATTTTAGAAAGCTTCAGGGGTTTTTTGTTACACAATCGGTAGACAGTATCAGACCGCTACCAATAAAAAAATAATAAAAAAAAGATATATAAAAAAAAAAAAAAATCAGGTCAGGGTCATTTGCCTCATTCAAAGCAGAGCCGAGTACCTGTGAGTAGGAATGTCCCGATCCAGTTTTTCTGCTTACCACTTAAGACGATCTGAACAGTAAGGTGCTTTGGGGGGGGGTTTCTTTTTAGATACTTTTTGAGTTTCTCAACTCGTTTAGAACGAATGCATCATTCAGCCAAGGGTTAATGGTGTTCATGTTCTGACTCAATTTGGTACTGAGAGTCAGGTGAGGCCAGGTCAAGCCAGACTGAGGTCTGATTTAGACAGAATTCTCTTACACTAATATTCAGGATTGGGCCAAAATATCAGGCCAGATTAAGATCTATGCTGAACAAAGTGAGGAGGAACACACAGCAGTATCAATCAGTTGTGCAGCTATCATCTATGACTGAAGTGCAGAGCTCCAACGACAAGCTGCGATAACCATCCTGTCCAATCACATGTACAATCGGCACAGACACACACACAGACACACACACAGACACACACACAGACACACACACAGACACACACACAGACACACACACAGACACACACAGAAAGCCAGGGGTGGTTTCCAAAGCAAGATTTCTCAGTCAGCCAGATAACTTGAGCCCTGAGTCAAGCCTTCTCAAGAGCAAAAAAGCTGAGGGACATTTCTACTGGAAAGTCCTCACCTCTCGGCTAACTGAGAAATCCTGCTATGAGAGGAAAAAAAGAAAACCTCAGGTGTGGAATTCAGCTCTCTTCCAATGTAAGATTAGTGCAAACACACCAGACACTGAGCACTTTCTTAACAAGAAGGGAAGAGTGTTTTTAATTTTCTTATTATTCTGCTTATTATTATTATTATTATTTGTAGAAATCAGGGACCAAAGACTGACTTTGCCTGGGCCAAGGGTAATCAGTCAAGGCCAAGTTAAATAAGACTATTTAAAGTTGCCCTGGCTGTGGCTAATTCTCACATGCTCGCTCATACTCTTACTCTTACTGTAAGGAGTGAGGGAAGAACACACGGATTTTAAAAAGTTTAGATCATAGCTAAACCAGTATGGGAGTCCTAGGCTAACTCAAGTAAAAACTTGATTTGGCTGATCTTGATTAAAACATCGTGCAATAACCAATAATCAGCGCAAACAGGCTACAACTGAGAGATTAAAGATGAACCACTGATTCAATTTACATAAGCACGACACAGCTATTTCCAACAGGTCACGACTGCTGTTGTAAACACTGACACATTTAGCAGGCATTCAGATCCAGAGAGACTTGAGAGCAATGGTTAGTTAGTTAATGGGGGTTTAATGCCAGGACAGCTCATAGGCCATTTCCCTGGCAGATCCGTGCATTTAGTCCTGTAAATGACAGGAACTTGATCAGTGCTCCAGCTTTGGTTTGGCTGAAGAGGTCCTTTATTGTTGGTGCTTGGTCAGCGTCTTTCGCAGTGGTAAACTGTACTATGGCAGGGGAGTGGAACATGAAGAAATGTCAGGGACTCTCAGGGAGTCTTATTGTAACAGCAGTGGGGCTCCTGTTGAACGGGGGGGTCAAAACTCGACCCTGATATTGTTGTGCCTCCCTACTATTATATATAAAGACAGCATGAATATAACATCAGTAATTCAGTAATCAAGTTCTTCCATTTATTGGTATAAATCTGTCTGATGAACGCTGATCATCAATCCACATTTCCCACCTCCGTTATTAGTGGGTGCATGGCATGCACTGAAAACCATGACTCATGTATGATATCGTTCTGACCACCAAAATCACCCATGTCTGCCTTCTTTAAAAGGTTAAAGGATGTGTGTATGCATGCGTTTTTCTGTTTATCAGTCTCATCATACCAATGATTTGGTGAAACAGCCCAGGTTTTTGGGCTGCTGAGGTGTCCCACAGAATACAGGCCTACTAAGGCCTACACAATACAGTCTTTCCTCCACTGTGTTCGCCTGCACACCTGCCGTGACCTAAAACAGAGATTTTAAGGGACTGTGAGGTTTAGGGCAGAGCGTTCACCTTAGTATTCCACTAGAACCCAGGATAATCCTGTATGGTAGGAAAGAAAATGCATATTTGCTGTTTGTTTGGGTGCTGATTAAAGCCAAAAGAATCTATACTGGAAGCTGGTAGCAAATCAATGGCATACAATGACATGTATTTAGGTAGGGGTGGGTAATATGACGATATTTTATCGTACCATGATTCTAAGCAAATTGACGATATCGTCAGTGCTTGAAGAACACTGGTCAGCTGCATGTCTCTGCATGTCATGCCCTGTTTAACTGGATGAAGTGCTGAAAATTTGAAATAAAAGTGACCGTACTCAGTATGGGGGAGTATTTGAATAGTAGTTTTTATATGATAAATACTGTGGATTGGAAAAAAAATCTTTAAATATCGTGCTAATACTTTCACCCTTTCGCCCAGCCCTGCGTTAATGCAACAACAAAGACAGGTCAGATGGGCAAGTGGATGTGCAGAGCTGACCCCAAATACTCAATCACTCTCAAAACCAACCCAAGAACACTAAGAAATAACCATCATTTTAAATCCGTTCGTTACTGCAGCTCAGAATACATCCAGCGACAGCGTATTAACTGCGCATACCAGTGATAGCAAGAATGAACTGAAATTAGCCGTGAACATAAACACTTTCTGCCTGATTCTCACCGGTCTAACAAAACATGCAGGACATGCAAGACATGCAGCCTGCAAGCTCTACAAACATAGCTGTGCCTCCTCAGTAATAGTCACACAATTTACAGTGCTCCCACATGTGCGGGATTTCTTGGGCATCCCTACTCAATTCACAAGGAGGGTCATGTTTTATCCATGAAAATACAAATATCAGATCCCACCTAACTGATTGCAAAACAGTAAACAAACTGTGCACACCCCCAGCAGGTCAGGTAAGGCTGAAGGAAGCTGAGTGATGCTTTAACAGTCTAGCCTTTCCCAATCAACAGCTGGCTTTCTCTAAACACCATCTATGCAAACTGAAACGGATCAGAATTTGGTTTGATATTTAACCAGCAGTAATGGACTCCCGGACCCGTAAAACTGGCGGGGGGGTGGGGGGTTTCAAAGATCAAACACAAAGCACCTGCCGTCCAAACCGACAAGAACGAAGTCGAAAGAGTGTGGCGTAACAGAAACAGAAGAGGAAATACAAGACTGAGCAAGTGTTTCCCACGAGTGGGTGAAATTAAATGTTGCAGATGGCAGGAAGTCAAAACCAAGAGTGGTCAGACAGCAGTAAACGTTGGCCTACAGTCTTCTGAATAAGGTTGACCATACTTCATTTATTTTAGAAGTAGTTAAATAGCAGACATTAAAAACACACAGCTACTCAGTATACAGTCTTTCATAACAAAAACTATTTTAAAAAATTAAGCCAGCATTGCGGCCTGTGCAAAAGTTTGGGAACCTTACAGAGTCAGTACTTGGAAAAACGTTTTTTTTTTAATCGCTAAAAGTCTTTCAGTTCGTCTAGGTGGGATTCTTCCCACTCTACTTTGCAGAAGGCCTTTAGTTCTAAGACCCCGTTTACATCTGGTCACTTCATGAGACTAGTATCTGGATTGTATCCTGATGAGATTTAGCCACATGCATTTACACTGATGTTTTCCAGTGTGTTTTGGTCGTCCAATGTGTTTTTGAGAAAGTGGTGCGTTTACACTGCTAGAACGTGGCTCAGATGTGGCTCATGCCACCATCTGAAGTTGTTTGAGTGATGGGATTTGTATCTGGTTTAAATGAGGCTTGGGTGTGTTTAATACTCAAGATCGACGAAGTGACCAGGTGTAAACGGGGTCTAAGACTTCCCTTCTTTGTCTTAGATCCACAGTCTATGAGATTTAGGTTGTGAGTTTCGGATGATGAACTTGTTATTGAAGCCATCCTGTTTTCAGCCTCCAAGCATTTTCCTCCAGGACTTGTGTGTTTTTCATCCTTCCTGCCACCTGTGCAACAGTGCCAATGTTGCTGGCAACCCCAAAGCATGACTGAACCACCCCTATGCTTCACAGTTGGCAAGGTCATTATTTCACGATAAGCAGTTTTTTGGTTTTACCTTCACGGATAGTGGCAGGTTTCCTTCTTATGACTCTTCCATGAAGATTAGGTTTGTGCAAGCAACACTGCACAGTGAAACAGTGCACCACCCTCTTCATTCAGATAACTTTCATTTTCACTATCCAGCATACAACCTCATCGCGACCTTCACAGTTTCCCTGAACTATAATTTCTTCATAAAAAAGTCTGCAATGTTGAAACTCGCAAGCTGAAAATGATAAGGCGTTCTGCGTACAGCCTTCCTTTGACTTGTGGGCATCAATTACGTCCTTTTTCAGACAGTCAGACATTTTATACACAGTTGAATAAAGACCCCTGTGGTTGATGAGCATTGGTACACAGTCACTGAAGAGTCAAAGAAGATGGATATTTGGATAGATATTGGATATTTGATTCATCTGACAGTTACGGAGGCCCCTAAACACACAGGCCACACTGTGTACTAGTTTTTGAATAAGATAAAGGACAAACTGTGCCATTTAGGCAAGTGTGCCAAATTTTGCATAATACTGTAGAATGCGACCACAATGTCCGAATGGTACGCAAAAGCCGTTCCTCAAAAGAAATGTTCCTAATGCTCTACGCAACAGCCAGGCTCAACACAAAAAAACAGGTCCATCAAACCATGTCAAGCCCCAATCAGCCTTTGTTAAACATCACAAATGTGCTGTGGTACAAAAATTATTCACTCAAACTAGAGCGACAATTTCAGGTGTGCTCAACTGTGCACTCAATGCGACCTAACGTGACCTCGTTGCCAAGTTCCTGTGCTCATCCATTTGCATTCTTGATATGAAAAACTTTACAAAGTTAAATCACACAGAAATAAAGGACAACCAGGCCATTCTAAATATGCGTTTTCACTAGTTGGCCAATGAGAAGCTGAGGCCAAAGAGGTAGTGACCTGAACTGAGCCACCAGTGAGGATGAGCCATGCCCCCTCCCCACCTACCCGCCACCGCATTAATAATGCACTGTGTTCCAGTGCAGATTGATAGAATTTCAGTTTAGAGCTGAGTGGACTTGGAGGCAGCACTGCAGTGCTCGTCCTGCTCGGGAGAGACCCCAGGGAGAATGCATTCAGCATCAGGTCTGATTACACACCGCAGAGAGAGAGAGAGAGAGAGAGAGAGAGAGAGAGAGAGAGAGAGAGAGAGAGAGAGAGAGAGAGAGAGAGAGAGAGACACACACATGCACATACACATACACAACAGTGGGCATAACTTGGAGCCTATTTTGGAAAATGAGCGCACAGCATTGCGACACTGTCGTGTTGGTTGGAGAGCTTTGGAGAGAACTGAACAACCTAAGAAAGAGATAGGTTAGGTCTCCTTGTACCTCAAACTGACAAAACATTGCATGGGGAAGCTCAGTAACCTTCCACTACCATTCTGATCCCATATCAAACTTGTAAACATGCATGTGCTAGTAGGCCTAAATGTCAGTAGAGATGGTTCAACTCCCTCCAGTTCATCCTTTTCCTCCCCAATTTGGACTGCCAATCTCCGCCCCCTTAGAAGGTGATGCCCCCGACACCAGTGAAGGCGGACTAGCACATGCTCCCTCCGACGCGTGTGCAGTCAAGCCGCTCATTTGTCAAACTGCTACCAAAGCAACATTGCCATGCAACCAACACGCCTGGAGGAAAACACCACATACCCGGCTCCAATGGACCAGTCTGCTGCTGTTGTTTTTTGTTTGTTTTTTTTACCCACGGTGTGCTCTGTCCGGGCCTCAGCTGCCGATGGCTAGCAGCATGATCGGGATTCGAACCAGCAATCCTCTGATCATAGTGACAGCGCCTTAGTCCGCTGGACACCCGGGGGCCCATTCATTTTTAGTCTAGTTTTTTTTTCTAGTTTTGTTTGTTTTTATTCACTCACTTCACTAAGATAAGCATCTATAGATCATGAGTGTATTGACTTATCGAAGTATTATGAAATAAAAAATAAAAAAAAACAGCATATGGTGATACTGTAAGCAAGGCAGTATAATTACATTATATCAAATCATGACCCCTGTATAGCGCTACCCATCACATCACTAAATATAGGGGCCAAAAATGGAAGGGGATTCACTTTACAACCCCATTTGATGAAATATACAGATCCACAATGTCCACATGCGATCACAAACACACATCTGTACAGTAGCAGCCATTAGCAGCTTATCCCAGCCATTAGTAGCAAGGATTTGCTGGTTAAATTATACTGATTTTCTGAAAGGGACAGGCATTATAATCACCATTTCAAAGCATAATCATCTCCTCTCCAGAGCTGCTGATGCACAAGCTGACGCTACAATATGTTTGTGTTTTGTTGTTGTTGTTGTTTTTGTTTCTTTGGCAAGCCAAGCAAGCAGAACATACAGAAGCTGGGCCTCAACGGCTCCTGGCTCAGTAGCCAACTTCCATCAAAGATGACATATGAAAATAGGCTGATGTGCATAGCCTCTCATTCACACTCAGACTTGTCTTACGTCACTAAACAAATGTGAAATTAGACAACTCGCAGAAGGGCTGAACAGCACCCGATTATTCAGGTTTTAGAAAAGAGCTGCACACAACTGTGTTCACTGGTATAAAAAAAGGCTTTGTAAGGCTGAGTTCCATTAGGCCCACATGTGCACCTACACTAGCTTCATGGCTCCAAGTGTCTTTTGCCCAACACCAGACACCAGACGACACAAAAACAAAAAGCCCTCGTTGTATGAGCCTCTTCCAGCACACACACCCCCCCCCCTCCTTTTTCGTCCCCTCACACCCAGGCAAAGACGAGATTCTCTGTGGACTTGAGAGGAAGAAATGAAGAAATCCTTTCACAAGAAGCTGAGCGAGAGGGAGACAGAGAGGGAGACAGAGAGGGAGACAGAGAGGGAGACAGAGAGACTGTTTCGCCTGTACAGTCTAGCGTGTTGGGTTAAGCACGTGGTCAGTTCCACTCCCATGGGCGGCCCGTTCTGAACAGCAGGGAACGTGCACAGATGGACGGCAAAAATGCATTAAATACTCAACAGATCAGACTAATCATTTCCACTTGATTACTTTGAGATATACCTTTCCAAACTAATCAGCACATAGCAATTAATAGAACACCAATGAAAGTTGCACTGTTCTTGATTCTGCAATACGAGTTCCAATGAAAAACACATCGTTAACAGACCATGTTCAATTACAATACGAGCACAGACCCGGAGTGATGTAATCAGACTGATGAAATGTAGTATCAGAAGCTTAACTTACTTCCTTACATCAGCCTTGTACTGTATGACCAAACCATGCAGCAAAGGAAGGCGCTGCTGTGCAAAGTTTACCCAAGATCACCTAGATGTTTTTATAGTGCTTCTGTGAAAATGCTCTATACACTAATGCATGTTGCTGTGTTTAGAGGGAAAAGAAATCAACACTGCACACCAATACCTCATACTAACTGTAAAGCACGGTGGAGGGAGCATCATGGTTTGGGGCTACCTTGCTGCCTCAGGGTTTGAAAGCCTTGCTGAAGCAACATAATGTGATGCAACAAGACAGAGGCCAGAAGCGCACACAAGTAACTCAACTAAAGAATGGTCTTACTGAGATGCAATGGCATGGCTGAAGAGGGCTGTACATGCAAGGCATCCCAGACTTACTGATACACTGAAACACATTGGCGAGGAGGAGTGGAAATCGTATTTGCAGCTACAGGAAGCATTTGGTGGAGGTGACCGCTGGTATCGGGGAAGCTTCAACTTCACTTACTTTTTCTAGCCTGCACTGTGGATGTTTACATGATGTGCTCAAGAAAAGACATGAAAAGCTATTGGTCAGTCAAGTCCATTCTTACTGCTTGACTTTTTTTATAAGCCTAATAAGTTGATTAAAATAATAAGCACATAACGTGCCTAATATAATCAACGGAGACAGCCCTAAAGCTCAGCTTATAAGATAACTATGTACGATTACTGAAAATAAAAGGGTGGGAGGAGATCCAGTCAGACATGCAGTGAAATACATTAGAAAAGGGGCCAACCCCCCTCTCTCGCGCACCCTCTCTCTCTCTCTCTCTCTCTCTCTCTCTCTCTCTCTCTCTCCTGCACTCCTTAATGACAATGTTCCCACGAGACGATTACCATACTGCACTGGATCCTTCGTTCATTCGTGAGGAATCACCTGCAGGTGTTGGGCTCGCTGACATGGGGGAAATTACCTACTGTGAAACAACATTTGTCTAAATGGAGCAATTACAGGGTACAGTGCGTTGTGTTGTGCTGGGCTTTATTTAGGGAGCTGGGTGGGGACGGGCAGGAGTCATTCATCTGTACTAGCAGATAAGTATGCAAAGTGAGCGACACTCTAAAGGCATTAGAGTTCAAAGGGGCGATAACCACGTAAGCGTGGAGGTCAGGTCACGACGTTCAGCTTGCAAGAAAGCGTCTGTGACTTTTTGCACCACACTGATGATGATGATGATGATGATTTCCTTAAGAAAGCAAGTGTTTAGAAAGCCAAGGTAAAACACACACACACACACACGTGCATTCAGCAATCACGATCCACCTGGTTGCTCCACTTTTAGTGGTCTCAAACTTCTGGGGCAGTGGTGGCTCAGCGGTTAGAGCGCCGGGATATCGATAACAGGGTTGTGGGTTCGATTCCCGGGCTCGGCAAGCTGCCACTGTTGGGCCCTTGAGCAAGGCCCTTTACCCTCTCTGCTCCCCGGGCGCTGGAGTTGGCTGCCCACCGCTCTGGGTGTGTGTGTGTACTCACTGCCCCTAACACGTGTGTGTGTGTGTGAGTGTGTGTTCACTACCAGATGGGTTAAATGCAGAGGACACATTTCGCTGTACAGTCCACACTGTACAGTGACGAATACGTGCACCTTTATCCTTTATCCTTAGTGACCAATAAGGGAGGCAGGGCTGCTTGATGCTCTTTCTGAGAGGAGGTAGGGCTGGTCAGTTCAGTTCAGTAGTTTAATCACACAAGCATGAAATAGATACATAAATAAATGAGAGAGAGAGAGAGAGAGAGAGAGAGAGAGAGAGAGAGGCTCTGGCCTGAGCAGCCGTGAGTGGAGGAAATCAGCTCAGCTAAAGCCAGCGGTTACGACCTAGATTGCACATTTAGCCCCGGGGCGTGTATAAACACACTTAGGCCAAATGCAAACACCTACAGATATAACTCCAGCGATGCAGCCGGCACGTCGTGTTTGCATCGCTCCAGCTCATTCACTGCCACGAGTCTAATGGGTCTACTTAAACAAGCCTCGGGGCTTTTCTTAAAAAGGTGCGTGGCTTCTCGCGCCGCACTGCCCAGTTTATGGCTGCTTTAGCTGCTGCTGCTGCTGCTGCTGCTAACTGTCACAGCAGCAAGCGAGCGAGCTATGCTACGTTTCGGACTGCTTGTCAGATTTCAGCTTGGCTGCACGAAACATAAACAGCAACAACAACAACAAAAAAAAAAAAAGCCAACGATGACAACCTAAGGCACCACATGAGCGCATGCACTTCTTTTTTTTTCCTTTCTTTTTTCTGATGCACACCAAGCAGGAAGGTTGTGGTCGGTCGACTCTCAGAGACTCTGTAATATAGCAGCTATTGAAGAGCAAGACTGCGGCAATGAGCTCAGTGAGCATAATCACAGCAGCAGTGCAGCCAAAGCACAAGTTGCTAGAGCCCAGCTAGCTAAATATATCCTAACGTCCAGCGAGCAGGTCCGGTTAGTGTAGCATCGCTCCCTAAAGCAACTGATAAACAGCAACGAGGGCTCTCTGACTAGCCTAGATGATTAGCTAGCTAGCTAGCTATGCTAGTTAGCTAACTGACTTCCAGGCTAGAGAAAAGGCTTGGTAATTAGATAACTAGCATAGCTAGCTAACTTCACCTAGCTAAATAACTGTAGATACAGTTAGCTAGATAGCTTCTCATTTGTTAATAGCACTGGTTAGGCTAGCTAGCTAGCTGGCTGGCTGGCTGGCTGGCTGGCTATAACACACAGCCAACGTTAGCTAGCTAGCTATCTATCTATCCGTCCAACTGACGTTAAGTGTGAGAAAGTAGCTAAATGAAAGCACACAAGCCTCCACAGCTGATTCTCACACCGGCACGGCCAATATCCCGAGGTCGGTGCTGAATGCAGCTAGCTTGCTAGCTAGCTAGCTACCCAACTGGAGACTAGACTTTGGCGACAGCAGCGGAGACTCTGGAGGGGGCGATAGGAGCGCAGCAGCCTCACTGATCAGAAAGGGAGACAGAGAGACAGGCTGGTCGACTTGGAGAAAAAAAGACACACGGGTCCATCAAATCAGATTTATCTAGTAGCCTCACCTCACACCTATACAGCCAACACCGAGGCCGAAAGCAAGTGAATGTGCCCGTCTCAGAAGGTGTCTGCTCAGTGTTTAGAGCCAACCGTGCGCGAGAGGTTCTCCAAAATCGGCCGTCCTTACCTTTTTTTTTTGTTGTTTTTTTTTTTTGAGTCGCTGTGCTTTTTCCTGGCCACTTTAGCTTAGCCTACTCGCCTGCTGGTCGACTAGCTCTAACCCCGGGCTGTTTCCCAACTGTTATGCGACTGCGAACGCCATCTCTATCTTCAGTGATTTCCGATCCATGTTGATTGGTTTTGCTGCTGCTATATCGTAATGTTCCCGTCGTTTAAAAGAGCTAAAAAAAAAAAACTCGACGGACGACGAGCGTGCCCACCTCCCTGTCCGTCAGATTGGAGCAGCTCGAGCTAACGGCATCAGCAGTGCTCCTCTCTGATAGGAGAAGAGCGCTGTCAGGAGCGCGGCGCTCACACCCGCCCTCTACGCCTCGCCATTGGCTCCCCATTTGTTCAACGGTGCGTAAATCAAAGCCCGCAGCTCAGGAGCCGGACCCCCATTGGTTGTTAGCACACAAAACTTTGGGGGGGGGGGGGGGCTGGTAGCTCCAGAAGGGGGTCTGGTGTCTTGACAGTGCAGACGAAGTAGAGAACAACTCAAATGACCTAATGGAGACAACAGCTACAGAGATTAGGATGAAGAGCACTGGGGCTCTCTGAGTAAGTGCACTGCAGGCTGTTCGCTGTATTGTGAGACTCCACATGGGGCAGTGAAATGAGACTGGGTGACTGGGTGAAGCTGAAGCACTACAAAATAAAAAAGTCTACAAAAGAGCAGTCAGAGTCAGACTGGACATCCAGGTTATGATATCTTGTGAGAAAAGGTCTTGGCTGGGTGGAACCTGTGGATTGAAACCTCTGATACATCTGTAATGTGTTCATGATGATTAAATATCAAAGATAAACTATTAAACACTAAACCATTTAAAACACTTCATATTTTCTATGTATAATGTGCACTGATTGGGCTGAAGAACACTAGAGACGAGACAGGGCACCCGTATTCACCATTAGTGTTGGACACAGGTTTAGGAATTTTGGGAATTTGGCCTCCCCCTTTAACCCATTCATGCAGTGAACACACACACACACACACACTAGTGAGCAAACACACACAGTCACAGCAGGTGATGGGCAGCCGTTGCTGCAGGGCACCCAGGAAGAAGGGCCTTGCTCGATAGCTGAGCCTGGGTATCGAACCCACAACCTTGTGAGCAATGGCCTGGTGCTCTAGCCCCTGAGCCACCACTGCCCCCGAAGGCAAGATTACACTGTAAAGCCCTGGAATCTTTCTCTCAAATCTTTCTCTTTGACATAAATGTAATGATAAACATACTATAAAATCTAAATGCTGCAGACGTATTTAAAATATGTCCACACTTGTGGAGCTGGTGGTCGTGCTGTTTGGGGTGAAGCTGGAGCAGGGGGGTCTGCAGACACACTCAGCAGTGGGGTTTCCTCTGCAGTGGCGGTTGGAGGAGGTAGGTGGCGGTAAACACGCCCTGTGTTGATGATCGGGCTGGAAACCCTGACGAACGAGAGGCAGCGTTCACTTCCTGTAGCTGGCTGGTCTGTGGAGGTCGTGTTATGCAGTGCTGTGTCTGAGTCTGAGTGTGTGAATGTGGATAATCAGTGAGAGCCGCAGGACTCTCTGAAACGGTGGCCTGGTGTGTGGATGTAGTGGCTGTCTTATGAGTGTAGCCATGTCGGGAATTGAACTGGTTGCATACTCAGAGCGGGAACCTAAGGCAAGTGACTGACAACACTATAAGCAATAGTATTTTTTTTATTTTTTTTTATTTTGCACTTTTGCACTTTACTTCATTAAGTTAAGGTTTAATTAAGTTTAAATGTAGATCTTTACTGTATAGCTTGATGTGGGCAGACTGTCATAAAAACATTTCACTGCAAGTTATACTGTGTATGACTATGTATGTGACAAATAAAATTTGATTTTGATTTTTGATTTTTTTTTAGTATTAGACTGTTTTTATTATTATTATTATTATTATTATTATTATTATTATTGCAAAAAAAAAAAAAAAAGCTTCAAAACGAACAAGGCAGCATCCATTAGCTCCAGTACTGGGGAAACTCCTGCAGTGTTACTGTAACTGTAGCTCTACCTGTACTAACTGACACACTCAGTGTGGTCTGTATTAGTCTGTCTAGACTACCAGACCACCAGTCCATCCAGTCTACAGGAGGATTTTAGACTGGCCTGAGTTTAATCTGTCCTGTCAGAGAGCAATCCAGACTCCTCTAATGAGACTCCTCAATCTCTGTCTCCAGAAAACACCTAGCTAAATAACTCTGCCCATGGCAATGCCATGGTCTTGTTTCGTACCGAGAACCTAGCTGTAGTGTTGATAAATGAATATTGACTATTATACAGTCATCAGTCAAGACACAATCAACGACAGACAAAGGAAACATCCGGTGGTCTCCTATAGACGGCAACAGGATTCAGAGACCTCCAAGTCTCAGTTACAACATTTACAACAAAATCATTGAAATAAACAAGTACATAAAGTTGTATACTTGCAATCTTGTTATTGCATAAAACAATTGATAAGTCATTGCCCCCCCCCCCCCCCCCCCCTTTCATTTGATGAGCTGGGTAAAAATGTAAATATAAAACCTTTAGAACTAGCATACTTTTACTTACTTGCTTACAATTTGTATTTATTTATGTATTCATTCATTCATTCATTCATTCTACTGCTTTCCATGTCATTGTAATCAAGTTACAGGGTGTAAATTAAGAAGTAGATATAGATATCTGTTTCTTGCTTACTTGTTTGATGTGTCCCCTGTCTTGCATCCAGAATCCTGTAAAATCGGACTACGTTCCCACTGAAGCTGAGACGTGTGTTCTTCAAGAATGTTATCACGAGTGCTTCTGGTACCGATGTGAGTGGTTCGCAGCTCCTGTGATGTTACATGGTGTTATACAGCTGTGTGTGTTGCTGCTCTGTGTGAATCACACTCTGTATTTTTCTTCTGTTTCTTTCCCAGCCCTGCCATTGTCTGTTTTAGCAATTGCAGTCACCCGGGCACTGATAACTAAAAGTGAGCAGCGGCCGTTTTCTCCAGTTCTCATTACTGTGTTGCTGTACGTCGTCTTGCTGGATGTTTTATTAATGTAGTTTTGGTCTCCTTTTTTTCAGAAGTAATAATGCCATCCTCAGGGTTTGACTCCCTACGGAAACTTGCTTGTAAGTAGATCTTTTACAGTGGCTCTGGTTCTGAAGTAGCACTGGACTAACGGTGTCTGAAGGCTGCTCTTATCTTCATAACTAGCATTAACAACTTACCGAACAACAAGAAGAATAAAATAAAACGAGTCTGTACTTTTGTCATGGTAAACTGATTGGCCATTTGTGCTGCCATATTTTAAAGCTCCTGATGAACTAGATAAATTAGAAAATGTCAGAGGATAAAAATCTGATATTCCCAACCAAACATTGTACATGCTTGGTCAGAAACAGGGTAAATTAGATGGTTTCTAGCTTTTTACGGATGCTGTGGTCCAGAATATCTAGAGTACTCACAGACAAGGATTAGTAACCACTGCTTTTAATACAGTTCATTGCAGCATTTTCAGTTGATGTATTTGTGTGCAGCT
The DNA here is from genome assembly GCF_030463535.1 of Salminus brasiliensis. Classification (NCBI taxonomy): domain Eukaryota; kingdom Metazoa; phylum Chordata; class Actinopteri; order Characiformes; family Bryconidae; genus Salminus; species Salminus brasiliensis. Next base: position 53,994,123 of record NC_132878.1, on the reverse strand, counting down.
GCTGGTTTGTTAGGATACATCACAGGAAAGCTATCCTATGTCAGGAAATGTGGGAAAAAATTTGAAAACTTGAAGAACTCCGCCCTCCAGCAGGCGATCCAGCAAGGAAACATTGGCTATATACACCACCGTTTGCTGTTACATGAGTAAGGACCGGGCTAACACTCAGCCTTTCATATTTATTCATTTAATTATAGAGTCGACGGTTCATATCTGTGATCATGTCTATTTAAGAAAGCCAAGCATTCATTTAATGTTGAGCTTTACTGTATAGAACTAAAGCTGACATGGTAATATGTGCTTATTCTTCTGGTGAATCAGGCTGGAATATTTCCGTCCACATTCAGCAGTTTCTCAGGAGTCGGAGTCAGAGTTGGAGGCTGATGTTGCATTCCAGCCTGTAGAGGACTCTCAGTTATATCCCAACAGCAGTACCAGTGACTATCCTCATCACAGTCCTTCATCCTCATACGATTCGACTTCATTCAACTCAGTACAAAGTGAATCTGCAGTGTTTAGTCCGAGAGATGATTATGCACCTCAAGGTAAAACGGCTAAATCATTTGGTTTGTTGTGATTAATTGCCCTTAAAGCAGGGGGGCCGGGAAGGACTGGAATACTGTACGGTTTGGGGGGTTTTCTTGCTTAAGCACACCTGATTCAACTTCTAGCTAAGTAGCTAAATACTGGATGTACTTGGAGTGCTAGAGCAGAGAAATCAACAAACTGTAGTGGACTCTGGCCCTCAATTCTCCACCCCTGCCTTAAAGTGATGGTTCCTTCTGCCCCCATGTAGTTGATGATAAACCAAGGCACTCAGGACAAAGGGAAAAGACCTGTCCACTGTTATCACCTAAACTGAAATTCTACAATAGCCTCAGTGATGCTAATAAATAAATAAAAAAACAATTTCTAATATTCTTTAGAGAATCCTGAGCTCTCTTACAGTTATATGTTCCAGCTAATGTTTTACTACCTTTATAACCCTGCAGCTCCACAGGATGAGGATGAGGACGTTCCAAAGAAAAAGACGGTACTGTATGAGGAGCTGCGTAATAAAAACCGGGAGAACTATGAGGTCCTTCTCGCACAGAAGACTGAAAGTCTTCTGAAACCACAGGCTAAGGTGGTGGCACCAAAGCAACCAGGTGAGCTTGGTTATTTATAGTCAATGATAGGCAAATGTTTTAGCTACCAAAAAAAAAAACACCTTTGTGTCAGGGGCAGCGTTTGCAAATACATATCATAGTGATGTCAGTTGGATGCACTGGATTGCTGTGTTTTTGTAGAACGTAAGTATGAAGAGACAGCCCTTTAGACCCAGACCCACATTATAAGTGTTTTAGCATTGTTTTAAGATCTTTTTCTTTTGTCTCATCAGTTCATAGGAACAAGTATGGGGATGTTGTGGATGATTAAGACAGCGCTGGAGCTCCGACCAACTGCCCTACAGATCCGTTGCGTGTGAAGTCAGCGATTTACCGAGTGTGGTGCAGTGCAGCCATTGTAGAAGATCCCTACGCCACTTTAATCTCACTAAAGCCGAAGCATTTCTGACAGAAAAATAAATATCAATATTGATGGACTTTTTTGCTTTTTGCAGTGAACAGTGAGCACAGATATGTGTGCTTCATTTAATAGTAATAACATTTGAATGTAATGTCCTTTATTTTTGTCAGACCTGTGTGTGTGATCTAATTTCTTTTTCCTATTCATGGAAATAAAACGGAAAAATGTCTCAAAAAAGTCATGATTTGCTTACCTGGGGAATAAGCTATAAAAAAGTTTTTTTCCCCCAAACTATAATTTACAGTACAGTTTATTTGTAGAGTGTTCTGACAAACAGATGACCTGTTTTTACTGAAAGGGGGCAGTATTAAGTGTGTTCAGCTCTGTGTGCAGTGCTGAATGTAAAAACTGAGAATTGAGTGTTTTAACAACAGTTAAAAATATTGCTTGTATAATAATCATACATTGGTTACTTAAGCAACCAACACACTTAAAGTAAATTGGTTTCTTAAAGATACATGGGTGGTTTGCTTTCTATGCCTTGTGATCAATACAGATTAAATTCTATATTTGCAAAGAAACTAAATCTGCATTCCAACTTATTCCTGCACTGACTGGGTACAGTAATGTCTTTCTGACCATTACATGGTCATAACTACTGGAGGGAGGGGGGGGGTGTCACACTAATGCCCGTAGCGTATAAGGCCTCTTAAAATCCCAATTGGGCCTCATCTCATCTGAAAGAAATGAAGTTGCTAGATCAATTCTTTTGTTTACTTTCTATACACTGATGCCTTCTAGGTTTAAGATTAAGGAGACTTTTAAGATGACTCAGCTTTTATATACTTATTGCTTATTAGATGTGTTCAACAACTTTGTCCTGAAAAGAGACAGAAACCGCTGGTGTATGAAAAAACAGACATCGAACAGGCCGGCCAGGGAAAACAACAGCGCTTCATGACTGAAACACTGTGAAAGCTGTACCAAAAATTGTGGAGACTGATTAGGCTCAGATTAGCATTTATCAAAATCATCAGTCAAACATGGTGGAGGTAGTGTCATGTCTTGGGCTTGCGTGGCTGCTTCTAGAATAGGCTCTCTGATCTTTTACAGTGATGTAAATTATGATGGTAAAAGCGGAATGATTTTAGGCGTCTACAGTAACATTCTGTCCTTCATCAGGGAAAAAGGCCCGACCAGTTGACCATGCATTTCACCTCAAAGAGGAGACACTTCATATATGTAACCAAATATGAAGTGTCATTTAATCTACATTAACATGATGTTTCTTTTCTTTTCTTTTCTTTTTTGCTTACCTCAAAATGCCACAAAAAAAGGCCATGTTTTCAGTGCACAGCCAAAAGAAAGAAAAAAAAAAGAATTAGTTAAAGCCCCTGCTTGGTTAAACTGAAAACCTGCAGCGGAAAACCACACTGACCCTTTGCGGGTGGGACTGCTAACCCCTGCTGTAGACACATGAAGATCACAGCAATATTAAGCTTTCAGTGATTACTCTGAACTGTTCTTTCTCTAGAGCTGAATGATTATACAAGACACTTCCTTAATTTGGTGTGGGAGTGGATGGGTGTGTGTATGTGAAGGGGGGGGTGGGAGACCATCAGCAAGCATCAGGCAGACCACTGTAACTTTAATTCAATCTGCTGGTTTCCTGGCACAGACCCAACTTTTACGCACAGTCCACTTAGACTATTGATAGGCCTGAGGTCAGGACTTTAGGAAGACTTATTATCCCTTTGATCTTTTATTATCCCTTCCACAAACACCTTTCATGAGTGCCTGTCCTGGGTCACTGTCCTGTCCGGTTCAAACCACCAGTTGTGTGCATGGTAGCCTTCTTCTTCACTATTTCACCCCCTTTGTGAATTCTACAGTAAAACCTTCCTACAACTGGGTCGATCTGATGATCTTGTGGTGATCTGCGGCTGGTCAGCAGCGGCTCCAGGAGTCATCTGTTAATATACAGCGTGCGCGTGGTCACTGTTAGCTGTGCAACACGAGGGACATCTAGTGGCCATAAACCGGTACTGCATCATTGCCGCGGCGGTTCAATGATCCTGGGTTTCTCTTCAACTGAAAAGCATCAATTTTAGGAGGAGGTTGAAGTGTGAAACGACATTTTTTATTTATTTGATTAAATCTTTTTTATGCCTTAGATTTTAGGCCTAAGATTTGGCTCAGACTAAATTTCACCTTTATCGTGTTAGTTCATGTGCCTGGTCACTAAGCATTTTCAGCAGACTCTAAAACAAGCAGATATTATTATTATTATTATTATTATTATTATTATTATTATTATTAATCAGAGGTGTGAAGATGAGTTATAAACTTAGGTATAGTCCCTCACGGTAGTTAAAAAACAATAAATATTAATAAACAATATATTCACAAATAGAAATACTGAATATATACACATTACCCTCCACTATACATGTACTTTACATAATAATAATAATAATAATAATAATAATACTGTCGTCTTCCCCTCCTGCCACCTCAAATTAAAAGGTTGTGGACTGAAATGCCTGATTTTCCACCCATGCTGACTTTCAGATAGAGGTGCACACACAGTATCCGTAAAGGGGTAGTAATGCTGCCCCCCTTTCAATCTGTACCCCCTCTCTATATGGGCTTCTGCATACATTTAAAAGCCCTGAGAAACCCTGTCAATAAAAGCATTATTTTCTCCACAGCTACAGCTCATTTGACCTAGTTTGGGTAGCGCCCCCTAGAGGCGAGGCTGTTATAGTGACCCCTGTCTAAAACTAAAGCTCCACCAGTCAAACAATCACGAGCCGTGTCCCTTTACCTCCCTGTAGTCGTGTGAAACCCCTTCCCTCTCAGACACGCTCTCAGACCCTGCCCTGCCCACTGAACACCTGCTAACCGCTCTCTGCGCCCTCGCTCGGCAAAAGCTGCGCAACTTGCGCTTTTTACGTAGTAGCGTTAGACCAGCAGCGGACAGGCGTGCAGACAGAAAGCGTAAACCTCAGCGGCGCTCAGTGCAGAATCACCGCGCTCCCGGCCTCACCTCACCTTTACATCTCCGCCATACCTGCTGTTTCCAAGTCGGTTCAATTAAAAAAAAAAAATTATTGGATTTCTAAGATATATCTTTACTCTCACGCAGAAACCCTGCATCTCCATTTTTTTATTTATTTATTTTTTACTTTCTGTCACGTTGTGTCGATATTTGATCAATAGAAACGCTTCAAAATGATTTGAAATGCCATCTTTCTGCATTGTCTTCTCCTGTAAAGCTGACCTTTGGGAGATACAAGCTGTTTGCGTGACAGCGACGATGTTTTTTTGATATGTCGGACTGGACTGGTATCACCAGCTAGCGGTACAGGGTCCCTGGACTGACATCATATGAACTGAAGTGTCGACTCAGTCTGTTCGGTTCATCGTCCTCAAGCTGCTCGTGCACTATGGACACCAGCAGAGGGAGTGAGTGAGCGAGCTCTCCCCTAAGAGCTGAAGCATTGCGCCGCAGCGCTCGAGCGTTCTGACTTTGACCAGTATAGGAGCCCCGCCGTGAGGCAGGGCATCAAAAAATTAGTTGATACTCATAATGTTCCTCCCCACGGAAATCTTTAGTAAAAGGCGAAAGATTTATACGATCTGAAGAGAAACAAGAGTGTACTGAGGAGCAGAGCTCGCGCCTCATTACCACACCGACAGGAATAACACTCTCGTCCATGGGAGCTAAAACGTGAACACCATAAAACACGTCAGATCACCCAGAAAAATATATTGATCACACATATGTCATTATGTCAGTTTGATCTACGACCGAAACGGAGATAAAACGGATTTAAAAGCCGAAACGGTCTCGCGCGATGCATTATGGGACGCATAATCATCCTGCGATTTCTACTTCCCGGTTGGGCTACGTGGTTTCAGTAGCCATAATATCACGCTGCCCTTCAGGGCACTGTCTACAAAATAGCACCTGCGCAGGATGAGCTGAGTTTATTGTTAATACAGAGCTTAATGCTGTAATCGCAGTTTGTCCTACACACAGTCAGTACACCCCTGTCCTCTGATGCACCATGACTCCACACGTTTACTGAGGTTAAAAAAGCCCAGTGCCCTAACAGTGTTGGTTACCATGTAAGCCTCAGTATGCAGGATGTGTCCAATGCTATTACAATGTCATCTACACCGAGCAAAGCACTGACAGAATCCCCCTACTAGTAGGCTGATGTTTTAGGTGCAGCATCAAATGGTTGCCCTCTCTCTGTCTTGGCCACTGAGTAAGAAACAGTGAGCTACATATTTACATATGTATTGCAGATACACTTTACAGTATAATGATTATTCAGTACTTTTCATACATTAGTGAATACATGGACTGTGCAAATGAAATATGTGGGGATATACTGTGTAATCTATTTTACACTATATATGGTGACATACTCACTCACTCACTCACTCACTCATGTTTAGCTATGGTTTGCATCAGTCACACTCCTAGGAGGTAAATTTACTCAAATTTAGAAACATTTAAAGAAACTTTGTCAAAAGACTTTTTACATTTGAAACGTAATCAAAAGCTTTTACACTTTATACATTTGAAATTTACTCAAAAACATCTAACTTTGTTATCTGAATCGTGATCAGATTTATGTCACAAGGCCCTAAAACTAGACAACAAGAAACCAATTGAACAGACAATGTTTATTTTTTATTATTTACCAAATTTGTTCACCATCTTTTTATTATGTAAATACTTTTTGTTCAGATGGGCTCTTGTTATCTAGTTTTAGGCCTTGTGATACAAATCTGATCACATTTCAGATAAAACAAATGTCAATGTTTTTGAGTACATTTCAAATTTATAAAGTGGAAAAGTTTGTAAGTAAGTTTCAAATGTATAAAACTGACAAAGTCTTAAAGTAAGTTTCACTAAATTTTCTACATTAAAATAAACTGTCATTTTTAGGACTTTTTCTTTTCAGATAATTTCATTTACATTAATTTCAAATTTATGAAGTTGACAATGTTTTTAAGCAGGTTTGAATAAATGATGGAATTTCAGTTTGTTTTTATTCTGAAATGTACAGTAAGAAATACGATTGGTCAGAGTGACTATAAAGTTTAAACTATACATTGTAATAAGGAATAACATAAACAAAAAAATGGTCAATAATGCATAACATCAAAAATAAGTTCCACAATTCTATTTGAAGGACTTAATGTCACTAGGTATTTCTGTTTTGCTTGAATGAGACTTCACAAGTCTTAAAGTAAGTTTCACTAAATTTTCTACATTAAAATAAAGACATGTCATTTTTAGGACTTTTTCTTTTCAGATAATTTCATTTACATTAATTTCAAATTTATGAAGTTGACAATGTTTTTAAGCAGGTTTGAATAAATGTTGTACATGCACAGGTGATAACATTACTTGGTGGTGTGATGCCAAAATGAATTCAGTGAAAAGCAGTGTGACCTCTGATCACAGTTGCGATCTTAGCTTCAGTTAGAATGGAGCTGTGGACTCTCCCACACCTCTGTAATAGGGAGTGGTTTGTCAGGAATGGGGGTAAAAGTGCAGCAGAAAAGAGAGCAGAATGTTTCAGACGTGCATGCATTGTGATAAATGTGTTTATTTAAGACCCTGACTGGCTAAAGATGTTACGAGAAGTGTGATATTTATGATTATACTAATATCTGTAGTAGCCTGGTGGTAGCTTTCAGCAATGACTTTCCCAAATTTGCACGGCATAATAGCAGCAGAACTGGAATAGTGAAGAGGAATAATGTGGATCGCGAAGAAGAGATAATAACCTCAGTAGAAAAAGGCAACTATTCACTTATTGGGGTAGCAAGGTGGCTAGCAAGGTGGCTGTCCCCTAAGTGTGAGTATATGAGTGCGCGTGATACCCTGTGCCGGACTGGCGCCCTCTTCAGTGGGGTATTCATGCCTTGTGCCCAATGATTCCAGGCAGACTCCAGACCAGGAAAAAAGCAGAACAACCTTTCTGCATAGTATGAAGGGTGGTAAATGTGTATAGCTACAGGAGGGGTTCATACAATCGGCCTGAAGGCGGATGTTACATTCAGTACAGGGGGTATTGTGTCAGCAATTCAGCATTTCAAGAGATTGCATGGCTCCCTTTCTGGGAGGGGCCTGTTTACTGAAGGAGGGAGGAGTCTGACATGTTTTTCAGGCAGAGGTTTAAAAAAGGGCCCCAAACACAGGTTGAGAAAGGGGAGGACCACCAGAGGAAGTGGCTAAGAGAGAGACTTAATCAACTGCATGTCCTGCGAGACCCGGAGAAAACATGAGCACTGAAGCCACGGAGAATACAGAAGGAGCGCAGGCAAAACCAAAAGCAGGCTGGGCGGTGAGTGCTGTGAGAAAATGAGGGCTCAGACTATGTCTGAGGAAGATAAGCAACTGGTTGCTGAGCGCTTTAGCTTGTTCAGTGACTCTCATAGTGTTGGGCAGTGATGGAATTTCTTACAGAGGTCTTAATTTTTGTATGTTTGTTTTTATTCTGAAATGTACAGTAAGGAATACGATTGGTCAGAGTGACTATAAAGCTTTAAACTATACATTGTAATAAGGAATAACATAAACAAAAAAATGGTCAATAATGCATAACATCAAAAATAAGTTCCACAATTCTATTTGAAGGATTTGATGTCACTAGGTATTTCTGTTTTGCATGAATGAGACTTCACAAGAGAGCCACTTTGACTCTGAGTTCTTTTGTCTATATATATATATATAATTTATTTTTTTTATTTATTATTATTTTTTTCATTTATATTTTTAATAAACATGGCATGTGATTTCCAGAAAGAAACAATACTATATTTCTGGGATTCAAAGTGCTTATTTTCTCTCATTCATTCAAGTGAACTTAACCTAAAAACAATGTATTATTTCACAATTGTATCAATTTCTGCTCATTATCTGTCACATATATTGTAAAGATTAAAAGGGTCTAATACTCAATGTCAGCATCATAGAAAACAGTGTTCTTTAGTTTTTTTCTGTCATTTTTAAAACAATAAAAATACTTTAAGCATCATAAAATCAGGTAATTCCAGGTAAATTGCAGGAAAGGGTAATGGGCAGGCTTGATCCAGTAGAATATGATATATTATAGCCAGCTTAACAGAACACTATAGTAACATACTCTATACTTTAATATACAGACCGCTGTGATGATAGGTGATTCTTCATGAGCAAATGATGGGACATATTAGAGCTCTCTGCTAACCTGTTGTCCCATTACCTACAGTGTCCAGTGGCAGACAAGCACATTCACAGGGAAGAGGTGAGGCAGATCTGGAAAGAATGCCAAGAGGAGAGCTTCTGGTACAGAGGTACAAAAACCACACATTTACACAACTTCTAATCTCTGCACAATGACAATTAAAATAGGCATCGGTTAATTATTTCTTCAGTCTGCTGGGCTGTATTCTAGTTTCATGTGTAGATATATTGTAAATGCTATCATTATAATAGTGTAAACACATAATCCAGTATATGTGGTGAATTAGTTAGTAGGCTTTTTGTGCAAAGTGGCCTCTTGCTAAAAACGTAAACTTGGCCTAATCAGTCACTAATCTGTCCTGTGTTTACATTTGGCTTTCGGGTGGAATTATTTTCACATTAGCCCTTTCCTTTTGTGTGTGTGTGTGTGTGTGTGTGTGTGTGTGTGTTTGTGTGCACGCACATTTGAGTCACACCCCCTGGCAGGCAGCTGCACAGACATGTTGTTTGGTTTGTAGGAGAATAGATGTGCATTATTTAACTCTGCCAAACCATGGACACTTTAAAGCAACATCATGTAGCAACTGTACCTTAACATAACACCATCCAACCAACTCATGTTGATGGTACGCTGACTGGTTATAGGAAGAATGGAGTCTCTATCATTACGATTCTGGGCCTGAAACATCTGCTACTGCACTATGCACCTCTGGTGGAGCTGACCTCTCGCGAGAACAGAGTAACGCGGTGTAATCCGAGTCATATTTGTGTAAAATCTGTTATATTACCGCCTCAGTCCACATGCTTCCTCCTTACAGCCGTCCATGAGGACAAGCTCAATGTGTGAGCAGTTACACCACAGCAGTGGTGTAAAGGTAAGTTACAACAGTAAGGGGAGACCTGTGCCAAAAAAGCCAATTCTTGCATAAAGCTGCTTTAATGTAGGACTGGTAAACTTGCCACCTTAAGATATGCATGTTTTTTTTCCTTTGGCCATTTTTCTATGCTCATTGTCAGCTGGGAAAATTAAGAAACTAAAGTAAGGGTGTTTTAAGATTAAATACTTGAGTAGGCCTACTCAGCAAAAGCTCTTGTTGTTGGACTTGGACAGAATGTACAGAAATGTAAAAAGGGTCAGTAATAGCTTATAACAATGTAGCAAAACCAACATTGTATTTCTACAATAACGACAACCTGCTTTTAACTATTATCTATTATTTTAGTATTAATTATTTTCAAGATTGCCATCTAAAATTACAATACACTTCATAAATCTAACAAAAAAAATGTTTTTCTCCACAGCTCTTCCTCTTGCTCTTGGAAGCATGGCTGTCACTGGGGGGCTAATCTATAATGGTAAATACTGCTCTGCAGTTTCAGAGCTATTGCACATCTGACTTTCATGCACATTCATTCAGTGGCTGACGAGGTCAAAGAGAAGTCTTATTCAAAAGTTTGGGCACCCCTGGTCAAATTCCATGTTTTTTTTTTTTGTGTATTTGATTTCCATGTGTAAATACGTCCACATCCTCTCCTGAGACACAGTTCTGCACATTCTAAGGTTTGTTTACTGTTTGGTACTGTTTATCTTAATTTCACATGTTCCAGAAAAACATCAAATGTGGCATGTGCAAAAGTTATGGCACAATAAATAAATGGCACATTCATTTCCAACCAGTTAAAATCAGAAAATATATATAAATTGCAGAAATGCAGGGGGAAAAAATGCAGGATTATTTTAAACGCTTAGACAATCAATAAAATGAGCCATTTGACCAGGAGCGCCCACACGTTTCCCACTAAAATTCATTTTATTTAAAGCATTATTGTAGTACTTTTGGTATTTACTAGCAAAAACACACATTGTATAGAGTAAAGGGTTTATACATAAACTTTTGCACAGTACAGTAGATCGTAACCCCCCCCACCCCACCCCACCTTGACCTCTGTTGATCAATAGTAGCATTGCTATAGTAGCAACTGTCACTATTGCCACAGTGCTGGTGCTTCACTCTTTCATCATTTATCAGTTCTTAACGTAAGTCCATGGGTTAGAAAAATAAATATACTCACTCTCTGACTGAACATAGAAGCTATTAGAACCTTATAGGAACCTTTTATGCACACTCACCGTAGAATAGATATATCCACCTATTGAGTGTACAGGTAAAGACTATAGCTCATCTGTTGATGCACAATTTGCATTAACCATCCATCCTCTAGCTCAGTCAGTTTCTGAGCACAGAATTGCTATTGGAACTCATCTGAACAAAGACTTCCAACAAAGTCTTCATTTTATACTTTTTAATCTGCACAATTAAACAAGTTTGCTGTGGCAGAAGGTTCTGACATGAGCCACCAGCTTTGACTATAGGGATGACCATGCAAGAAATGCGGGCAAAGAAATACCAGCAGCTCATAGAACACAGCAATAAGAGCAGGACATAAAAGGAAAAAACACACACACACCTATCACGTATTTCACAGGGGAATTTTGGTATCTTATGATACTGACTCTTATCTGCGCTGTATATTTGTTCACAACAGGTGTTTGGAAACAATCAAAGCGTCTGGGACCAATCCCTAAGCTAGCACGTAAGTCCCTTAATAAACCACGGAGCTGTAATTGTTATGATTCTAGTCATTATTACCTTAATTTCATGTGTGCAGTTTGAATATATGTTTATGCTGTTGGAACAAAACCTTGTGTCTCCACAATAGTAACTGTACAGAGAAGCAAAAAAAAAATCCCTTGAAGCCAATGTATCAAGATTTATTTTCAAGTAAGTTTGGCTTATGTTGTCTGTTCATCATGGAAAATGTCTGCAAAAAATGGACACACAAGGTTTTGGACAAAAATTCGGTTGTTAAGTTATAAATGACTGAATGATGTAAAATGGTTTAATACAAAGAAAATTACCAACATATAGTAATTTTATTTACTATCTAGGGCCACCATTATAGCTACAAACATCTTCTGATTTGATATCTAATATTAACAAAGGCACAAGAGATTAATAATGTTTCCCTTGATTTCAGCAAGAACAATGAAGGAGCAGGTGTCCCAAGACTTTTGTCCTTGTAGTGTATTACAAAATGCAAGATGTAGCCTTTAGAGGCACTAAAGATTTTGGATGTGTGGTTGTTTTCACCACCACTGTGAACAGTCCTGACAATGCTGTTTTTGTTAGAATGGCTCATTTCATACAAACCGGTCTACTTTTAATTATGCAGAAACAGGTGAAATCCACTTTTAACATCAAAACAACTAGTTGTGTTTTTAAACACTTCATTTTTCTTGTCCTGAGGTCCATCGATAATGTTTGTGTGTTGTGTGTACAGGCTGTATTGTCACTGAGCTTTTACTACAACTGATAGATGTAAATGAGTTAAAACAGTTAGTTATAGTTATATATAGTTTTCATATATATTGACTGTAAGTACTAGGTGGATAATCGTGTGTTTATAATTGTAGTGTTTGTTTACTACAGCAGATGTTTTTTTATTTAAAACAGCAAGGAGAATTAAGTTATCCATGACATGGGCTCTTTCATTCTTAGACGGTTATTAGTGAATAGCAGGCTGTGGTTGTGGAGCAGTGGTGATATGGCTTAATGATTATTGCACTTTGACCAGCACTGAAGCATAAATGACCTATCTCTGTTTTACTTTAGTGGCTGGTGTTCTCGGTTATGCCGTTGGGAAAGCTTCTTACATCGGAACATGTCGAGCAAAGTTTCAGAAGCTGGGACCGGAGTTCAGTAAAGGCTTTGGCCCAGGCTGGGGTCCAGGCTTTGGCCCTCCTGGCTTTAGAGGCCCAGGCCATAGGTGAGCAAAAATGTGGAGTCCAAAATATATTTATTTTTGAACCATTCTTTCCCATTTCACTTTTTCTACTGCTTGAAAGACGTCAGTTTTCTGTAAGCACCCGCAGTTTGACCATTGTGTGTACCCTTTATTAGGTACACCTACACACTGGCCATAGGTGCACTATGTAGGCGTTGATTGTAATCTAGCTGTATCAGCCATATCTGTCCTGTCAAACACTGGAAGAATACCACCATAAAAACATATTTCCACAGAAATTATTTAGGTGGGGGATCATTCCCAGTATAACAATGATACCAACAAAGTGGTGGCATTTTTACACCTGTAATTTTGACAGGAAAAGCACAAAATGTGCAGGCATCTCTCATGACCAGAGTTGAGCACTAATAATACAAACTGTGCACAGACGATTGTGCACATGAGCTACAGTGTGCAAGGTGTACCAACAAGATAGGTGTGTCTATTAATGTGGTCTCTAAGTATACTCTTAAGTACCGCTACTATGTTGATTGCTCATTGACACTGCTAATCACTGTAGTTTTACAGGTACATTTTTCACAGTGTAACAAATGGTAGACGCTCATACCAAATTACATGCCTAAATTCAAGGCATCAACCATGTCGTCAAGTGTACTGTACTCTTACTCATACAATGAGCAACAGTATGTCATAAAAAAAGCATAGCTAACACTGAAGCCTGAGTCTCTCTTTCCATTGTTTCTCATTCTGCAGACACTGCACTCATGTATGTCAAGAGTGTCAGAAAGGAGAAAAACAAGTAGCAGGAGAAGCTCCAGCAACACCCAGTTAAAGCTGAGGTACATGTGCAGTCATCTCACACACATACTCTCGCTAGGAGCTTGCTACTGTACTCATGCCATAATACTTGTATGTTTTCAATTACAGGGCACCAGGCAGCTACGCAGAATGTTATGTGTCTTCTATCACCAAAGTAAGCCTCACCACAAGAGGGAGCCAAAGTGAAAGAGGAACTTATAATAATTATCCAATAGCTAATATTTTGTAAGAAAAAAACATTAAAATGCCATTAAAAACAACAATAAATATATGGTGTCATTTGTATGATTGTTCAGTACTATAAAATGCAAAAATAGAAGTCTTGACACTACATGCTTATCAGCTATATCCTGTATACACACTATTTTACTCCAGACCCATTCATTGAGCAAACACACTCTGAGTAGCATTTACCATGAGGGTAGGTCCCTCATCATATCAAATCATTTTCTCAGCACAAAGTCTCCATGTTTTAAAAAAAATATGATATGATATAAATACAAACAAGCTGCACCTGGGATCTAATAAAGTATCTGTATACATGTATTTGATAATAAACAACACAAAAATAAAAAAAAGTGTTATAACCAGACCCCCACAGACATGACTGGGCCCCTGAAACTGTTGAATGCACTACCTTCTATGTCTCTCCCCACCCGCTGTGTGATCTCCAGAAGAAGTCCAAAGTCTTATCCCATTCAAACTGTTATACCTTGCAGCAAAAACAAAACAAAACACAGACCTGAAACCTAAAGGATGTGGACATTTTTTTCTGCAGCATACATGTCATGTCCAAATGTTTGTGGACATCCCTTCTAATTAACGCTGGCAGCTACTTTACGCTGCAACCATTACTGATATAGATGTGCAAATGTACAAGTACAAGTTCTGCCAATAGGACTCAGATAAACATGGGCCTATTGGCATCATGTCTAATGACTTCATTAAAATATGCATTAAGAATGGGTTATGTTGTAATGGGGTTCACGTACAGACCCAGGCGAATGTAGCATAACAGGATGGTAGGCCTATATGTAAAATATTACATATTAAGCAGCATATGAACAACACAGTAATAACTACTTCAGGGGGTGCCCAATCCTTGTCCTGTTAATCCACCACCTGGTAAAATTTAGCCCTGACCCTGATTTAACACATGGGATTCAGGTATAGAAGGCCTGCCGGGGGATCTAAACTCTCTAGGGTGGTACATTAACTACATTAACAACGACATTAGCCATTTCAATAAGATGAACTAGTTAGGCTGGTCTAGAACAATAAAACAGTGGACTATTCCCTTACACAAGACACAAAGCACACTAAGCCTCTCCCTCAGGATTGCTACAGTCAACAGTGCTGAGTTTAGAGGTTCCCAAAGTCAGTCTTGGGGACCCCACATTCTGCCCATTTTTACAAATTCTTCCACAAAGCAGATTTGACTCAAGTATACAACTAATTAACGAGATCCTTGTATACTGGTGGTTTCTCATGGGGCCTAACCTGTTCAGCAGACTGCTAGAGTTGTACTCTTCTGCCAACTCTTACCCAAATCTCACCTTAGCTGACACAAAAACAACAAAAGACAGATGCATGTTATTTATTGTGAAGATTGTCAATTGGGAAGGTATTGAACAGCTTAAAGAACAACAGATTTGATTAATTCTGCTTCTTTAGACCTAAAGTTTGCAGTTTGGTGATTTTACTGCTCAAACTGATTAATAAGCAGGTTTATATGCTGTGTTTGAGCAAGAAACAGTGCCTGCCTTCAGTTATTCGGGTCCCGAACTGTGGATTTGTATACTGTATATCCAAACTGCATATATGTTGAATAAAGCTATACAAGCTATAATAATATCTAGGCGTTGGGTGACTTTAGAAGAAGCCATAACAATGACAGCCATTTCAGATAGACTTGTTGACAAAGAGCCCAGTCAGAACTAAATGGATCCTGATTATTTAATTATTTAATAACCCTAGCCAACTCAAACTGGTCAAGCTGGTTGATCTGTTTATCAACTGACCAGCATCATTCCCATATGGTTTTGTCTGAGTTTGATGGTTTAGCTGCTGTAATGACCAACTGACCAAGTCAAACAGAATGAGCATGAACTTGTAGCCCAACATGACCAAGCTGGTCCACCAGCATGCCCAGCTTGAACAGACTTAGTCAACCAATATGAACAACAAGCTTGACAGCCAGCTTGGGCCTGGGTATGGCTGGCCAAAGGGAAATCCAGAGCATGTGAAGGTTAAGCTGGTGTGTGAAGCTGCTGTGCTGTCGTGTTGGGGTCACTGATGTTTTGCTGGAGCCTAATCAGTCAATCAATATGGCACGTTAGCTCTCGTCTCACTTGCCAGCAGAGCTATAGCTATATTCGAGGCTGCATGCTGATAAGACACCACTTCCATCAGTGGGGTACATCTTCATGCGTGGCAGGTCTAGCCCTGTAGAGTCCCCTCCCACTGTGTAGTTGAGGAATACAGTTACAGTTTGAGGGGAAAACAGCCTATTCCGTCAGTGTCTTAAGCCAGGACGTTTTGGGGGGGCCTGGGTCGACGAAGAAGGCGCTTGTGTGAACTGCAAAAGTCCAAGAACACACTACGAGACGATGGTAAACAAAGGAAATGAATATTTATGCGCGCCGTGGACACCTCAGGAGCAGTCGTGAAAAGCGTGCAGCGTTACAGCAGCCCGTCAGCTTCCCCCAGAATAGTCTCTAGTCAGTGCTGGATGCATTTCAACGCAGTTTAGCTTTTATTGTGAATCCCGTAGGGAGTAACACGCTGTGTGGCAACTTTCTACAAAAATATCTGTGAGGAAATGGACGCTCACGCCCTACAGTAAACAAAACTGGGCGCACCGACCAATCAGCGTGTGCGACAAGTCGAATCTGGGTTGATTGACGTGAGCTCCGACCACTGGCGGTAGAGCTGAAGGCGGGACTCGAGCGCACAGTAGCCTATGAGCTGTCACCGTGGGGCGGTTTTCTCATCTGCACGAGGAAACAGTCGTAGCTGATTTGTCCGGAGATGACCTTCAGCCAATGGGCTGCTTCGAGAGGCTGGGCTTTAGTGAAGCTTTAGCATATCACATTGCGTCCTGGGAGGGCCTCACGTCTTTGTGTGTACCGCCAGAGATCGGCACCTCTCGTAGCCAATCGATGCAAGGCGTGGGCGTGTCCACAAAATCCGTCGTCCACCTAAATCATCCGTGGGCATGGGGAACGGTGACATATCCCGCCCACTGGCCGGTCTGCAGCTTCACACAAATACAGTTGAGCGTTTCATAAAAATGCACTCAGATGCGACAAGTAAGTACAATAGTGTCTTAATAGTGTGCTTTTTCCATCGTTGCCGACACGGGCTGCCAAGTGCAAACTTGTTGCACGACGAAGCGTTTCGACTTGTTTTCACGGAGCCGCTCCGGTGGCGTTTGACGCATTTTGTGATGTTAAACTAGCCGATACCCGAGCAATAATAGCCTGCAAATCAGGGAGAGACTAAAGCTCGCAAGCCTCTTTGTATTTCTCTGCCTGCGCTGTCGTGGGGGCTGGCAGCGACAAAGGCACTGCCTCGGCTAACCTCGTAAGCATCGCGTTCGTCCCTTTTTCGTGCTCAAGTGTTTACTCTGAGAAAGCAATCTGGGCACGACTGTATCAGAGCCTATTTAGACAATGCACTTGTAAGTCTAATTACCCGTAATACCTCAGGGATCTTCGAGCTCCGCTTCGCCTCAGCTCACTCGGTCGCGGCGAGCACGCTGCAGGAAAATGGTGTAACACCGCTGTATTAACGGTAAATAGGTCAGTTTTTGGGGAAAACTGCGGAAAATTACAGGGGGTGAAAATTGTGACGCAGTTGTGTAAAAATGTTGCAGCGCCTGCGCGCGTCTGCTGCACAAGCGCGAGCACGGTCTTCCAAAGCCCCTCGCAGAGTGACTAAACGCACCGATAAGGGACTTTTTCGGTTAGAAAACGAGACGTTTTTATGTGGCATTTGGATTGCATTCATCAGTTGGGGTGAGTGTCAGGAGAGGGGTGCCGAATAAAATGATTTCACTCGGGCACTCTGGGAAGTGTTGTTCGCTTAGCCGGCCTGGAGCGTTGAGGAAAGAGAGTCGGGCTACGTCATTGGAACTACATCCCCCAGAAGCCCTTTCGCGCAGAGATACTTTGTAAACTCGTTGCAAGTTGTGCGCGCGCGTGTGTGCTGTTATGCTAGGTATGTGGTCAGTTCGGTGGCATTCGGGCCGAGTGTGTGCTGGGCTTAGTTTGTGCATTAGTGTGTGTAGTGCTCCGTTACGGCATCAGTGATTTACTGTGTGTGTGTGTGTGCGTGCGCGCGCACGAGCCAAGGGTCTGGAAACGGACACATACGTGGAGCAGTATATATTTATCTACCTCTGTTTCTCGCGACTGCGTCACAGGGTCGCAGACTAAATGTGTGTAGTTTGCACGTCACTGTGAAACGTTACGGATACACACCGTTTGATGCGCTGTCTGGCATCTTGTCTCTTCCAAAATTTGAAAGAAAAAAAAGCCTGTCCTGTGGTATAAACAGTGAGGCACAAGGATCCCATTCTCATGTGCAATACCACATCAAGCCTGAGTTCAGTGTGTGTTAGACGGGCGGCCATCATTGTCTTGGTGTTTCCCTGCCTCAAATTAAACCTGACATGGGAACGGTTTCCCTAAACAGGAGTGCACAGTTAGCCAGATAACTAAGTGAAATGTCAAGGCTGTTCAATAAGGAGACGCAAAGGACCTCCTACACCTTTGTCCTTGCTTTGTTTTGAAAGTTATTGGCATCTCTTTTTGCGGAACACCTCCATGATCAAACATTTCCAGACTATGGGCCAGTTTTCCAGACAGGGATTACCTGGACTACATTTTCTGGATGCTGTGTAGTCCAGGACTAGGCCTATTACCACTGCGTGGAAATCTGGCCTTACACGTGTATTGTGTGTATCTTCTTAATGCGGTGTGAATGTGTGTGTGTGTGTGAGTGTGAGTGTGAGTGCAAGGTTTACTTCAGCATTTCACCACACTGCTCCAGGGGACTGGGGTTGTGGGTTTGATCCTCGCTTCATTTGCTGTCTCTGTCGCTCTGGAGTTTGGTGTGTTCTTACTGTCTCTGGGTTCTTCAGTTTGCTCCCACCTCCTAAAAACACATGCTGGCTGTGTGTGTGTGTGTGTGTGTGGTTTCCCTGAAGCCCTGGCCAGGGGGTGTTCCTGCTTTCCAGGACCCACTGTGACCCGAGCCAGGAAAAAGCAGATAAGGGTCTTTTAAAACTAACTAAGCTTTGAAATGAGCTGTTTCTAAAGTAGGCCGCCATGCTCAGACTACTCAAGCACTCAACTACTCCACAGGAAGAAACACACACATCTAGCAATGAGACAATACACAATGCGAGTTCCAGCAACATCCTATCCAGCATTCACTGCTGATATCTGCCCCATGTCAATACCACTCAATGCTGACATGTCACCTATAATTAAACCAACAATGCGTTGCATGCCCATGAACTGCTCCTTTATTTATATATATATATATATAGATAGAGCTCATTTCTGACTCATGGATGATTCCCTATTGGCTGGCAGGGGCGGTTTAAGGCAACTGCACTGGAGCAGATGGCTTGCTTCCACACTATGTATGCTGTGTTGAAGGCACGCACACACGCGTGTGCGGACCCAGGCCAGCGAGCATGCACAAGCCATGACCTACATAAGTTGCCGTCCATATCGGTTCATTAGATGAGTGTGTGCAGGTGAGCAAAAGGTGACTGACATTTGCACTATGCCTGATCCTCCACTTCTCCCTCGCAGATTTTCAGCTGAACTCCCACTTGTCCACACTGGCCAGCATCCACAAGATCTACCACACACTGCACAGGCTGGTAAATACCCATCCTCCTTGACTTCTACATGAGTGTTGTCTCAAAGGTTATTGTACTGAGCTATAGGGCGCACTTTGTGTGAACACAGGCCTAAGCTGCACTTCACTCCAGGTTGTCATGGCATAAGAGGCATTCTCTGTAGTAGTAAGGTGATTTCCAGACCAGCCAGTCTCTGCTTCGGCTTAGAAGCCACGCCACTGAACTGAACTAGGTGATTTCTTTGTTTTGCAACACGATATAAAGTCAAGCCAACCAACCAGCAGAGTAAGGAGTGGGCAGTATATTAATATATTAATGGTTATTGTGATAAATTACATCACAGTATGTTATTCTGAGCATATTGTGCATGTTGTCAATACTTAGGTAACATAAGACTGACAAACTGGGCTGGGTTTCCCCAAAAGCATTTTGGCACAAAAATGTATTATGAGATTTAAGAAACAAATTTAAGAAAAGTCATAGGAAGATATTAGTGAATGAGACCCATTGAGCTCAGTCAGAATTACATATGATGTATATTGTTTATTGTAAAAAGCATGAAATAAATGAGTTGTTTTAGCAGACCAATGGTTTTATATTTACCTAGGAAAATTAAAAGCTGTTTCAAAAGCACATATTTTTGTCCTATTTTTGTGATTTTTTTTTTCCTTCAGTTATTATAATGGAGTGGTGTGGGTCTGCTAACTTTTTAATGATATCAGAGGATGTGAAAGATCTTTGGTATATATGGGTTTGCATGCTTGTGACTGACTATTCTGGAAGAGCATAAAGCGACAGTTATCAAGGATGTAGACGACTGTAAGGGAGCCTATGACTAGTGGAGTGGAGTTATTTCATGCATTATTGCTGCGTAATGTGATGAGCTTTCAAATTCCACTGAAAGCACGTTAGAAGGTTCAGTTTAGTCAGATATGCCACTCCTGCTGTGGCTCAGTGACAGAAGATGAGATATTTCAGCTCTTAAGGACATTATTTGTTGCATGATTTGCGGTCGGCTCATGGGCTATTGTGTTATTTTTATTTCCTGCCCTTGAGACTCTGTTTGAAGGGAGAAAGCAAGAAGCATCTGTAAAGGTTAGAGATTTGAGAAAAAGAGAGAGGCTGCCTCCTACTTTCCTCACACACACACACACACACACACACTTTCCTTGCACGGCAGTATGCTAATGCAGTTGACAGGCTTTGCTGCACTGTATCTGTGTGTGTGTGTGTGTGTGTGTGTGTGTGTGTGTGTGTGTGTGTGTGTGTGTGTGAGAGAGAGAGAGAGAGAGCGCGGAAGAGAGTGTGAGTGTATGACGGTGTTTCTTTACCCGTTTAGAATCTGACCGAGGACGTTGGGCCAGACACTCACGCCACAGGTAATGATGTCATCTCTTTGACCAAATCTCATCTTTCCACAGGCAGAGAGTTCCCATTGACTGAATCTGTCATTTGTCTCTCTCTCTCTGCCATTCTCTTCCCTAGCCTGCTGCTCCAGAGCCATGCCCCCCAGGAAAAAGAGGAGGCCCACAGCAGGAGATGACCTGTCCGCCAAGAAGAGCCGCCAGGACAAGTAAACCTCAGCCTTCAAACCTTTTCAGTTGTCCATGTTTCACCTGTTTACTCATTTGTTAATTTACTCACTCTTAGGACTCTTCAGGACTCTCTTTACACCTGCCATTAACTCGCGCTTTGTACTGCATCTACTTTGAGCGGATTCTGTTTACACCTGTCATTAAAATGCGGCTCCAGTTTTACTTTCTTGTGCAAAAACCAGGCCAACCTATACATCGTTCCCATTTTACCTACTGTAAACAACGTTTCTCATCCAAACTGTCCTGCTTCGGGGGATTGTGAACAATTTATTTAGTTTACCCTTGTATTAAATGTGGATGGGGTCACAATGTGTCTTGGGGTGTGAACACCTGGCTTTTCATGTGGACATGTGAAATGCGAATATGATCCAATCAACAGAAACGCTGTTAATGCCAGGTGTAAATTCATTCTTTTAACTTTAGCATTGTGTTAAAAACACAATCAGTTGACAAGTTACAATGAGATCAGTGGAATTGTTTATTATCTCTGTGGTGATCTCCTTAAAATTGGTAACTGTGATGTTTCATGTTGACCCTGTTAGTAAGCAGGTAATTGGTGTGGCGCAACAGATAACACCACTACCTGCCACTGAGCTACCACACCATGTGGGGGACTGGGGTTCGATTCCCAGTCTGGGTGACTATGCTGCGCTACACCAATAAGACTCCTAACACTACACTGGCCTACCTCTGTAATACGAGTTACCTTGTAAGTCACTCTGGATAAGAGCGTCAGCTAAATGCCACAAATGAAATAATATAATTGCTCTATGTTTAGGATGCATATATTTATAAACCATTGATCTCTCTGTAAGGGTGTGTATGTGTGCCTCTGTGTGTGTGCTGATTTCATTAGACCTGTCTGTGGGTTTCAGTGTTTACAGAAAACAGGAGCCGTCACACATTCAGGAGACAGAGGCTTTCTCCAATAAGAGATGTCTGGAGTGGTTTTATGAGTACGCAGGTACGTTCTGCTTAGTAGAGAAGAAGCCATGGCTGTGTGTACAGTCTGTTTCCATGGAAACATACGGCGCTTTTTCAAATGCCAGTCAGAACATGGCACGTGATCATGTCCTGATAATGGGCTACAGCTAGCTCACATTAAAGTTTAACACACACACACACACACACACACACTCACACACAAACAAAGAGTGTTGCAGGTTTGTGGTTTAGGAAATAAAATTACTAATACATATGCAACTCTGAAGAGAGTGAGAGAGCAGATGTGCAGCAGAATGAGTAAATGTAGTCCTCTTGGCTGGGTTTCCTAAAAACATCTTGACACAAAACTGATTGTGTATTCCTACTATGAGCCGACTCTAGTTTGGAAAGGCACATTATTTGGGTGTATGTTTGATATCTGCTCTTATCTCTATAACATAAGGAAAAACAGTGTAGTTTAGTTGTGTAAGTTTGTATGTGCGTGTGCGCATTTGTTTGTCAGGTTGTGATGAGGTGGTTGGACCAGAAGGAATGGAGAAATTCTGTGAAGATATCGGAGTGGAACCGGAGAACGTATGACACTATTGATCATACTAAATATTATATGCATATTTGCTCCACTGTATTAGCTGTAGCTAGTCACAAGTAGAATTACTAAGCTCACTCAGAGTGTAAAGGTTACCATTGCCATTATTCAGTATCTGTAATATCTATGTGGCTTGTAATTACAACATGGTTAGACTGAGAGTGTTCGTCTGTGTGTGTGTGTGTGTGTGTGAATACGTGTGTGTATATACAGGTGGTGATGCTGGTGTTGGCCTGGAAGCTGAATGCCCAGAGTATGGGCTACTTCACCCTTCAGGAGTGGCTCAAGGGGATGGGCTCCTTGCAGTAAGACAAACTGATACTTTTGACTGTTTATTGTATATCCTATACCACTTCTTTTTTGCATCAAAAATTAAGCAGCAAATCCCACCTTATCTGATATCTATGACTATAATTTATTAGAAGGGAATTTTATTGAGGTGTTGCTGTCTATGCAAACATCATACTGACCCAGGAATAGAGAATACTGCTACTTAAGCATCCTACAGAGCTTGATTTATGCCCATTTTTCTCTCTCTCTGTCCTCCTCCAGATGTGACTCAACGGAAAAACTCAGGAACTCTCTAGACTACCTGAGGTCTATCCTCAACGATGCCACCAGTTTCAAGCTCATTTACCGATACGCCTTTGACTTTGCCCGGGTGAGTGAATGCAGATCCATCTCAGTATCTTCATCTTTGAATCACCGTTTCCTGTCTAGTTATTTCATAATGCAGCAAAAAGGATCATTGCAGCTGTCCAAGAACTTGTCATAGGCAGACCACAAAACAACACTGTGGAAGACTGTGGTGCTTTGTCTGTTTTGCCTGTAATGGCTCTCCTACAGGTAAAATCTTGTTATCCAGCCTGAAACCTACTAAAAACAGCTTCACAGCAGCACACCAGACAGATCTGAGCAACCAGACAAAACATGAAAAATGCCAAATGAACAGTTTGAGGCCTTGGAAAAATGTGCCTGTGAATGAGCCGTATTGAGTGTTAGCTATGTCACTGAAAACAGTGCAGTTTCAGCTCTGTTCAGGAATTCCTTGTTTCGATAGAACAGCTTTGAAGGACATAGACAGTAATGATAAGCATTTTTATTTACAACCATGTTTCATTTGAGCTCAGCTATTTAAAGGTATTCACTGTATGCAAGTGTTTAACTGTGCGTGCACACAGCTTGTATAATCTCCATAGAAAAGCACTGCTAATAGAATGGGATGCTATGGAGCAGCCAGAGTTCCTCAAATGGAGCTTCATTAGTTACCTTTGGAATGAGTTACAGTGGTGTTTGTGGTCCAGAACAATCATCCAGTGTCAGTACCTGACTTCACTAATGCTCTTTTGGCTGAATGCAGTCAAATCCTCACAGGCCTTCACTTGTTTTGAGCAAGTAATATATGACCTCTAACTTGTGATCTCTTGGTCTGTGTTAATTTGCAGGAGAAGGATCAGAGGAGTTTAGATTTAAATACCGCCAAGTGCATGCTGGGGCTTCTGTTGGGGAAGACCTGGCCACTGTTTCCTGTGTTTAACCAGTTTCTAGAGGTACAGCTTTTGACCGTCAGAGTTGATGCACAGAGAATCAGACAGATGATTAGATTTGATTGACATTTCAAAAGATGTGTATTTGTGATGATGCATTTATTGAACTCCAGAAGAGCATAATGTTCAGGTAACAGTGACCTACTGTGCTAAAAATGTATGCATTTAATTATTTTCACTGCATTTGTAACATAAATAAATAAATACATTTTCATTGTATGCTAATTAAAAAAATTAAAGTTGACCTAGACCTATTTTGTTTTTATAAATGTCTATGCATTGGCTTTCCTGCAATTCCTGTATCAGTGTGTCTCTAGTTTAGACACAAATATATTGACATCAAATATTTGATCTGACCAATAGTCAAGATTTAAATGTCCTAATATGAACTAATATGAGTTAAATCAAAGCTATTTTTGCCATCATGGCTACTGTTTTCTATTCTACAGTTTCTATTATTTAGTATGTAATGAATATGATCAAATACAACAATTAAGATATTTTTGCTATTATAGGTTCACAACTAAGCTCAGTTGTATCCCATTTACTTAATGATGGAAAAAAGTTAGCTGCTTATTGCTGTTTAAATGTTTTGGTTAAGTGTTTTAGTTTGATTTGTTTTTCCTAGTCCAGAATTACACTGGTACATTGTTTCGCACTCATCAGTGGTTCCTTGTGTGTCCACAATCTGCATTTGTCTCTTTCTTTTTCAGCAATCCAAGTACAAAGTAGTAAATAAAGACCAGTGGTGCAATGTTCTAGAATTCAGTAGGACCATCAACTTAGATCTCAGCAACTACGATGAGGATGGGGCCTGTAAGTAAATCTCATATATCACCCTGATGTATTTGTGTACAGCGATATGCAAAAGTCTGGGTACAACAAATGAATACTTTTTTTGCAGTCCTAAGCGCTGTTCCCTGTAAGTTGTTCCTAGTTTACATTGCTATCTTCATGCATCATTTTCCTGTATTGTGAGCATCAATTATTTAAATTTTTAGAGTGCTAGGCAGCTGCTTAGATGTTCTAGTGGCTACTGATTGTTGGGTTTGCATAGAGTATTTGTCAATTTTAGAAATTCACATTTCCTGGACTTCCCTTATAATGATTATGAACAAGCCATAGTGCTGATAAGCTAATTAAGGTTTTAGGACAAGCTCAAGGCAATTGGAGTGCCCAAACCTTTGCATAGTGTTCCTTTTCTTTTTTTTTTACTGTAAAGTGGTCAAAACAAAACTAAAACTCTAGTCTTGCTCAAAATGTTGAAAAGAATGTTTTATCTTTAATCAGTTCATAACTTTGGAGATCAGTTCATCTTCTACTCACTATTTACAGTAACAGAAATTGTCTGGGTTGCCTAAACAATTGCATACCACTGTTTAACAACACAAATTTACTCCTTTTTTCATTTTTCTGTAGGGCCAGTGTTGCTGGATGAATTTGTGGAATGGTACAAAGACAGAGAGATGTCATAGCAACAGTTTCCTTGCCTCTGACACCACCGAAAACTAGAAATCAATCGGCAACAAGCACCATGGCGACAATGACAGAAATGGCATAGAAACAAAGGTCCACAAAGAATCAAAGCATAAACCTGAACCGGCTGGGGCAAACTGTAGGTGTCCTGCCAGTGACGAGTAACGAGTGTGTGTGTGTGTGTGTTTGCAAATGAGAGAGTGAGTGAGTGTTCTGTAACACACCAGTTCACACGTTGCCCTTCTCACCATTCTTATGTGAGGGCCACCACTGGTGAAATGTAGGACAAACAGCACCTCAGCCCTAAATCCCCACCTGATGTCCTCCCCAACATGCAGTGCATCATTGGGAAAGCACACAGCCAACCTCAGTGCCGCTCCCTCCCACCCTACTGTGACGTGTCATTTTACTGTGAATGTTTCGATGGGTGTTTAAGAGGGGTCAGATACTCCACATGGCAGGGTAACTGAAAACATGCCCCACCCCTTTTCTTTTATCTTTAGTGATTTTACATGATGTGGTGGCATGAGCGCACAGGGCCTCATTTATCAAATACAAAAAAGAGTCCACTGTTGCTGATGATTTTCAGTACTGTAAGGGATTACAGTAGCCAAAACAAAGCATGGTCCCCTATTCACATGGGAAAACTGCTTGTACAGTAAAGTAAATGCCTCCACCCCTTTAACAGCATGTTAAAGTCCAGATGTACGTATTGTGGTAACACTTCTTATAAGGGCTGCGTCCACAAGGCAACACAATACCTAGTAAGTCTGTTATGACCCCTCAAATAAACCTTTATAAATGTTATAAAGGCTTATTCCAACGAGTTGTCTGTTATCATAACACTTTCTGAGGTGAAACCACATCAAATTGCTGCCTTTGCTTGTAGGAATATGTCCTTTTAAACCCAGTTACACTGGATTACAACGTTTACTAAATTGGGAGTTAGGAGTTCCTAAAAAGAGGAGCTTTTTATATTTTGTAAGTTTGTACATATGACTTTAAGCCCATCACTTCTACAGGGTAATTAAGAGTTATATATATATAGTTAATATAAATGGAACCTAATAGATTTGTTATATAGAATCATTTGTTTTGCACAAATTTGATAAATGAGGCCCATGCTCTGGAAAGAACAGATCACAGGTATCTGTGCATTCAGCTGGTTTGAGGTTTTCTTGCATTCTTCCTTTTCTTCAGTTATGAATAGCACATAGCACATTTACCTATGTGTGTTATCACTGGCTGTCATGCTTCCAACATTGCTTATGGTGGTCTCCACACTGGAGGAACAATGCCACAACAAATTACCATTACATGCAGCGGGGGTGGGGAACCGAGGGCCGGAGTCCAGCACAGTTTGCTGATTTCCCTGCTCCAGCACACCTACCAAACCTGGCAATTAACAGGTGAGTCGAATCAGGTGTGCTTGAGCACAGATCCAGCCCTCCAGGACTGGAGTTCCCCACCCCTGGTATACAGTGTGTCACTGTGTTCAGGACGCACCACGTGCAGGGACGATCCTGAGTCTTGAGTCTCTCTCTATACACCAGATTGCTTCTGTACCTTGTTAGCACCTGGCAGTAGGCATGCCTAAAAATGCCTGTTGAACACTTTAAAGACGTTTTATGTTCTTCCTTCGTTTTTGATAGCTGATTAAATTAATTGGGTCTGTTGATGCTGTTAATCATACCAGGATCTGAATTCAGTTGACTTGCAAGGATTAGTAGGCATGAGGCAAAGTGAATTTCAGCTGAGCTGTGTGACGGAGACTTAGAAGTGCCAACTATAAGAAGTAATGATTGTTTATAATAAGTAATAATTAAGTTGCCATTCTTCTTCGGATTTAAGGCCTACTTTATGTTGTATTCAGTATTCACATGGGGAATGTTTGCATTTCCCATTAGAGAAATACTCTAGCAAATGACTCCATTCCTTAAACAGCATGTTAAAACCCAGTACTTCTGGTAACACTTTCCATAAGGGCTGCATCCGCAAGGCTACACGACCTATAGTAAGTGTTTCATGGCCACTGAAGTCAACCTGTATAAATGTTTGTAAAGGCTTATTCCAATGAGTTGTCTGTCATCGTAACACTTTCTGAGGTGAAATTACCTCGAAATGTTATTACAATTGATGCTTGAAGGAACATGCTTTTATGAATGTGTCATGAAAGGCTTAAGGTAGCCTCATGAATGCTACCCTTCAGTAAATTATCATTCTTGGCTCCAACACTTCTTAGTGGTAAGATCATCTTAACTGGTAGAGAGTGAGTGTGTAAGCTTGTAAGAGATATCTTCATGCTAAGATTGTTTTGGAAAACTCTGCACTTATCGTTCTTTTTACTGCAGCTAGTGTTTGGAGACGCGAGTGCGATGGAGGTAAATGAATTGCTGACATTTAAAGGCAAAAAAAAGATTTGCCAAAAGTAAGGATCCTTCTCTGGCCATCCTGGGGCTCTCTAGTTTCTTTTTATCACTTAGTCCTCATGCTGCTTTCACTACGGGGAGTTTTATTTTTTATTTTTTTCTAGGCCCAGGTGTGTATGACCGTTTTATTGAGCTTTGAATGGACTGTAGATTGTAGACGCTGCTGTGCCCTTAGACTTGAGTTTATGCCATCCAGTTGGAGTCTGTGAGGGCGCAGACTCCAGTTGGCCAACTCAATTTGCTAGATCTCCCACAAAATCTTACAGTTGCAAGTGTATGAGGCCATTCCACTTTCTCTTCCTGTTATTCCAAACAAGTGTTCTTTGGAGGTAAAACAGCGTATGGAGACAGTCTCTTAAAGTGAAATAAGCTTCCACAGCAAAGACCTTAAACCCATAGTGACTGTTGCATAGCAACCACTTAACACTCTAGTTACATTTGTTAAAATGTTCACTTTTGTCTCTGGCTGTGATGTGAAGCTAACTTGTCATTGGAGTGGAAAAAAGTGTGCATGCATGCTCCACTCCCATCAGAGCTGTCTGTGAATGAATTACTTATTTTATTATTATTATTATTTTTTTTTTGTAAATTTCATTTTTTTTTTTTTGTACAGCTATTTGTGAACTTGTGCTTATTTTTGTTTCCAGTCATGCAGTCTTAATGCTTTATAAAAAAAAACATGGTTGTGTGATGGTATTTAGAGCTTAAACACACTTGTAACCTCATCTGCTGAGATGTTCCTCTTTGCATTACTTTACTGGCCCACCATTTTCACCAAGTGCTGAACTCCAACTGCAAGAAGTCATTCAAGTCTATCTACAGCTTATGTCACGTTCAAGTTCTGCTCAAAACACCTAATAATGACCAATGGGAATGCCCAATGGCTGTTTGCTCTCCATTATGTCCCATTTAAAATGTTTTTTTTTAGATTATATACTATCCCCTCCTTGGTTCCTAAATATATATTTTTTATATTTATTTTATTTTTCTTTATTTAGTTTAAAACTAAGTTGCACAAATTCTGTTGAGACCAAAATCTCATTCTCTATGATGGCCGTGTCAGTCTGAAATACATAAAGGCAATAAAGACAAATACAAATACAATGCAAATAAATGGACAACAGTTCAAATGTCAGTTAGAACGTGTTACAGAAATGGCTGATGATTACGAGCCTTCCTCGCAGTGTAGTGACTTGAGAACATTATTGTACTTCAAAATCTGAGAAACAAAGGTCTGTTGTCTGCTGTTTTTTGGAATTGTAATGACAAGTGCACAGTAGACTATTGGATAATCAGACTGGGGGAAAATGTGATGTGATGCGATGATTAAAGTTTTCTGCTATGCTATTAATTGTGGTAATGCTGAGGTGTCTTCAACATTTTATGCCTGGAATAACTTCACCATTCAATGTTTTTCTTTTCATGTATTAAATTGTACATGTATAAAAATGCTGAACAACATGTATGACCTCTGTACACCTCTAGAGGTATAACCTATTTGGGTTTATGGTGTTTTATGGTTGTTGATGCTTGCAACATTTGAGTTAAAGGAATAGTTTGGTGAAATTTTTATATTAACTTCCTACTTGCCCCTAGAGCCAGTGGATTATTCAAGACATGTTTGATGGCTGACGTTTGCATCTGTAGTTCTTTAGTTTTGGGAGCTACTAGGCTAATGTTGCTAAAAAAGACTGTTGTCAATTTCTTCTCTGTAAATACACACCCAAAATGTCCAGAAATGAATTTGTTTGGAACAGACGTGTCCATGTATTTTAGTATACGGATTTTCGTAGACTATAAAAACGCAAGCTTTTCCGTATAGCTGAATTAGCTTGGCAGCTATTTCACTTGCTGTGCTATGTCATTTTGTTTTCCACTGTATGTAGCATTTTTGCAGTAGAGTTTTCTACTGAGACTGGTGACCGTCTGAGTCCAGTGTTTTGTTAGCAGTATTGGCCTAGCGTCCGCCGCTCAGAGCTAAAGAAGCAAACTTCAGATACCAAACGTGTTTTGGCTCCTCGACTGCATCTAGGTTCAGTGATCAATCATGTTCGTTTGATTCTTTTCTTTTATTTATTTTTTATTTTTTTGGCCAAACTATTTCTTTGACAGGGACTTAAGTCAACTGAGGGATAGGATATCAGGTGGCGACCCCAAATTTGTGACCTGTTAAGGAAGAGTTCAATGTTTATACTAGAGTTAGGTACAATATATTACCAAATTTGACGTGATATGGCAACAAACCCACTGTGATGTGCATGCTAGTTAGAGACCATACAGTCTAACATTGCCATAGACACTTTTTGTAGGTTCTTTCATATAGCTGTCTGTGCCTCTGAATGAAGAAGGGTCTGCTTTGAAAGCATGGCGATCTGAAAAGAAGCAGATCTCTTTGTCATGACTGTTTTTGGTGGGAACGTTGGCTAATGCAGGGGGCTGAACAATCTCATCTGACTGTATATATGTATGGATGTGTGTATATGTGTTTGTTTTCACTGTAACCTATCTCTACGTTCAGTATATAAAGGGGTTTATTAACGAGCTGTTGTGACACTTTACTCGTCATACGTTTCAGTAACGTTTTACACTGCAGCCGTCTCAAACAATCTGAACGCTGTTAAGTAAACAAGAGCACTTTTAAATGGGTTTTTGGATTTTAATGATGGCTGTTCTACTCATGTAGGGTTTCATTGGTAACTCTACAGTCATTTCTTGCGTAGGTCTTGTGAACAAGTTAAACATTTCAGAAAAAGTATTGGATAAATAAATGCGTAAGATAATTTACACCATTAAGAAAGTGTAGCACATTAAGTAAATAAAATGAGACCATTTAAGCTTTTAAATTAAGTCCTGGAATAGCAGTATTTTTAAGCAGAATTCATTTCTTAAATATATGGTAATTATACAAATTTTACAAATGTGCATACATATACATATCAAAGGTTAAAAAAGCAAAATCAAACTACTTTCAAACATCACTGCGAGATTTGTATCTGAGGGAGGAGATACTCTTGGCACTTAAGCCTTCAGATCCTGCAACATTTACATGCTCGTGGCTTGCAGTGGCTGCTGTTCCTGTAGAAACACTGCGGAAAATGTGCCTTGAGTAGAATGGGATCGTCTCTTCATTACGGTCTGACGAGCTTCCCTGCTTATCCCTTTCTTGTAATATGGAGGAGTGGGAGGTCAAATTGAACCCATCCATGGCTCTCCTTTTCTGCTGGAACAGTAATCTTCTCCGTTCCTGCTTTTGACGGGCTTGAGAGCTGTCTCTAAGGTACTCTCTGGCAGCTTCCGTTTCGGAGGATGCTGGGGATGAATCTTGTGCATTTGAATCTTCCTCATCAACAAATTGGGAATGTGAGATTCTCTGCCTTAATCGAGCTTGTGGTGAAGTGAATGATTGGTCAGACTGCCCATAAGGATCCGAATTTGAGGAGAAGAAGAGAGTCCTCTTAGGCCTGGACATTTGGTCTAGCATACTTGTTTCTGTGGCCACTTTCATGTCAAATGCTGAATCTTTTGTTGATGAAAGACTCTGTATCTGGTTTTGTTGTCGTGAGCCTGGTTTGCTATCATCCTCAGATCTACTTGATTCAGTTTGGGAAAATTGAATGTATCTGTTGATCTTTGGCACTCCATCAAGAGATGAATTCAGTTGCCCAAACAGGTTGTCATGGTTGTTGGGTTTGACATTTTTGTCAGGTGAATAACTGGAACTAGTTGATTCCCTTTTTGTCACTAACTCAGTAATGAGCTCGTCTTTGTTCAAGGGTGGGGATAGTAACGGCATTGCGTGTTGAGGTTCAGATTGTGTGAACTGAAGAGATCTCTTTATTGTTGGTATATTATCAGTAGTTAAACATATTCCTCCCATGAAATTGTCTTTGTTGCTGCTTGGCTTTGTTTTATCATCAGGTAAGATGCCTGAAGGAGGAGATTCAGCTGTGAACTGAATGTACCTTTTTAACTTTGGGATGTCATAAAGAGAAGTGTCTGTTTCCGCAAAGAAATTCTCCTCATTTGGTTTGACATTCTCAGGCGAAGAAAAGGATTTCTTTAATTCTGTTTCTGTCAGAAACTGGGTTGGAGACTGAGCTGAATGTTGAGATTCAGGATATGTAAATTGAATGTATTTCTTAACTTTTGGTATTCCTTCAATTGGCCCAAAAAAACTGTGTTCTTCGGCAGCTGGTTCAACACCATCTTCTGTGCCTGTATGTATTATTGCTCCTGTGCCCTTTATGGATGTACGTGTTGGCAGAGTTTGAGAAAGAGGCTCAGATGGTGTGAACTGAATGTATCTGTTCACTTTTGGCACTTCATCAACAGACATACTTATTTGTCCAAAGAAACCGTCTCCATCCTCAGAATCAGATCCCACAGGTTGTGGTGTTGTCCCTAACACTGGTGCGAGCTGTTCTGACCTGAAAGATGTGGATGGGGACTGAGTTGATGGTTGAGGCTCAGATTGTGAGAACTGAATGTATCTCTTCACTTTTGGCACTCCATCAATAGATTTACAAACTTGCTCAAAGAAACTGTCCCCCTCAGTGGTTGGACTGAGTCTGTCTTCGGATGGAGGATCAGATCTCCCAGACTGTGTTGTAATAAATGTTGGTGGGATCTTTTCAGATGTTGATGGTTGAACTTCAGATGGTGTAAACTGAATGTATCCCTGTACCTTTGGTACTTCATCAAAAGATGCACCTATTTGCTCAAAGAAATTCTCCTCATTTGTGGTCGGGCTGTGGTTATCCTTAAACAATGAATCCTGTTTCCCAGACTGTGCTTTTGGTGCCAGTGTTGGTGTGATTGTTTCTGTGTTTAAAGATGTGGATGGAGACAGAGTTGATGGTTGGAGCTGCGATGGTGTGAACTGAATGTATCTCTTTACTTTAGGCACTCCTTCAAAAGATGTACCTGTTTGCGTAAAGAAACCATCTCCATCCTCAGATAAAGAATCAGATCCCACAGGTGGTGGTGTTGTCCCTAACACTGGTGCAAGCTGTTCTGACCTTAAAGATGTTGATGGGGACAGTGTTGATGGTTGAACTTCAGATGGTGTAAACTGAATGTATCTCTGTACCTTTGGTACTTCATCAAGAGATGCACCTATTTGCTCAAAGAAATTCTTCTCATTTGTGGTCGGGCTGTGGTTATCCTTAAACAGTGAATCCTGTTTCCCAGACTGTGCTTTTGGCGCCAGTGTTGGTGTGATTGTTTCTGTCTTTAAAGATGTGGATGGAGACAATGGTTGGGGCTCTGATGATGTGAACTGAATATATCTCTTCACTTTAGGCACTCCATCAAAAGATGTACCTACTTGCGTAAAGAAACCGTCTCCATCCTCAGATAAAGAATCAGATCCCACAGGTGGTGGTGTTGTCCCTAACACTGGTGTGAGCTTTTCTGACCTTAATGATGTGGATGGGGACTGAGTTGATGGTTGGGGCTCCAATGGTGTAAACTGAATGTATCTCTTCACTTTAGGCACTCCTTCAGTAGACACATCTATTTGTCCAAAGAAACCGTCTCCATCCTCAGATGGACAATCAGATTTAATCGACTGTGTTTTAGTCCCTAACACTGGTGTGAGCTGGTCTGTCTTTAAAGATGTTGATGGGGACAGTGTTGATGGTTGAACTTCAGATGGTGTAAACTGAATGTATCTCTGTACCTTTGGTACTTCATCAAGAGATGCACCTATTTGCTCAAAGAAATTCTCCTCATTTGTGGTCGGGCTGTGGTTATCCTTAGACTGTGCTTTTGGCGCCAGTGTTGGTGTGATTGTTTCTGTGTTTAAAGATGTGGATGGAGACTGAGTTGATGGTTGGGGCTCTGTTGGTGTGAACTGAATGTATCTCTTCACTTTAGGCACTCCTTCAAAAGGTGTACCTGTTTGCTTAAAGAAACCGTCTCCATCCTCAGATGAAAAATATGACTTTATAGATTGTGTTGTAGCCCCTAACACTGGTGTGAGCTTTTCTGTCCTTAAAGATGTGGATGGGGACTGAGTTGAAGATTGAGGCTCCGATGGTGTAAACTGAATGTATCTCTTCACTTTAGGCACTCCTTCAGTAGACACATCTATTTGCCCAAAGAAACCGTCTCCATCCTCAGAATCAGATCCCACAGGTTGTGTTTTAGTCCCTAACACTGGTGTGAGTGTTTCTGTCTTTAAAGATGTTGATGGGGACAGTGTTGATGGTTGAACTTCAGATGATGTAAACTGAATGTATCTTTGTACCTTTGGTACTTCATCAAGAGATGCACCTATTTGCTCAAAGAAATTCTGTTCCTTTGTGGTCGGACTGTGGTTATCCTTAAACAGTGAATCCTGTTTCCCAGACTGTGCTTTTGGTGCCAGTGTTGGTGTGATTGTTTCTGTGTTTAAAGATGTGGATGGAGACAGAGTTGATGGTTGAAGCTCCGATGGTGTGAACTGAATGTATCTCTTCACTTTAGGCACTCCTTCAAAAGATGTACCTGTTTGTCTAAAGAAACCGTCTCCATCCTCAGATAAAGAATCAGATCCCACAGGTTGTGGTGTTGTCCCTAACACTGGTGTGAGCAGTTCTGACCTGAAAGATGTGGATGGGGACTGAGTTGATGGTTGAGGCTCAGATTGTGAGAACTGAATGTATCTCTTCACTTTTGGCACTCCATCAATAGATTTACAAACTTGCTCAAAGAAACCGTCTCCCTCAGTGGTTGGACTGAGTCTGTCTTCGGATGGAGGATCAGATCTCCCAGACTGTGTTGTAATAAACGTTGGTGGAATCTTTTCAGATGTTGATGGGGACAGTGTTGATGGTTGAACTTCAGATGGTGTAAACTGAATGTATCTCTGTACCTTTGGTACTTCATCAAGAGATGCACCTATTTGCTCAAAGAAATTCTTCTCATTTGTGGTCGGGCTGTGGTTATCCTTAAACAGTGAATCCTGTTTCCCAGACTGTGCTTTTGGCGCCAGTGTTGGTGTGATTGTTTCTGTCTTTAAAGATGTGGATGGAGACAATGGTTGGGGCTCTGATGATGTGAACTGAATATATCTCTTCACTTTAGGCACTCCATCAAAAGATGTACCTACTTGCGTAAAGAAACCGTCTCCATCCTCAGATAAAGAATCAGATCCCACAGGTGGTGGTGTTGTCCCTAACACTGGTGTGAGCTTTTCTGACCTTAATGATGTGGATGGGGACTGAGTTGATGGTTGGGGCTCCAATGGTGTAAACTGAATGTATCTCTTCACTTTAGGCACTCCTTCAGTAGACACATCTATTTGTCCAAAGAAACCGTCTCCATCCTCAGATGGACAATCAGATTTAATCGACTGTGTTTTAGTCCCTAACACTGGTGTGAGCTGGTCTGTCTTTAAAGATGTTGATGGGGACAGTGTTGATGGTTGAACTTCAGATGGTGTAAACTGAATGTATCTCTGTACCTTTGGTACTTCATCAAGAGATGCACCTATTTGCTCAAAGAAATTCTCCTCATTTGTGGTCGGGCTGTGGTTATCCTTAGACTGTGCTTTTGGCGCCAGTGTTGGTGTGATTGTTTCTGTGTTTAAAGATGTGGATGGAGACTGAGTTGATGGTTGGGGCTCTGTTGGTGTGAACTGAATGTATCTCTTCACTTTAGGCACTCCTTCAAAAGGTGTACCTGTTTGCTTAAAGAAACCGTCTCCATCCTCAGATGAAAAATATGACTTTATAGATTGTGTTGTAGCCCCTAACACTGGTGTGAGCTTTTCTGTCCTTAAAGATGTGGATGGGGACTGAGTTGAAGATTGAGGCTCCGATGGTGTAAACTGAATGTATCTCTTCACTTTAGGCACTCCTTCAGTAGACACATCTATTTGCCCAAAGAAACCGTCTCCATCCTCAGAATCAGATCCCACAGGTTGTGTTTTAGTCCCTAACACTGGTGTGAGTGTTTCTGTCTTTAAAGATGTTGATGGGGACAGTGTTGATGGTTGAACTTCAGATGATGTAAACTGAATGTATCTTTGTACCTTTGGTACTTCATCAAGAGATGCACCTATTTGCTCAAAGAAATTCTGTTCCTTTGTGGTCGGACTGTGGTTATCCTTAAACAGTGAATCCTGTTTCCCAGACTGTGCTTTTGGTGCCAGTGTTGGTGTGATTGTTTCTGTCTTTAAAGATGTGGATGGAGACAGAGTTGATGATTGGGGCTCCAATGGTGTAAACTGAATGTATCTCTTCACTTTAGGCACTCCTTCAGTAGACACATCTATTTGTCCAAAGAAACCGTCTCCATCCTCAGATGGACAATCAGATTTAATCGACTGTGTTTTAGTCCCTAACACTGGTGTGAGCTGGTCTGTCTTTAAAGATGTTGATGGGGACAGTGTTGATGGTTGAACTTCAGATGGTGTAAACTGAATGTATCTCTGTACCTTTGGTACTTCATCAAGAGATGCACCTATTTGCTCAAAGAAATTCTCCTCATTTGTGGTCGGGCTGTGGTTATCCTTAAACAGTGAATCCTGTTTCCCAGACTGTGCTTTTGGTGCCAGTGTTGGTGTGATTGTTTCTGTCTTTAAAGATGTGGATGGAGACAGAGTTGATGATTGGAGCTGCGATGGTGTGAACTGAATGTATCTCTTTACTTTAGGCACTCTCTCAAAAGATGTACCTGTTTGCGTAAAGAAACCATCTCCATCCTCAGATGAAGAATCAGTCCCTAACACTGGTGTAAGAGTTTCTGTCTTTAAAGATGTGGATGGAGACTGCACTGAATGTTGAGGCTCAGAGTGAGAGAAGTGAAGATATCTCTTAACTTTTGGTACTAAATCCAAAGTCACATCAAATTTCCCAAAGAAACTTTCATCAGAGAAGGATGTTTTGGATGAAGGTTGAACAGCCTCCTTAACTGTTTCAGCACCAGTTCTGTTAAACTTTTCATCCATATCTGTGCTGCTTGAAGAGTTGTCAAAGTTAATATCAACAGTGCTGCTTGGTTCTTTAACCGGAATAACACACTCACTATTAACCTCAGGTTGTATTTTTATCTCAAGTTTTTGAGGAAAGCACTCATTTTCTGCTTCTGTCTCTTCATCTTCACTGGAGACACTGGCGCCTGCTTCATCTATCCCAACAACACTGGTAGTTTTTTGCCCGATCCTATAAACAGGGTGCACATGGTATTGTGGAAGTTGTTCCGCATTAAAATAGCCATTGAAATTATTATCAGAGAACTCGCTCTGGACTGTAAATGGCTCATCATCAAAACTGTCCACTCGAGCTATATGTACATCTGATGGGTCCAGTGTAATAGTGTCTTGTCTGAAACGAGCACCTGTGATCGGCTCATCAGTTAAAGCATCTTGTTCCGGAGTGGAGAATCTTGAGTGTGGATCGTTAGCGGTCTCTGATTCTTCATCTTCCTCTGGGTTTACAGTGTATTCTGTTTGTTCTCCCTCAGTAAGACCACTTTCACTTGAGTTGCACGAACTTAGATGATCAGATTGTTTATCCACAGACAGTTCCTCCTCAAAAAGTGGATAATCAAGAACGGCACTTTGTGTAATTCGGCTGCTTGATCTTGAGTCGTCAGGGAAAGAAAAACTCTCCCCGCTGTCATTCCATGAATCTTTATCCAGATCGTCCACATTCTCTTCCTTTAGACCAGACAGGCTCTCTGAAAATGGGTCAGTCAAACTTGTTGCCTCATGACCTGTGTTACCTTCCTCATCGCCATGTGTGATGACTATAAAGGAATCTACACTCTGCTCAGCTGACTCATTTACTTCATAAACGGACTGCTGTTCTTGAGGCACTTCGGATTGAAAGGAGACAGTTGAAATCCTCCTCTCCTCTAACTCTGGGGTGTCCTCTGGGTCTGGAATGGGTTCATACTCCACAACCTCCACACTTACTTTTGGGTTCTCTTCTCGCAAAGGTACTTCTTTGCTCACTTGTTTTGAGCTTGTAGGATTGCTGCTTTCCTTGCTCCTTAATTCCTCCATCTCAACATGAGTTGTAACATTATTGGTCAGGGATTCTTGGCCCTGGGCATTCTCATCTGTCACTTCAACATCTGTATTGCTCTCAGATGAGCCGTCTGATTTGGCATCTTCAACTGTGACATAGTAAGGAACGTTTCCCCCATAGTCTTTAACTTCCGTTACCCCACCAAACGTCACTCTTGATCCCACTCGCACCTCTTGCACTTGTTCTTCTGATTCTGAAAATCCTTCGTTCTCATATGCCCTTGGTCGAGCTGAGGAAGTCCTAGAATTTGTAGATGATGATGATGCGGAATCTCTCTTAGTTCGAATCTTTTGGCATAATTTGTCCAGAAGCGGCCTTAAAAGAACTCCAAGGACAAAGGCCACAATGAAAGTAATGAAGACGGAAAGGCAGACAGCTAACACAAAATCAGGTTGGCCTACAGCTCGCACATTCCTCTCCATGTTCATGTTTTCTTCCCCAGTTAGCTCATCCAAAGCACTTCGGGCTTCTCGCCGCTGCCTTGTGTCATAAACTTTTTTACGAACATGTAGATTGAATATTGATACATGGGCATACTGGACTCCTGAGATACAGACATAATGTCCGGCATGCTGCTCTGTGATGTTGCTGAGAAGAAGGACCTGTTGATTCTCAGAGACATGGCCTTGAGGTGTCCACCAGCGGGTCTGCAGGAGTCCTGAAAAAGAAGGACAACAGGATTTTATGTTCTAACACACACATTTTGAGGGTTATATATATATATATATATATATATATATATAAAAACATGCATACAAAAATGATTCTTTCTGCTGAGATAAAAGACTGAAACTCTATAATATGTACCTTTGC
Organism: Salminus brasiliensis; assembly: GCF_030463535.1. Classification (NCBI taxonomy): domain Eukaryota; kingdom Metazoa; phylum Chordata; class Actinopteri; order Characiformes; family Bryconidae; genus Salminus; species Salminus brasiliensis. The sequence goes on along the minus strand of NC_132878.1, from coordinate 53,955,445 downwards.
TGGCCGCTCCACAGGAAAGCAATAATTCAGTCCCCTCATCTACAGTAAGCTCCTTATGGAACCCTGGTGTGCTATCAACAGGTGGTGGACATGTAAGATCAGACTCCCCCAGATACGCCAGATCCTTTCCAGCGTGATGAGAAGGAGAAAAACAGTCTACTTTCCATGTTGGATTGCCCAGTTCATTGTCAAAGTTGAGCCATCTTCTTATTGTCTTCAAGTTACAATCACACCTCCACCTATTTCCAGAAATGGGCACCAAAGCGTTCAAGTTCCGCAGAGACAGGTAGGCTGGCAGTGGTATGATGGTCAGCAGGTTATTGCTTAGGTCAAGGACCTAAATGGTATGATGCATAAATAAACTGTTAAACTACAATGACAACATGTGTACAATTAGTTAGCAATTAATAAGTTATACATAGTACACTGGAATGATAAATAGGTTATGGGGTTAACATGTTTTTATTATTATTAATTTCTGGTATTATTAATTTCAGCCCACTGGTAGGATTTGCTATGCCCGATTCTTGGTTTTCTTAATTTTTACTGGTTAATCACAACATACAGGTTTCCCACAACATACAGCGCATCCTAATACACTGCTAAAACCTGCAGTCTGTGTTAATTCATGTACGTTAGCCACTCATACCGGCAGTGTGTGGCTGCCATGCATGTTTGAGCATGTGTTTTAAAGAACTGCATTTAAAATGCACTCTTAAGGTCTTTCCCTCAGTGACATAACTTGCTAAAAACTATTTTTAATGTTCCACTTTGCCTGCCATGCTTCTTAATTATCTCATGGAGGCTAAAGAGTTGGCTTCTGTCTGGGCGTGTGGCCAGAACTCACTCACGAAAGGGTTAACCAGGTTTAACCAAACCACACGTTGCTTTGAATGTACTCGGAAGTAATACGTGTGGTTTTGATGTACCTATTGGAGTCGAGTAAATGTAAAGCACCACCAGTTTTTCTTTTCCAATGTTTACACTTTGAGGTCCGTTACCTGGAGATTTGGCAGGTCTTTAAAGGCCTGTGGATGGATAGTGTTTATGAGGTTATGCTGGAGGTGCACTTCTCTCAGGTTCATACACCCAACCAGGTCAGCAGAACCAAGCGCAGAGATCTTGTTATGAGCAAAGTGAAGCACCTGCAGGGGTTTTATACTGCCGAGTCCTGTGGAGGAAGGAGATAACCGCTGTTACATTAGAAAAGGGTGTAATACGTAGAGATCAATAGATGTCTTGTTTGCTATGGTTACCTCATACCAACACCTTCCCACTGTTTCAGTTTTTTTTAATCATGTATTTGACTTGATGGCTGTTATCACTGTGTCCTTAATCTAGCTCACAGGTTCACCCCGATACTGGAGTACCTCCTGCCCTGTACATTGTTCTGAAACCTCTGAAAGGTTTTTAATTAGGTGATTAGTTCAGCAATCAGTGACAATGATTGAATGTAGCATTGAAATGGTCCTCAAAAGCTTTTGCTTAAGAGGGATTTCAAAGTGCTGTAAAATGGAGCAGTAGTGGCAAAAATATATGGTTTTCTTTATTGAATGAAAGTAACATTAATATTTAAAATTATTTTAATGATTCAATTTACAGTTACAATAGATTAAACAGCTACAGGGACCTAATCATTATGTTACGCGAAAAAGCAGACATTCATGGAAAAGACCTTTTCAGATCATAGGACATACTGTGGGCCACAGCTGCCCCCTCAGCACTGTATATATTTACATTATGAGCTGGTTGCTGATACTGCAGTATTCAGACCTTAATATTAATGATCTGATGGAGCAGGAGAAAGAAGGAGAGAAATCAAGATGCCTGCTTCTTCTATTCTGAGTGCTGTATTGACTGCTGAGCAGAATTGACGGCCTGCTGGTCAGGCATTCGTTGGGGAAGAGAGGCTGTGCACTGACTCACAAACAGCTGAGAGACGCTGTCATCTGTGTGGTGTCCGAGCCTACCTTAATAGCCCACATTTCACTAACTCACACAGACTCAGGGGTCGGCTTCCTCTGATTATATCCACTTCCAAAGCAATGGCTGTGCGACACTGTGATAAAACAGTGTCTCTTCAGTTGTAATAAACATACAATATAATCTGCACACTCTCATAGCTTCATCACACTGCCTCTGAGAACAGAGACGTTATGTCCCTGATGTCTTATTGAGGGCCAGCACAGGGAGGCTGACAGTTTTCAGATATTCACTTCAATGTCCTGTGATAATTGTTGATGCTGCTTTTGAGGAAACAATGCCTGGACCTCGAGGTTGTAGAGGATCGAAGTGGGCTGTGAAAGCTAATGCTGGTCATGCCAGTACGGACGGAGAGGAACCAAAGCCCCTTGACTTTAATTAACACAACTTCCATTCAGAGTTAAGAATAGTTCTGCCCTCTCCTGTACAGTCCCCATTTTGGAGACAGATGATTTTCATTAGAAAATATGAACCATGTTACAGGGTGGTGGTTACCCCTGCTGGGGAATTGCACCCCAGTGCAGGAAGGCAGGATTGCTACCCACTTTACAAATATCCTGATTTTTCATTTTGATCATTTTTAGATGTGTGTTTCAATGGAAATACTGTGATTTTTTTAAAGCATTAAAACTTAAAAATAGCCCAATCTAAAACATGCCATCATACTTAGAGCATTACAATAAGCATGATAACTTTGGAATGTGTTGAGATCTTTAGACACAGCCGTGCCTTCTTTTATAACCCCTAATGATGCACTGGAATGCCTGTGCCCAGCCCTTTTACTCTAGAGTGGGCCATCGGATTGGCTAAAGGACACTAGTGATTCAGGAGTGTCCATAGTGATATAGAGCAAAGGTCTAGTGATTGCCATGTTAAAGGGTGATTTACTACAGCGTAGAAACTGTGATAAATGCACACACTGTATGCACTGATATCATCATTGCTGGCCAGTGTGTTTCGTCCACCGATACAATGACTATCACTGTGAATTTCCCTCTATGCTGTTGTGGACTTATGTGTGTGTGAATAACTGATGTTCTCACCACTTGGTAGACGTTTTAGCTGGTTTCTCTCAGCAGACAGCAGCTGAAGATCAGGTGCCCAGGAAACACACCACTCTTTTCTTCTGCGAAGGATTTTAGTCCTCTCTGCACCTTTCCCCAAACACATCGACAGACTCTCCAGAGCATTATCTCCCACCCAGAAATGCTGAAGCCCTTTCAAACGTATGTGACCAAGAGGGACCAGAGAGTGTAAGGCATTATGGGACAGGTCCAGGGCCGTGGCAGTTGCTGGGATATGTGACGGGACCTCAGAGAGGCCAGATGAGGAGCAGTTTAGGAGAGTCTTTTGACATAGACAGGGAGTTGGACAGAAGACTGTATGGGAGAATGTTTGTGCTCCCCACAGCTGGAGGAGCAGGATGGCGATAAAGGGCACTAAGCTGGACGCTGACATCACAGCAGGCCCTATGCAATGTAAAGACATGGGGTAAACAATGAAGATGTAATAAACAATACAGAATAAACACATAATTCAGACTTTTTAATATTACCACAAACCTGCCACGAAACCATACGTTACTTGAAGTATTATAATCATCACTCGAGTGTTATATTATATATATATATCTAATTCTATATATATATATATATATAGAATTAGAGTTAATTTTAGAATTAATCACAAGTAAAAAAAAAAATCTTACAGATAAAAATCAACTGAAAAAAGGAATGAGAATTTGATCATTTAGGATGAAAAACATTACATATCAATTAAAATCAACTGCCATTTCACAAGTAAGTTCTAGATACCTGTAACACTCCACCCAGGGTGACTTTTTTAACAGTTCCTTTCACATGATCACTGCTGCAGTTCTGTAACTTTTTGTAACTTTTGCACCCTTGAAGCTGAAACAGAAAATTCCTGAATTTTTGGGATGCGCTGTATGTTGTGGAAAGACTAATGAGTGGATGGACTTGAGGAATCTGATTGTTGTGTCACATTGAAAGCTGAACTTTTGAATCCCAGGGGTGGGACTGTACTTGTGAGAGGATTAAGCAATTTAAATGATATGTAATTACTAAATCAGACATTGTTGTTTGTATATCCAAACACTTTTCCTTTTTTTTTTTGACAAATCTTGTCTATACATTTTAACAGAATGCTTTTCTATGATTTAAAAAAGCTTTTCCATTTATGGAACATTAAAATTTTTAAAGGGCATTTTGAATTTCTAAATGTGACTTTTCTGTAGGTTTAACTTTAATAAAGGAATGCTTTGAAGACGTAGAAACATGTTAACACTTCACATACTATAATGTCAAAAATGGACATATTAAAAGTGCCACACTATGTTCTGTAATACTGGTACTGATACGGGTACTGACATTGAAACAATATTTCTTCTTTAAAAACCACAAAAAAACTACTTAAACAATGACAGGAAGTAAAACAAAACTAACATTACACAGAGTAAGTGTGTGCTGTTCCAGGCTAGAGTTTTTGTTATAGAGCTGGATTAGCTTCATTACTTTTCACCCTCTGCCAATATCAGGCCCATAGCGACACCATCAGTGTTGATATACCACCCCCCTTAGACGCAGGAATAAATCGCTGAATGTACTCTTTAAAAAACTTTAAATCATTACAATGTAAAAAGATCTGTAGATCTGTTTACACCAACAGGAACGGTTGTACACAGTCACTAAGATCTAACACCATTAAAAAACTCCCATCATGAAACTGAGATTTTCCATTTAGGTTCATCAGAGTTTGAAGGGAAACATTTATGCTTACCTCTCTCAGTGTTCACAGCTGTCAGATCAGAGGGAATTCTGCGCTCCTTACTCAGTAATTCTCATCAAAACACTGAGGGGCAACTGGAGAAATCTTTGACTTTGACTCGAACTCGCCAACGATCAAAGTCTGCACAGTATTGCTGCAGCTGAGACACACATGATGACACACACACACATAGACACACACACAATTGTGAATGCCTTAGAACAATCATTCACAAATCTAAGTTAATATCTTACTCTGGTGTTCCTCCTCCTCAGCACTTTCATAAAAACAGGCATCACATGGGAGAGTAAAAGTAATGTGAAAATGATTCTTTCAGCTTTACAGACATGTAAACTCATGTAAACTCACAGCGAAAAAGGCAAGACGTTCAGAAACCTACAAATTACAACACAAATGCAAGAAAATCCACCTCTATTATGAATAAGAATAGTCTAAAACATTGTCAATCATTAGTGCTCTACAGGTTCTTTAATGGAGATTGGTGCTTGGTCCCCGATGGTTGCCACTTGCAATGTAAAGACCAGTTCATTTTCACATAGGTTACAATAGTTCATAGAAACCAATATATTGTGCATCTATTTCAGAAGAAAACTAAATATCAGCTGCTTGTTTTGGTTGCTAACAAGAATCCTTTACACAAACCCTGCCTTGACTATCATTAGAAAATTACTAATATATCAAATATCAAAATATGTGAAAATATCATAATTTATGTTCTGATCTGCCTAAAAAAAGAAATGCTGTATCTATGGGTTCACTGAATAACAATGTGAACTGTGATTCTGCCTCAGAAATCTCTAAGGGCAAAATTTACATTTCCAAAATTAAAAACTACATGGTTCACATGAATGGTGTGTTTACCACTCAAAACAGTAATTCTTTACCAAGCAAGTTTGCATTTATATATAACTATAATGAGAAGTACATTAGTATGACGTTAATACATGACTTTATGTGGATTGGCTGCTTCTTGGATCTGTACTGTGGAAAAAATAAAAGTAGGTAAAAAAAAAATAGACCAGTAATAACGGTACAAAATTACGTCTGAATATGTTGGAGACATATTCACATTGCACAGTGACACTATATGAAGTCTTTAAATAAACAAATTAAACATAAAGAGCAAATCTTCCTGATGCAGTGAAAAACAAAACACTCAAGGGCCTTCCATGCCTTTAATTTTGTATTTTTATTTAATTTCCCTTTCAAACTGCCTGTCTGTACATATACAAGATCAGACAAACACTACCTCGTCCACCAGACCACACGTATCCATTTCAGAAGAAGATGAAGCAAAAGATTCAAAGATGATGCAGATTTAATGACCGTTAGTTAAAATGCAGTATGGTCATCATTTGAACACTCTGGACTTCAAAACAAGATAAAAAAAAAAGAATGAAATAAATACCACACATGAACACTGAAACTCATATGAATGGTTAGACATTATATTGCACGCAAGAACAAACAACTCAAAATCACAACACACCTTCATATCAGCTGACAAAAACCACTTCATCATTAAGCTGAAGAGCATTCACGCTCGATTTTGCAGCACCAAAAGATCATTGAAAACCATATATGGCGATCTGAAACACTTCAAGTCAACTGGGCACTTTTAACTCAAGACACTATTGATATAAATGAAAGAGCCATTGGCCATTGACCTTAGATCTGGTGCAAATCTCCAACAGGTTTAGGCCGAAGATGCTTAGCTATACTTCTGACAGTTCACTGTGGAAAAATTGAAAAACATATTTGGCACATGTAGCAAAGGATGACGACACAAACAGGTTTGTGAAGGATGTTGCAATAAATGCGTTAAAAATCTCCAAAGTGGTAACAAGACCATTTAGAATACTATAATCCAGTCTAGAATACATCCATTACAGCTTCCACACTTTCATTCTTGCATATTGTAGAAAACAGTGCAGATTTAAGCGATATTGCAAATCCGGCATCCCACAAGTTTTCAGATTTCAGGTTTTTAAGAGGGTCCTTGAGAAAATAAACTAAAATAAAGTGTGAAAAAATAAACTGCTCAGTTAAAACCACTATAATACTGCCCAAGCTGCTTATAAATATCATGTATCCTTCATTTAAAAACAACAATAACAACATTCTGCATGTAGTTACAGAGTGAAGGCTAAAGGACAAGACACTCAAAATCTGTAAAAACATGTTGACCTTTATAACGACAATGTTAGCTGGTCATATTAAGCATGATATAGCAAGTTATTATTTAAAAAAAGATCAAATTCATGTCTTCTCCCATCACAATGTAGTGGCTTTGTGGCAATGTAGTCCACCTCTAAAATGTCTTCTGACTTTTGCACCAGCAACGATAACTTTAAATGATAAAACACAAAGAGCTCTTTGGCCAAATTATTACATAATAAAAAGAGGAGTGTTTGTGTATGACGAGGTTTATGGTTATGAGTGATTATAAAATGAACATGTGTATGTGCCAGTTTGAGAAACAGCATAACTGGGTGTGTGAATAAAACACAACACCATAAGGCGCAAAAGTCTGTCAGTATGCATGTGTGTTTTTATAGAATTCTGTCTGTGGATGGAACTCTATGAAAGCAAGGCTGAGTATGTGAGAGAGTATGTGGTGGGATACACAACTGCATCCTGTAGGGTGTTCATGATTACTCTGATTAAATTTGATTACACAATTATCAGAAATCACTGATTAAAATGTACCTTCTCAGTAAACACAGCACTTTTCATGATAATTAAGATGTTAAAACCTCCTCCTGCTCACTTTTACAATAACAGTCAACAGGACACACCCATTTATACTCATATTTTGGCACCTAGTGTTTTATGTTTTTTACAGAATTAATTGTTCAATTGTTACATTTGCCTTTTTCCAATTCAAGTGTTCTGGATTTTTTGTAGAGCAATGCATACTTTAATATTGTTCAGTTTAGTCCATTTATTCTAAGCCAAAACATTACAACCCCACGCAAAGTAAGCAAATAATGCTGTCCGTCTTGTAACAATGGCACATGTCCAGATCTGGGATGTATGTTACATACTAACTGAAAAGTCGGTTCTCATAGTTGACGAGTTGAATGTGGGATAAATGGGCAGGCATGAAGATCTAAGACCAAATTGGTATGGTCAGACTGAGGTTAGACAAACACCAAGCCACCCAAGGCTCTTCCATTTTGGCCAAACCGACAAAAGTTTTACTGTGGGACAAATCTCAGTAATATATATAGTCATAATGTTTTGGCTCATTAATTCAAGACATAACTGACACTGACAGCCCAAATCTCCTGCACTGTCTTCATATTTTCTACAGCATTGACAGGAGTGTGTGTGAGTGAGTGTATGTAAATTTCCAGTGGTATTCCCCATCACATCTCTCAGTGTGCTGCTCCACAGGGGTTGTTTGAGGTTTGGCAGCCCATGTTGGAGTATTTGACCTGAACTCTGAACAGGGTCCCGTCTGCACACATACACAGCTTGTATCTCTCCAGGCCCTCGTCGAAGTACAGCTCACTCCCCAGAGAGGTGTTTGGAATACGGGATGGACTGAACATCACAGAGCCGTTCAGGATAATATTGTTCTCCTGTAAATGAAGGGGTAACGTGGACCAATGTTAAATCTCTCAGCATCTTCGAATTAACTAGTTTTTTGACTGTGTGCACTGTGAAGTTTTATCTACTGTTTTATAGACTGGTGAAGAGTAGCATACATCCCGCTGTACTAAGCAATTTTAGTTCTATTTCAACCCTTCTCTTTATAAGCAAAACTGTAGAAAAGGCTGTCTTGCATTAAACTTGCATTAACATTAATTATCTAAGTTATTCCTATCCAGATTTTAGTTGTAATTCAGATTTCTTGTGGAGTCCCTCAAAATTTGATGTTAGGCCCTTTGCTGTTCTCTTTGTACCTCTATGTACCCCTATGTAATGTCATTAGGATACATATTATATATTATTATATAATATATTTTTCACAGCTATGCTGATAATACACAATGATGCATTTCCGTTCTTTTTGAAAATCAGTCAAACGAATGTGTGCCTTTCTCAACATAATCTGTCTCCAGAGAAGCTTCACTGTAAATAAGTTAAGTACTCACAGCTTTGAGCTCAATATCACCACCCATCCTGAACTCTACTGTCTTGCCCATGATGAAGACGCCCTCATTGCCTCTGATGATGGCCTTGCCGTCTCCTTTGATCGTGAGGTCAGAGGATGCGTTGCTTGTGATCTATAAAAGCACAAAATGTATGTGTTGAAACTTGAACTTGAGAAACTTGAGGAGTTGAAATGCAATACTTCTGTCCATCAGGACTGAGTCTGAGTCCCAAACACATATTTGGTAGCACAAAGATGCTGCTTAAATGGTGAAACAAGCATCTCACTGAGCACTCTCTCTCCCAGCTAAGATATATTAACATGAAGATGCTTTTGGGAAACTATGCCCAGGTTAGATTTATGGACAGTTTTTATGACACACCCCATGGAATGCACACCCTAAATCAATTATTTCTTTCTTAACTTTTGTTTATAAAATGGATTGGTCTCCCAGATGGGAATTACAAGTCCTTTCAACAAAGAATCTCTATTCAGAATAGTCCAAGGTTAGGCTTAAGAAAGTCTGGGAAGCCGGACCTCAATGTCCTAATGTTTGTAGACACTGCTCATTCAACAGTTTTTCTAAGATGTAAGAAATTATCCATTAGCATGTGTGCCTGTCTAGGCCAGCAGTTCCTTTTTTGGGGTCCATATTTGGGTGTGTTCACACTTAGCAGGTTTAGTTAGATTAAAAAAAACAAACAAACCTTGGTACAATTGCTTAATATGATGTGTTACAACAAGTTCGAATGAAATACATTTTTTTCTTTACAAAAACTAATACTGAGCTCTTAAGTATCATCTGAAAACCACACTCCATAATTAATCTTTAAAACTACTAAGCTTTAAAACAAGCTGCTTAACATGAGAATCTAAAAGTAGGCCATTAGGTTTGCAACAATAAAAAAGCTGCAGGTGTGTTTGCATTTTCCCACTATGTTTATGCTGTGCAGGTGCTCACCCTTTCTGTGGAGGCTTTCTTCACGTTGAGAACCTTGACCTGTTTGGGCAGATGGAACTCGTGGTTGTCAAAGTCTGTGCTAAAGAATGTAGTTTGGGTGCGCGGGTCTGTGAATGAAACGCCTAAATCACTGGTGATGGATGTCTTGTCTTTCTCAACACTGAGCTTGGTGTTGCCCTGCTGGAACACTACCTACATAATACACACACACACACACACACACAAAACACACAATTGAGTAACACAATACCAAGTAACATTCACGTTTGAGTATGACTATTATTCCATTTCTAGGTGAATCCACCACTGACTAAAGTGTAAAGCCAAAAGACTACACATGTGTACGCTTCTTCCAGACTCACTGGATTGTTGTTGCCAGTAATGACAAGGTCCTGGTCCTTCCTCCCTCCCACAGTACTCTTGTGTAGTGGGTGGACCACCCCCATATCAGCCTTCTGTTTGAAGCGCAGCAGACCACTCTCATGGAACTCCATGCTGTCGCAGCCATTGGGGCCTATTCGAATCACTGTCCAGATCACCAGAGTAATCTGACACAGAGTTAGAAAGACAGAGAGTATGAAGGGAGACATTGAGGTTCGTCTATATAGGTGCATCCACATGTCACGTACAGTGACACCTGAGGATAATAACATGACTTTTACCAAAAATGACTGGATACAAGTCTCATGCTTAATGCACTGCAGCTTCACTCACAATGAGGTTGATGAGAGCGAGCAGGAAGAGCAGGACGATGACACACACAGCAATGTTGCCCTTGCGACCCCTCAGTCCTGTCTTGTGCAGTCTTTCCTCTTCTATGGGAACATATCCAGCCTTGAAGTTACTGTTGTGCTCTTTATTAGCAGTCCTCCGCTCAATGGCCTTCTCCCGCATTGACCTCTTCACTGGCCCATTTGAGCTTTCCTGCAGGTAGGACATATTAAAAGTTAATTATGGCAAGACCAATAAAACATTCTCTGTCATCACTGGATTTCTGAATTTTGGTACAGCAGATGGATGTGCCATGTTAAATATTATCCTTGGGCATCTAAAGTTACATTGCTAGTCTTGATAAAAATGTACAGTTTTTGTAAGAAGTAGACTAAAACAATACTTGTTAAAACTTTAAATCCAATTTACCTTTGCCTCTATAGCCCACACCTCTCTGGGACTGTTGCTACACTTATGTCAACAATTAAACACCTAAAATGTTATGTGCTTTTTCCACAATCCTCTATCCTAATGAGACCACGGAATATCATAATATCATGATAATGGAGGTTTAATACATTTGCATAATAGTTTGCATGTCTACCCAGTATAGGGTAGATATATTGCATGCCTATAAGTATAATAACAACAAAGTAAAAAAAAAAAAAAGCTATTCCTTTATTCCTTTTTCAACATATGTAACATATGTTCTTACAGGTGTTGTACTATATGTATCATACACGCTTATATTGAATAAATGATAAAGTCTGCAGTACTAAATATGCTATGTAGAGTACTAGAACAAAATCTAGAGGAAACCAAAGATGTGATACCCATAAAGACAGCAGAAAAGAGGATTCCAAAAAATGAATGACGAGAACAGTGCCATCCTCCATGTTCAACTTCCAACACATTGCAATTAGAAATGAGTGAATAGGCCTGACTGGAGGCTAGAGCTAGACTTGCTATACACATATATGTTGAAGAATTGAAACAACAAATACTTGCCATTCACATTTTAATTTATTAAGAGGCGGATAGGTGGAAAATACTTAAAAGTACGAGATCTAAAATACCCTATAAGAAATATTTTTACAAGCGGTACCAAAAAGACATACGGAAACTATTATATAAAAATAAATAAATAAATACCCCCCCCCAAAAAATATATATATATATACAAAAATAAATAAGTAAATATATATATATATATGCCTGTTGTTTACACCACTTGTCCTCCACATTTTAGTGTTTTTCAGCTCTGATTTACCAGCTTTTACTGTAACAGATCCTATTAGTTAAGGATCAAGTGTGTTGGAAAGAGGTAGAACACTAAACTGTGCAGGACAGGGGGCACTCCAGGACCCCCGCTTCGGTGAGAAGCGTGCTGTGAATGTGAAGAACGCGCAATGCTTTAAAAGAGGACACCGGGGGGCGCTCGCTCGCTCTCTCGCTCTCTCTCTCTCCCAGTAATGTCTTTCCACAAGCAGGAGTAACGGACTAAAAATAAAGAACACTCCCAGATTTTCAGTCGTAGACTGTATAACGCATCGCATTAAAGCCGTAACCGCTTACGCTCACCAGAATTAGCTTCAGCAACACTAGCCGAATCAAAACGACAACAAAGCTGAAACACTTCAACATGAAGTCATTTTTTCCATAAACGTGTTAGACACGACCCGAGCAGAAAGGCGCGCGTGGCACGCAGACAGGAGCCGCACACACTAAACAGTTCATCCTCTGAGAGACCTCGAGTAGACGCCTGCTATATTCCCACCACTGACGCCGTACCGAAAGGCAGATATGTAATAAGGCAGTAATGTCTTTGGGTTTGAAAACAGACCTGCTCGGACGCCATGTTGACCCTCCCTCCCTGTGCTGCGTTTGGAGCAGCACCGAGCGCCCACGGGACAGTACCACTCACACACCCGGGTGACGTGAACCCATCTCACACACACTTACACACATTCACCAGGAACTGTACCGACCCTGGAGCTCAGCACTGCTCGAAAATAAGCCAGCGGTGCCACATAATAAAAGAGAGTCACTGGACAGTCTGGTAAATATGTAGCTATAAACCCCGGCCAGCCGCAGATGGTCTGCTCCCTGTCTGTGGAGGCCAATGGTGATGAAGCGCGCTCCCGAAAAGGCAAACCCAAATAAAGCGCAGCCATTCAGACAGACACACAGCCAGAGGGTCCCACAGGCTGCTGTCCCAGACCTCTCAGGACATGATTTATTACTGATAAAAATACCAATCACTGAAATGTTCTCTTTATTGAGGACAATTAGAGGATTTTTAAAAAACAATTTTTAATTTTTTTTTTTTTTTACTTTTGTATACAATGATATACCGAATATTGATTATTAGTTAACAGGCCATTACTACATTGCTTTTGTTATAAGTTTATTTTAACGTTAAAATGTAGTAAATGTATAGGACGATTTGTATTTAACACATTCATTGGCCAATGAGAATATTAGCTACATGTGTTATTTTCTAAAGCGTTTTTTTTATTCCCCTAAACACTCGACTGTAGTTAAATTCCGTGTTAATTGCCGTAATGACTTGAAAAAAAATAATTTTCAATGACTTGAAATAATTTTGTACAGGACTGCATGTTAATAATGTCCTTCTTCATGTGGCCTATTCTCTGCAATCCATCAACAGACTTTACTGAATCTGTGTAAATAATCTCCGTTTGACATCTAACACCCGACGTGTGTGTGTGTGTGTGTGTGTGTGTGTGTGTGATGACAGTGTGCCATTTCAGCATCTCATTACATCACAAAACACCGGAACGGTTCACTCGCGCACAGGGAGCACGCGGGCACGCGCCCTGCCTGGTGTTTTCAATGGAGAGTAAAACTCTGAGAGGAGGAGGAGGAGGAGGACAGGTTTACTCAAGAACATTTACTCGGGGTCTGGAGGCATGAAGCACAGCAGCACCGTTGCTACAACTAAAGCGCGTCCGTAGTATCCAACGTCACGGACACGAACTGTGTGTGTGTGTGTGTGTCGGTCTTCTTCACAAAGGGGGTATAAATAGGGAGCGCCCTCACTCCAGATTAAGTCCCGCGGTTGCACTGGGACGTCCTAGCAGGATTAAGGGTGCAGGCTAAACTGCAGACATGGCAGACACGCTGCGGAGGCTGGTCAACACATCATCATACAGCGTCCTGCAGCAGAAACTGGAGGCCTGGTACAAAGACTATCATGTAAGTCCCCCGGCTTTCACAACTGACCCTGCCGAGGGAGGGTAGCTAGCTAATCACTGTGGCGGTGGCTAGTTCAGCACGTGTAAACCTGGTCTACTGTAGGGGGGGGGGGTGTGCTGGTTTCAGGTCCCTACCTGACTGACACGACTGGTTTATTTATTTGTTTTATTTTTTTGAAAAGTGTGTAAGTTATAATAATAGTGAAAAGGGAAGTTTCTTAATTAAACTGGCTCACAGAGAGAGATTAACAGGCCTCGCCATTTGGGTTATTTATCCTTGCAGATACTCAAAACAAAATTCCACCACCATTTATATTTATAATAGCTTGTAGATTTTCACTCTCTAGATTTTATCTCTCCACCCCGGTGAATAACCCTGAACCTAGCAGCTGGGAGGCAGCTCTCCGGGAAGGCCGCTGTGTTCAACGGAATGTTTGTTTTCGCTGCCATGATTCTCCGGCAGAGTTTGGTTGCTATGGACGCCAGTTGCCATGACAACGATGGACCCATTCCTGAGCTTCCTCGTGGCGTCAGAGCGACCGTGCTCGCGACCGTGCTCGCCCCCATACAGTCTGAATGGTCTTGCCGGGCCCGTATTCACAAAGCACCTCCGGAGCAGTAGCACTGATCGAGAACCAGTTTCTCTTACAGTGACCTTCATCATAAACCTGCAGTAATCTGATCTGAGATCTGTCCTCCAACCTGAGACTCCGTGCTGCTCTGTGAATACCGTCCCTGGACTTGTAAAATCTCTGCTGTGCATGCACAGTCCCCAGCGTTTTACTGCTGCAAGATAATGTCAGTGTCAAGCACAGTTTGGTGATTGCCCTGCTTAAATGCATCTACAAACCCTTGAAGGGGAACCATCTAGTTGTGCTGGACCAGAGAAGAGCCTTGACCTACAGAGTAACAAGCTAAATCTGGATGTTTTATCGGATAGTCTCAGTCTTCATGCAGTTGATTAGGTGGGCTCCTGCTTGTTTCGAGTGAAAACCTGCAGTCACACCCAGACTGGACAATGGACAGCCTTGTAAATCAGAAAATCAAGGTGAAACATACAATAGACGAACACCGTTTCTCACTAGGTCAGCTGACACCACGTTAGCTGACGCTGTATCGACATGTTTTGTTGTTACTACCAGCACATCTTCAGTATTCTGGAACAGCACAGCTTTTTTTTTAGCCTCTAATGATCTTAACTGACTGAAAAGTGGTAAACATCTCAGATGAACTCTGGGTCATATCATTGATCTCATGTGACCGCAGGTCATCTCATGTGACCAGAACCTGAACCGCTGCTGTGAGTTGGTGGAGCTCACCTCTAAGATCCAAGGGCAGCTGTTCTCGATACTCAACCTCACTGCACAAGAAGGTACAAATGCTGAAGTGAAACACATTCTGTCTGCCACAATAAGATGTCTCTCATCCATATTTGATTTGATTTCTTCATCCCTTTCCCTTTGTACCATGTCTGCCACTCTGTCTACACTATATGTCCAAATGTTTGTGGACACCCCTTTTAATGAATGTGTTCAGCTACTTTAAATTGACAAAAATGCATCTGCAAATGCACACACACACACACACAGCTTGTCTAGTCATTGTAGAGAGGTATCACCAATAGATCTAGGTCTCTCTAGAGCAGATATATTTGAACATTTTGTCCCCATGTCTAATGTCAGGCATGAGCTAGAGGGGTATAAAGCCCCCCAGCATTGAGCTGTGGAGCTGTGGAACTGTGTTCTCTCGAATGATGGATGGTGCTCCAACCAATACTTTTGGGATGGGGTGGAAATGAGGTGGGCTGGTGATCATCCAATATCCCGACCCCACTAACATTCTCACTATATCACAGCAATGCTCCAAAATCTAGTAGAAAGCCTTCCTAGTAGAGAGACAGCTACTCCAACAAAAGCAGGATGAACTCTTTAATATGGGAAGAATAAATAATATAGTGTATATTCCACCTTCTCTTTCTTATTCTACCTCTGTTTTACCTTCCAAAGCTATTTAGGCATAAAGCAGGGGCAAATGTCCCAGGCTTTGCTTTTCAAAAGTATATGGGAGGAAATTACTGATGTGTTTTCTATTCCTCGATACTTACCCTTTCTTCTTAAACCAGTGACAGACAAAAATTTCCACTTAGTCTGACACTTGTGTGACTACTTCAATGATCCACTGACTGTATTGTTTTGAGTGAGTGTCTGGCTCTGAGACTTCTCTCTTCCTCAGGTGGTCACTATGCAGGTGTGGACACTCTTAAATCTCGCCTATTGCCATGGCTTGGTACTTGCTTCACCATGGCATCCTCCTCGGTTTCCCCAGACACCAGCCTCAACCTCATTCAGGTCAATCACACCAAAAAGAGTCCTTGGTCAAGCCCTAAGCTTTATTGGCCTAGATGTGTAACATGATCCAAATGTAAATCACTCTGGATAAGAGTGTCAGACAAAGGCAATAAATGTTGAACTATTCCCATTATTCTCAAAATGTGCAAAATAATTATTTTGAATGTGATTTTTTTTAAATATAGACAGAACTCAGTTTTTCAATTCTAAATTTGACCAAAATGATCAACTGAAATCAAGCTTGAATCTGAGATTTTATGTTTTGGATCAACTGTGATGTTGTAGATTTACACCTGTACTGTTTATTGGACGTTAGAAGGTTTGCTCAAATTGGAGCTTGCAAACAACTAAAGATGTAGATGCACCGTCTTGACTGACATTGGTGGCTGGTTTAAACACAGTCTCATTGTATTTGTGTGTTGATTAGGACAATGTGGAAAAGGAGCGAAAGATCCGAGAGCTGTCATTGTCTCATGAGAGTGACATGCAGAAGATTGAGGACCAGCTGAGCTCCACACGTATAGAGCTGAGCTCCATCAAACAGGAGTCAGTACCAGTTCCGTTTACACAGCAGAAAGGACTGCACTTCAGCGATCAGTACTCATCCCTAAATGGTGGTGCCAGTTGTACTGTGTAATGTTGTGTAATACTGTTGGGTCGGTGTTTTCAGGTTAACTGAAGCTAAGATTGAACTGGACTCCACCAAAAATAAATCAGCCACTACTCTACTTGCCACAGAGGATGAAATACTGCACCTCAAAGCAGAGTGAGTTAGAAGCCTTTTTCCAAACTGGCTATGCAAAATACTGTGCACAGTGACTGTACAAACCCCAGTAAAGGCAGATAGATATAGAATATTATATAGTATTATAAGACTACTTAGTGTACTTTCTACACCCAGTGTTTAGTTAGCTTATTTGATACAAATGCAGCTATATTATCCTCAAAGTTTCTTCAGTAATTTTACTTACACATATACAGAAACTCCTTCTCCTGATAACTCTGGATGCTATCCAGCCTGTGTTTACTGCTGCCAGAGCTGAGATGCATGATTAAAGTGATGTGTCTTGGTGCAGGTTGCGGGCAGCCTATGAACAGATGGACGTGTACAAGAGGAAGCTGGACGTGCTGGAGGACTACGAGAGGCAGGTCAGGTTACTGAGAGATGCAGAGAAAACCATGTTACAGGAAAGGTGGGTTACAAACATGCGCATGCACACACACACACACATACACATTAGACCAGGGTGCCATCCTTGTCCTTGGAGATTTAACACTTCGCACCATGAAACTCCAACCTTAAATATACACAGGCAAACAGGCTATTTGTTTCCAGAATCACACACTGCTGAGAATATGCAGAGCTGTGAAATAGTATTTGCTTTACTTTTTGTGTATTTGTCACATTTAAATGTTTCAGATCATCCAACTAATTTTAATATGAGGTAAAGACAACATGGGTAAACAACCAGTGTGCCTTTTAAATTATTATTCCTCAATAATTTATTCAAAACATTGATCTCACACGTGAAAAACTAATAAGCCCCTTAGATACTAGATCTACTGTTTAACCATTTTAGTTGACAACTGGGTTTAGTTTTACTACCCACATCCAGACATGATTACTGTCAGACCTGCTGAATCTAAACATCACTAAAAGAGTTCTTGTCTGGCAATGTGCTGCATGCCAGAAGGTCTCAAAAAGCAGCACCTAGTGCCATATTGTAAAGATTTAAATACAGATACGAACCAACATCATTGAAATTAGGTTAGGAAAGGGTTACAAAGTCATGGCTAAGGCTATAAGACTTCAGTGACCCGCAGTGAGAGCCATTACCCACATATGGAGAAAACTTGGATCAGTGGTGAACCTTCTCAGGAGTGGCTGAAAATTCTTTCGAAATTCCACCAAGACCACATTGTCAACTACAGGCCTCAAGTGCCTCAGTAAAGCCTAATGTACACAATTCCACAGTAAGAAGAACACTGGGTAAACAGAGGGCAAAAATGGCATTCATGGGAGAGTTGCAGGGTGCAAACCACTGCATCACCAGAAAAAAACATCTTGATGAGCCCAAAGACGTTTGGGATAATATTCTGTGCACTGATGAGTCCAAGATGGGACTTTTGGAACACGTTTTGAATAAATCATTTATAAATGATCATTTGAAAGCTGCATTGTGTGTTCACTGAACACTCTCTCTACCAGAAACTAGGCCCAGGGCAGTTGTTGATGAACCTCTTCCTCTGTCTCTGAAGGCTGGTGAGGAGTCGCTCACCCAGTCCTCTTCCGCCTCGAAGGAGTCGAAATAGCAGCCCTGTGAGAAGTGAGTCTCCCACTCGTGCCCAACTGACCAACTCATCCCGCCATGCACGGCTTGTGTCCCGCTTCTCTGATCTCTATGCAACTGAGAGGCTGGAGGCTCAGAGCCTTCTCCGCCGCTACATCGATGACTTGGAGACAGTGCAGAGGATAATTTTCATCGCTGCTGTGGTATGAAGTGCCTATGAATGTTTATGATGGCTACTAGGGCATTATGTGACATTATCAAGTTTAAACGTTTAAAAGGCCAACTGACATATTTTGTTGTTTTTAACCGGAAAGTAGTTAACACAGCCTTTGTAGGCTGTCTTTCATAAGAAAAATCTATATAGTAAAATCGTCAGTGTGGCCTTTGCAATAGATTGAGCGCCTTACAGAGTCAGTTAGAAATCACAGCCTTAAATGCTTGTTGTAGCTAAAGGTATTTCTGTTATTGTAGTTTTTTTGTAGTTCTTTCTTTACTTTTATAAACAGAAGGCATCAAGTTCTGAGATATTGCTAGATTGTATTGCAGACACAACTTGTTAAATGTCTATTCACAACTTTTCTATGATATTTATGTCAGGAAACCTAAAGGTCATTCCAAGAAATTCAGTTTGTGTCTCTTCATATAGTAATTAAAGGTTTTGAGGTATATTTTGGATCATTTCCCCTGTTACAGAAGCCATCCTCTTCAGATTTAACAGATGGTTTGACACTTGTATCCAGGTTTCGCTGGTATTTTGTGAGTGTTATGTTTGATTAGGTGACAGTAGGTGTGTTTACTACTTTTCAATTCAAAAATGACAATTATTTTAACCAGCCTTTTGCATATGAATGTAGTTTCACATTCTATTATAAACTGTATGAACTGTATTAGCATATATCTATATAAGTATATCTGTCCAATTGTTTCCCCTTTGATACAATATGAAAGAAATTATTCTTTTTACTATAGTAAAGTGCTGCATTGAGTGGTACATGAAATTTTCACCTTAATTACTCTTTCACTTTAAATTCTAACTTGCCCAACAGGAGTCATTCCAGGCTGCTAAACTGGCCTATCGGCAGTTTAAGCTACGTGTAAGGAAGACCCTGTCCCCTACACATGTGGGTCCAGAGAGCCTGGAGGACGCAGTAGTGGATTACATCGTCCGAAATCTTGACCTCTATGATGTCCAAACAAGTGTTAATGTATGTTTTCTGCCATGGAGTCTATACAGCTTGTGTATAAAGATATTTTCAGGCATGTTGGGGGAAGATGTGATCAATCCATCAGTCTAGTGGTGGTTTAAAAATGTATTCTTGCTTTTTTCTAAATACATGTTTATTGTTGTCCATAGCCATCTGTATTACTGTGCTGCATATAGGAAAAAAAATTACAAAAATGAAACACATCAGGTCAAAATTCTGCCTAATCTGCGGATTAAAACCAGCCATGCAAAAAACATGAATAACGTAGATGAATATCATGGTCATCTGAAACATTATTAAACCACTGTATGCTCACACTGTAGACTTAGTAGGTTACCAAGTCTGTAAAGGAACGTAACAGTGACAGTAACACTGGTACTTTTACCTTGTTGCAGGACGTGATCAATTCAATGAACGTGAACCCGCGTATCTCCTTTCCTCCAGAAGTGGACTTTGTGCTCATCAGTAGCTTCATCAGAGAGATGTGTAGAATCGCCTTCGCCATGCAGACACTGGATCCCTCTCTAGACCTCGCCTTCAGCTCAGACGGAGAACTCTACAGTGACATAAAGTGAGAGGATACACAATCTCATTCATGTTTTTTTGCAAACAAACACACTCAGAGGATGTAACCCAAGGGCTCTTGGGTAGATTCCAGGACTGTTCTCTATTCTGCATTTTCACATATGTGCGCACCAAACACACAGGCATAAGAACCATCCAAATAGCAGATGCCTATTGTTGTCCAAATTGTAAATAAACCTTAGCAAAAAAAATGCTCAAAATACAGAAATATGGCTCATGTCGCAAACTGAGTCACACAGTTATATATGTGGTTGACATGCAGACAACTGCACTCGTTTTCTAACAGCATTAAACATCTCTACACTGTCAGCATGCTCCAGCTATGGGACCTTCTATCACTGCGTCCAGCATCATTCTGCCCTAATTCATTGATTTATTAGTTAATTGATTTTTTTGATTGTAATACATTCTTCTACTTTAAAAAAACAAGAAAAAAGGAAAACAGATGATGAGAAATTTTGAAGCTTTAAGTAATTTTGCATATAATTAATAAATGTGTGAGAATTTGTGACTTTGATTGGCAGATTGGCTTTGCATAATGATTGTCTTTGCATAATCAACACTCCTCTAAACTTAATTGCTAAGCAACAGCTTAGCTGGATGTTAAAGCAAAGCAGAAAATCTGCATACTGTACAGTAACTGCAGTATATACGGCAATATTGCAACAAGCTACTTGTTAAGGAGCTACAATTTAGCAATATTAATTGCTGATATTAAAACATTTTATCCAAAGTCAGGACTTAATTTCGTTATTCTTTACATTATATTAGTATATAAGCAATAGAACCCTCAAGGTCATGGGATTATCACATGCCCTCTCATGTTTAATACATCTTACACAGAACCGAATACTTGCTAAAGATTGTGTATACATATATACACTACATGGACAAAAGTATTGAGACACCTGCTCAATCATTATTTCTTCTGAAATCAAGGGAATTAAAAAGAGTTTATCTTGTTTTTGTTGATGTTACTGTGTCTACCGTCCCATTGCTGTGAGGATTTGACTGCATTCATGTCCAAGAGCATTAGTGAGGCCGGGGCCGGTTGGCTGATCAACACCGCACCTCATCAAGTCTCAACTCTCCAACTTATCTCAAATGTATTGGATGGAGCACCATTTATTTCATATTCATACTTGATATTCTACACACATAGACTCCCAAACGTGCACTGAATAGTGAATAAGGAATGACTTCAGACATGTGCATAGACTAGACATTCAGTAAACAAACAGAAACAGGTGGCCAAAGTCAGCCATAGTTTCACTGACTTTGTTATGGTGACCTCTGGAGGCAGGATGAGTGCCTCATGTGACACACACACACATTAATACAAAATTAAAATCTGAACTCAACTCCTGTCCTGAAGCAACAATACATTTAATTTGGACCAAACTAACATTACAAACACAGATTTTGTAAGTGGCAGATGTCCACCTTATAAGGAAGTGGTAAAAGTGTGATTCTGGGCAATACCTCCCACCCCCTGCACAACATGGTACAAAAGCTAAAGAGAGTACCTTAAGCAACACATTTATTCAACTCTGGTTTGTAAAGGAGCTATACAAGATGGTCATTCCTGACAGGAGCTATTAGACCCTTCACTCTTGCCAGAGCTTCTGACATTAATCAGCTTCTTTCCATCCGTATATCCAGTTGTCCATTCATCCATTTGTCTATTCCAAAAAGCTTACTTTCTCCACCTCTTTGTTTTCTCTCAGGTACAGGCGGAGCTATGACTCTGAGTTTACTGCTCCACTGGTGGCGTACCATGTGTGGCCTGCACTGATGGAGGGAGACAGTGTAATAGTGAAGGGAGAGGCTGTGACCAGGAGAGGGGCTCTGGTATGAACACACTCACACACACAGTTTAAGATGCATACTCTAACTGTACACTTTAATAGTGGCATATAAGGAAGAGTAAGTCATACAGTGGTCAGTGAACAGAATACACTAGAAATGTTTCCAATAAAGTGGCCACTAAGCATAGTTAAAGTGTAGTAATTTCTGCTTTCTGTGTTTCAGTGGAGAAGCAGAAGCCGCAGCTCCAGTCCCATTCGCTCTCGCTCAGGAAGCCCAACCCGCACTCTTGTAAGTTTCTGTGATGACTGATGACCCACAGATGCTTCTGCCAGTCAGAGTTGATGGTGCATTCACATTCTTTTCTGGACTGGTGATCTTCTGATGCATTTTGTGAAGATGTTTGTTAGTCTCTATGTTAAGTTTTGTATTTCTTATGCACAAGCATTCTTAGTCTGAGGGTGAGTACATAACTATACTCCAGATTAAAACTGATGCTATACAGTGCTACAAAGTTCATAAACCATTTACATTTGACCTAAAACTAGATAAAGGGAACCCAGTTCTTGCTTTGTTACTCGCTTCGAGTTATAAAAGAACTGAATTTTGAGAGGAGGAACATCTAAAACCTCTCCCCCAAAACTGAACGTTCTATAAATTCCTCCTCTACCTTGTTCAAGTGTCTACGACAAGTCTTCCCAAGCCTCCATCACCCCATCACCCCCCTTTTAGCCCTGTCATCTATCATTCCTAGTTCCACTTATCAGAGGAGGGGGGGACTGACTTCTACCACAAAGCAGAAGCCACCAGAACTTTAGCCCAGAGTCCTCTGAGGCCCCCAACCTTTAAAGTCTTCTTGTAAATCATCATAAGCTGAAGGGATGATCTGAACTAGCAAACTTATATTTTGGAATTATCTGTTCACAGAACATTCTTTAAATAGGCTTCTGGTCTATCTATGTGCTATTGAGCTAACTTCAGACAGACAACAGTTTATGTGTAGACAAATGTGTAATGAAGAGCAGACAATGATAATGATGATGAAGTGGGAAAGCCTGCTAAACTCACAGCTGATTGCCATCTTCTTGACCAAAACACCAATTTTAGTTCCTTCATTAAATACATTTCTACATAAATAATGTATAAATACAATGTTTTGGTATAATTTGTTTAATTGGGTTCTCTATATATACATTTAGTGATTAGATGAAAATCTAAGCATTGTAGACATCCTCCCATGATGCATTTCTCATTCTCTCTCTCTCTCTCTCTCTCTCTCTCTCTCTCTCTCTCTCTCTCTCGCGCTCTCTCTCTCTCTCTCTCTCTCTCTCTCTCTCTCTCTCTCTCTCTCTTTCTCTCTCTGTCAGATGTCCAGTCGTAGTCGAAGTCCATCCCCTGGACGTCTCTCAACCAGCCGACTGTAAATTTAGCCTTTGTAATCCACCCTTTTGGCTTTGGCTATTATTCTAAAACTTTTGTCATTTCAGTAGAATCATCATTACCTCTAATAATCATCTCCTTTTAATAATCATCTCCTTTTACATCTGTTTTAGAGTGAATATATAATTTTATACAAATGTCTTGTTAGCTTGTAGTTGTATAAATATAACGTCTTATTTCTTAAAAGATGGGGACAAGTTTACCAACCTTTAGGATATGAACTGAAGCTCGTATTACATTTGGAACACCTCTCATTGCACAAAGCCAAAGGCCAGGGCTTCCGATGAGTACCAGGAAAATGCATGAAATAAATCAGGAGCATTTGGAGAGCCTGGGTGCTAGTAGATTACAAAGGAGCCTCACTGCTTTGCCTCTTTTAGAGGGAAAAGCTCCCCAATCTGTGGCCTGCCACTATGGATAAGGTGCTTTTGCTGTCTGGTAAAGAGCTGGACAAACCTATAAAAGGTGCTACAGTTTCAGCCTTTTCTAACTGTGTGGGTGTGCTATGTGTGCTGTGTTTTTAAAAATGTCAGTTTTCAAATCAGTTGGACTAGTCATTGTGTTTTACAGTAGGGTAGCTGCTCTGTAGCCTACCAATCTTAATGCCTGCACAGTAGCACTTTTCTGACTTTCAGGTGGAAGACCTCTTTCTGATTATAATGTAAATGAGTGTGATCTGTAGAACTCTTAATCTCATATATATTGTTTTATAGTATCACTGCTAGTTTTCTTCCAGTTAAACCACTCAAACTACAAACAAACAACTGTGGGTTAAATCTAGTTGATTGAAATATAGAAACCATGCATTCATTGGATTATTTTAATATTTTTATACTTTATTGATAAGGTGCAGTCAACACTATGACATATACAACACAAGCTTGGCAGATATTACATTTCATGATCTTCGCTGTTTCTCAAGCCTCAGTATGACTGTTTAAAGCCCAGAGGTACTTAACAAGCTTAATAATAGAGTCTCCCCACGGTGTTTGCATGAGTGGAGTGGAATGTGTATGGTTAATACATTACTGTATTTTCTGTGTGCTTTGACACTTTATACTTTTGCCAGACGATTATGTTGGCAATGTGAAGATCACACTTTCCACTGGTGCTAAAGTAATGAGTTTACTTCTTCTCAGAAACACCATCATTGTGGTCAAAACAGACAATCACGTTGTCTAGTTTTTACATCAGCAAGGTGCTCAGCTTTGTATTTCTGTTTGTTTACTCTGTGATGAAAAGAAAATGATTTTGTAAGACACTGTAGAGTTTATTAACACAGTCTTTAACAAGGTAATTACAAGATTATTATTATTATTAAGGTAAAACAAAATACAATAGTATTACTTTCAAATGATGTAAGTTAACCAATGACTAATAAATCAAACCTGAGTGTAATATTATTGTTTTTTTTTCTGAAAACTAAAAATGTGACATTCTTTATTTGTAATTTACTTTTGCTTTTATTGCAATTGTATAAAACAAAAAGAGGTTGAGTAATGCAGGCTTTTGAAAACTCCTTTACCCCCACCCTCATTCACAAGCTTCTCATACAATATCCAAAATCAGGTGATTGCTTATTTCATTAGGTCTTTAATCACTGAGATGGCCTTCGACCACATCTGCAGGGTGGAGGCCTTGGCTCTGTTTACTCTGGCAGAAGATCGTTCCAAATAAACAATATCTAGAAGGCACAGCAGCCACTGTTTGACCGAGAGACTGTGTGGTGGGAGTCATTTTTGGACTAGTAGTTTTTTAGCTGCTGTCTTATAAACTATAAAACAATAGTTTAAAAAAAAGTCTTTACTGTTATCTGACAACCAGGATTAGCATTTAATAAAATTATGACTGGATCCAGAGCAATCTGGGTGTAAATAAGATTAGAGGTGACCTCAGTCACCTGGCCCTAGAATTGCTGTACATCAGAACAGTACCAGAACAAATGGATGAAGGATGAAGGGCCACTGTCCTAGTCTGCTTCTCGCCTATAGCTCCTCATGAACAACACAAGCAGTGGGTTCAGAAAAGGTTCAGAAAGCAACTGCAATTATCTGATGGCAGTGTCGGAGAGAAGGATGCTGTCTAAGCTGCATTTCATTATGGATAATGGCTCCCACCCGCTCTTCAACACGGTGATGAGACACAGGAGCACATTCAGTGCAAGACTCATTTCACCGAAATGCACCACAGAGCGCCACAGGAGGTCATTCCTACCTGTGGCCATTAAACTCTATAACTCCTCCCTCAGTGTGTGCACTGATGTTCATCTGTACAATACTCAAGTTATACTGTTCATATGTGCAATAATAATAATAGTACTGTACCTTAATTTAATATGTGTGCAATATTTATTATCACAGTTATTACCACTATGCCACTGTACTAAATTCATATAATTTATATATATTTACTTTTGAAGTTTCTCAATTTTAATTATTTTTTTTCTCTCTTTGTTCTACCTTTATTTAACGTATTTTATAGAGTGTTTATTTATAGAGTGTTTATTTTATAGTGTGTTTATTCTTACACAAACGGTTGCAACTGTAAGAAGAACCCACATTTGGCAATGCAATGCCTTTCTGTCAGTCCTGTGGAAATCATCAGGTTGTCTAGGTAAGTCTGTTCAGAATAAATAATATCAGAGAACCCTGGGAGTATAAAGTACTTTTTGAGGAAAGATTATTTTCATAATTCTGAGACATGCCCAGTGCACAGATCTAAGCAAATACACCTAAACAAACATTCTTTTGGAAATTAGCTCAGAATAAATGCAAACAAACAACTTTTGGTGTTTTCAAAATAGCAGATGATATCTTTTGCTTTGAAGTTGTATTGCACTGATCTTAATAAAAGTTTGATTCCATTTAGATATTTCTCACACATATTAGTTCCAGATCTTTTAACATTTAATGTTGGCTTTACTCCAAATGACTTTCCTAAAAATTTCGCAGACAAATTTTACACATCAGAGTTTTGCTAGAGTTCCAGCATGCTCCCATCATCCCAATCATTTGGTGTAAGGTGGTCAAGATAGTTGTGTGTACTAATTTTTTTCTATTCTTGACCCTACAATAAAATCAACCATGTTTAATATTATCACATGTTTTTAGTCTTGGCTCATGCTAATTGTAACATAGACATTGTTAATAGCCACTAGGTGAGCTCTCTTCAGCACCAAACACTAAACACCTAGCTGTCCCCATTCTTTTTCTTTCTGAACAAACTCCTGCACATCAAAGGGTAGCTGTGTCTTGTTGAAAATGTCCACTAGGAACCTTATGAGAAATAATCGCAAAAGGAATCTAGATGGAGCCTTACAAATAGTGAATACTGTAGTAGGCTAAATGGCCTAGACAGCAAAACAGTATGCCACGATCAAAATAAAGAAAGTTAATGAAATGTTTTGGTCTGAAGAGGTGTGCAGATCAGAACCGCAATGAACCACAACGAGAGCCATTTATTTTTAAATGGAAAAAATCGAATCTTCCCGGAAGTTGCTGGCCTACCAGAACTCCTCCAAGAGCACTTTTCCTGGACTCAGAACCCATATTCCACCACTAGAGGGTCAATACACACCCTGATGAGCCTGAAGCCTTTTGGAACAATGTTCTGTTGAGTTCCTTTTGGAAATTAGAAGTCCTGTTAAATCTGAAATTAAATCACAGCATTCCACATTAAGAACATTGTGTTAACAGTCAAACATGGCGGTGGTACTGTGATGGTGTTCTTTGCTGCTTTAGGACTTGGGCAGCTCACCATAATTGACAAATCCATGAATACTGCTTTATAGTAGATAATATGAATGTGATTATCTGATCAGCAGTCTGTGATCTGAAGCTCAGGCACAATTGGATTAGACAGGAAGACAATTATATGACACCCACTCTGAATGCCTGAAAATACAACAAAATGAAGGTTTTGGAGCGGCCTAGTCAAAGTCCTGACTTGAGGCCTAAAAAAGTCTACAGAGGTGAATATGATCAGACTTTTAACAATGACAGTCTTTCTACAGTTAGATACCCTTCACAGAGGGGTTCTTATAGCAGGGTTGAAGTATGTAAATGCCTCATTACATTCAATCCATCAGTAAATTCATTCTCGTGAGCTGCTGGAGGAACTGATCAGATGTGAAGTGGCTGGAGTTTAAACCTGAGTTGCTCTAACTGTATCTAGTTTGACTGACTCCTTACAGAAGAATCCAGCATTCTCCACTAGGGGTCACTCACACCCCACGACACTCCTGTAGAATTCTCAGCTATTCATAGCTCCTCATGAACAACACAAGCAGTGGGTTCAGAAAAGGTTTAGAAAGTTCTGCAACTGCAATTATCTGATGGCAGTGTCGGAGAGAAGGATGCTGTCTAAGCTGCATGCCATTATGGATAATGGCTCCCACCTGCTCTTCAACATTTTTTTTTCTTCACATTCAGTGCAAGACTCATTTCACCGAAATGCACCACAGAGCGCCACAGGAGGTCATTCCTACCTGTGGCCATTAAACTCTATAACTCCTCCCTCAGTGTGTGCACTAATGTTCATCTGTGCAATACTCAAGTTATACTGTTCATATGTGCAATAATAATAATAGTACTGTACCTTAATTTAATATGTGTGCAATAACTTTTCATACTTATTATCACAGTTATTACCAATATGCCACTGTACTAAATGCATATACTTCATATAAATTTACATTTCAAGTTTCTCAATTTTTATTTTTATTTTTTCTCTTACTTATAGAGTGTTTATTTTATAGTGTGTTTATTCTGCAACTGTAACAATTGTAAGAAAAACCCAAATTTGGCAATGCAATGCTTTTCTGTTAGTCCTGTAGAAATCAACAGGTTGTCTGGGTAAGTCTGTTTGTTTATATAATACATAATATCAGAACTGTTTGGTGCCCTTCAAGCCTACATTTCCACATGGAATTGGAGAGCAACTTGTTTGTAATGCTGATTTGCTTGCTAAATGCAACGGCCATGCAAATAGCCCCAGACACAACATGGATGGAAACAGCACCAGATATGAGTCAAATACAAACTCATGAGAAACACGAGTAACATGTTCCACTGTGGAGTAAATCAAGCAGCCTAGGCTATTCAGGGCCCGCACATAATTACAAGTGAGGGCCTTTGGTGTTATCATATAATCACTTCGTTTCCAGAGCACTCACAAACACTGAACCAAACAGTGGCCGCTGAGGCAGACACACATGGCCAGAAACATCCCTTTCAAAGAGGAAGCAAATAAAACCATCACTTAATGGTTGCCGCAGCATCACATAACCTCCTGCTGCCAAACAGAAAGCCAGAAGGGAGGCTGCTGCGATGTAATTGCAGAACAGCTCAAGGCCGAATCAGAGCGGCAAATTATAAAGCACAGGCCAGTAATACAGCGGACACAGCACAAGCTCACACAGAGCCCTCTCTTTTTTTAAACAAATCATTTTCTGAACTGAATAGGCAGCTATATTTTGTCCAGAGCCCTTGAAATACCCTGGCTGAAGGATATTTTTAGTGCTGTTGCTGTCTGAACTCAACTGGCTATTTGTGTTCTCTCCAGCCTTAGTGACTGAGGAAGAACTCCAAGTCCTCCAAGTGGTTTAGGCCTCTGAAGCCTGGTGTAACCTAGGCTATTAATCAGGGGATGTCCCAAAAGCACTGTAGCTTTTAGGGACTGCTGTACCTACTTAGTGATATTGAATCTACCAGCTATTAGTAATCAGTGCAATGCATTCTGAGAAACTCTTAGTTTAGAAGTTCTGCTTTTGTTCTGATACTGGATATGATAATGCTCACTGTGCAAATCCTAACCTTAATCCAACAGAGAGCTAAACTAGTCACTCAGC
Organism: Salminus brasiliensis; assembly: GCF_030463535.1. Classification (NCBI taxonomy): domain Eukaryota; kingdom Metazoa; phylum Chordata; class Actinopteri; order Characiformes; family Bryconidae; genus Salminus; species Salminus brasiliensis. Next base: position 53,926,139 of record NC_132878.1, on the reverse strand, counting down.
CTCATAAAACGCTTGTTTAGCTACATCCGCATTGGGCCGTTTAGGAAAGGATGGAGGAACCATTCAGTCTTAAATATAAAAGTGCTCTATGAAGCAGTGCTACAGAAGACCCGCCTTTGATTGCCCGAATAACCTTCTTTGTAAATAAGGTGTGCGAGTGTGAAGAACATTTGTAACATTTGAAGAAATGGTCAAAAATCTAATTTAGACAATTCCACTTGTCCTAGATGTAGTCCATTAGACAAGACATGTTAGGTTCTTTAGTTTTGCGCCTGAGATATGAGGCTAATATAGCTGACAAACACGAGAAGTCAATAGTCACCCAAGTGGTTTCTGTAAATACTAGCCTAAAACATATCTGAACCTGATCAGATTGCATGCAGGTCTCCATTAGGATTGCACAAACTTGCTGATATGGTTTAGGGTGTAGTACTGAAGGTGAATTACTGTGAAATCCTGTTTGCTAGCCATTTTGGCTAGCAATTTTTCTTTATATTTTTATTAAATAGCTCATAGTCCAAAAACCACATTTGCAAGTCTGTGGAACCTTTATTAAGACCTGGATGTGGTTAAAGCAGACTAAGAGAAAGATGTGGGCATATATTTACCAAAAACATTTGGGTGACAACTGACCTCTAGTAGCAACATCGGCCTTGTTAGCAATGTTAGCTCAGTTGCACAACTAAAGAAGCAACATTTGGACACCAAACTCATGGACTGAATTGAGTGTTCAGCAGACTGTGCTGAAGGTTTTTGTTTTCCTTTATCGTCCATCCAAGTGAAAAACCATTTAGGACGCTTTATTTTTGAGAGTTGAGTCACTCTGCAGGAGGCTGGATACTCATTGAGATCAGGCCACTGGCCCTTGGATCCAAAAAATGGGCGACAGAAGAAACACACACGGTTAAACCTCAAAATAAAAAAGAGCTTGCTGAGAGAGAAGAAGGGACCTGGCATTAAATGAGAGTGGAGAAAAGTGTCACTGGCCTCTTTTGATGTTGACTGCAGTGCAGCAGTTAGGGTCAATTTTGGTTTTGGCAGGTTTGGGTTTCTGGTTTCTGGTTTGGTAGGGTTCCCACATTTCTCCTTGGCAAATCAGACACGGCCATTGGGTGGCGCTCTTGCTCTACTGGCCAGAGGGTGGCAGAAGGTCAGGACAGAGTAGGGGAGTTTGTTTATGCTGAAAATAAGCCTTTGAGCTTAGCTGTTAGAAATAACAGGGTGTGTAGTTGGATAGAAAGGGAGAGTGAGGACACGGACAGGAAGTTTGAGGTTTGTTTGTCAGCTGTTGAGCGTTAGTGAGCATCGGTTTCCTACAGCAGAGTTTGTGAGCCGTGTAATTTAAGTTTGAGGCTCATCCTCAGTCCGAGAGAGAGGGGCTATATAAAGAAAATACATAACATTCAGCCAAATGTATTTAATAACCCTGTGTGGACAATAACCAAATGAGCTTGTTAGCTTGCTATTGAGGGTGCATATGTATTCGGCAGACGATCATTGTTTACACACTTCCCTGAACTCATTAAAACCCCTGGTTATGCCAGCGCCGGTCACGCTGCTGTGCTTGCTACTGCTAATCAACACCAGCTCATTGAGACACATTAATGAGCAGAGAATTGTTAAAACTGACTAATTAAAAATGCACTAATTAGCTCTGCTCAGTATAATGACCCAAACCTTGGCCCTTAGCAAGCCTCTTCACAGAGCGAGAGCGGGCGCAAGAGGGACAGAAAGAGAGAGGTGGACAGAGGGGGAAAAGGACACAGCAGGACGAGTGACCAGTGGAGAAATAACAGAGAGAGAGAGAGAGAGAGAGAGAGAGAGAGAGTTATGTTATATGTTATGTGCATCCAATTAAGAAGACTGTCTGGGCCTGTATGCACACAAGAGAACATAGATACGTAGATACAGGAAATGCAGGGATGAGTGGACATAGTCAAATCCAAAAATATGTGCTAATTAAAAATACTAGCTCAATTTGTGTAGTAAAGAAGGTATGTCTGGGCAATAAAGGTATGGTCTGCCTATGTACCAAAGTCACAGTGTTTTGTGTAAGGTTTTCTGTTTAATCAGTAGGTCTATTTTAACTAAAGGACTGCAGGTCAGCTCATCATACTGATACTAGCATTAGCTATAAAATATGGGATATTCAGAGGATAAATGGATGAATACAATTTTATTCATTTTTTGATTATTTGTACTATATTTTTTGAATAGTATCATCATGCTTGTTGTATTGGAACACAGTGTTATCTAATATTCTAATTACATTAATAGATTTTGGTTGAAAATGAGCTCTCCCATTGGTTAGGCCTTCACAACCAACTGAGGGCCTTCCAACAAAATTAGGGAATCCACAGTGGAATAAACCAATTACTCTGTACTTATGCTGCGCTCCATTTACCTTGGAAGTCAGAGGTGGTTTACCACAAATGGTTTGACAATCCTTTACTGGCGTTTTATGGTGAATCTAACTGAAATATGTCCCTCCTGCTACATGGATTTTGAACTCTGGGTTGTAAGGCTCTCTCTCTCTACGTTGTGAAAACCTGGCCGCACGTTGTTGACCAGCTGAAGGTCTAGCTCTAATGGTCATGGTTCACCTATGGTATATATGAAAAGAATCCACATGAAAACCACTCTTCTCTCATCAGATTTATCCCTTCAATCTGTTTGCTGCTCAGGTAAGTGGTGTCCCTTACATGCAGGGAGCTGCTTTCCACCTCATTAGCAGACTGGTCAAAACATTCCTTTGTAAGCCTTCTGCTTGTGCTCCTGCTAACTCCTTGGGGGCACATATGGAAAAAAAGCATTTGGCCAAGAAGAGCTTTCTGTGCTTCTAGTGATGGAAACAGCAGGATGGAATATTCCCATAGCCTTCCCACACCCGAGTGTGGCTCTGGTCTGGGCAGAGTGAGATCCCAGGCCCTGGGGTCAGGCGCTACAGCTTGGTGAGGCACAGTTTGGGTCAGTGGGGCCCGGCCAGAGCTGACCAGGTCCAACAGAGGCTGTGGCTTTCAGCCCCAACAGAGAAATGTTTACACAGGTGTTGTGTGGTTGGAGCTGGGGGAGGGCACTCCTACATGGACCTCCTTCCAGTTCTCTGAAGAACATCTCCATGAAAACTCCAAACTCACCACACACTTGGTCCTGAAGGAGTGTAGTGCAAGGGGACGAAGTCAGAGACCACCCTTCATTTTTGTAGAATTTCCAGTTAAGACTGTCATTGAGGACAAGTTCATTTTTCAGAGTCAGGACACAGACAATTACATAGGAGCCTCAACAACGAAATGTAATGGCAGCTGTTTTGGAATCGGGGGTTTGTCAACTATTCTTTTGTACTACAGCTTCCATTATTATTATTATTTTTTTTTTTAAACAAATCTGCCTGGAGATCTTTCCACTCCTTCAGTTTTCAGCTACTCACCATCCAAGTAATCCCAGACAGACTCAATAATGTTGAGGTCTGGACTGTTGAGGTCAGTCAACAAAACAGTAACACAAAGTAAAGTACCTCTCCGCCTTTTTTTTATATTTACGATTTAAAAAAAAAAGATTTTCCTATTATCAACATTAAACATAGAAACATATAAAACTCACATATAGGCTCTCTGGTTTTGGATAGTAAATAAAATTACTATATTCAATTACTATAAAATTACCATATAAAAATTACTATATATATATATATATATATATATATATATATATATATATATATATATATATATATATATATATATATATTTTTTTTTTTTTTAATAATAAAAAATATAAAAAATATTATATAAAATTACTAAAATTACTATAAAGTTGTTTAAAAAAAAAAGAAGATTTTCCTATTATCGACATTAAACATAGAAACATAAAACTCACATATAGGCTCTCTGGTTTTGGATAGTAAATAAAATTACTATATTCAATTACTATAAAATTACTATATATATATATTTTTTTTTAAATAATAAAAAATATAATATAAAATTACTAAAATTACTATAAAGTTGTTAAAAAAAAAAAAAAGATTTTCCTATTATCGACATTAAACATAGAAACATATAAAACTCACATGTAGGCTTTCTGGTTTTGGATAGTAAATAAAATTACTAAATTAGCTGTAGACATCTGAACGTCTGGTTCCTATCACTGCCAAAAGAATCAAAAAGAAAAGTAAATACATAAAAAATACATCTCAGTAGCTGAATTATGCAAAAAAAAATTCTTGACAAATGAAATGAATGAAGGATGTCTTTTGACTATTATGTAAACGAGGGGCCCTTCACTTTGCCATTCCTTCCGTTATGGCATACTAATTCCACTGATCCTCTTTGCTCTTGGGTTTTCCTGTGACAGCTCAGAGGAACGCCGCCATCCCAGCCTTTAAAGTAATGTACCAGCCACTGTTTGTTAAGGCACTGAAACACTATGCTTTGCTCATGTAGGACCAGCTGTTTTAAAGGAATAGAGGGGAAAGAGAGAGAGAATGAAAAATAGGAGATGGTTGAAAAGAGAATGATTATTGGATAAATGATGGGTGAAAAGTGAGATATTTTTATGCCCTCTCTTTGGCTTTCTGTTCTGTAAAAGGCTTAAACGTCAGTGGTGAGCTTTGACAAGAAATAGTTTTATATAAAAAAAAAAACCAACAGCTCAGAGAGTGGACCAGCAAAAATGGTTACAATGGGTCATCGAAGATCTACAGCATTTACTTGGTAACAGACATGGGTTTGATCTGTTGTCACAGTAAGAGGTCGCTACGATCTATTGCTCTTAATCTCAGGTGACCAGTGATGTATTGTCTCAGTTGCAGGGGAGTACCATGAAAACTGGTTGAAGACTGAAGCTCTGAGGTCAAGAGTTCTTTTTTCAGCTCTCTAGTGATTCAGCATGTGATAAACCCATTCATGGCCGAGGCCTGCTTTAGCATTAGGCCCATCAAAGTGTCAGAAATCTACAAGAGTTCTTTATGGCTCCTCAAATCCAGCCTAATGGACGAAATAGTCACACTTCCTGCCTTTAAAGTGGTCTCTGTGTCACCAGAACATACTCAGTCTTAGCGACCAGGCCTTAATGGTGCCGTCAGGTGCAGTGTAATTGTAAGGGGATCAAGAGAACTTTGCTGACCCTGTTTCAGAGTGAGAAACCAGCCTCAACTTGCTAATGAGACCAGATTCACTGGACTGCATGAGAAACCTCATGAGTGAACGATCTTGGAGATCACTTTGGGCACACTTGGGGCATAGCATGTTCTTCCTTGGCCATCTCTCCCTCTGTGTTCCTCCAGCATTCTGCCCTAGGCAAAAAATACTTACATTTTATTTGTACTTCTATCCAAAAGAAAAAAAATACACATTTTGAAAGTAGTCTCAGACCTTTGGACCCCATTGTAGGTCATTTTTGATTTTCACTTAAGTACACCCTTAAATAAGTGGGTTCTTCAAGGGGGGTCATTTCCTGTCATGGACAAACTTCTGTATATGGTTTTATATGCTCTAACCAAAAGGGTTAGAAAAAACCTTTTTACCTGAGTACCATTTGGCAAAAGATTCATATACAAGATTTCCAGCATAGAGACAATCCATATAAGCATTGAATGGTTGTTTGGGTTTTCATTGTTCTATTTAGAATCATTGCCTTTACTAAAGAACCCTTGATGATCATCCTTTTAAAGGACTGTTACGAGTCAAATAACACTTTTTCAATGCAGTGTAGAACCATATTGGCTATAAATGAATATTCATGCTCTCCCTCTCTCTCTCTCTCCCTCCCTCGCTCTTTGATGTGTCCCCATATTGTGGAGGAGCTGTTTCTGAGTGAGTTTCTTCTGGCTTGCTCTTAGCGGTTTCCCCCTCCAGACGAGGCCCAGAGACCTGGCCCAAATCCTGCGGTCCAGCCTCAGCATTCTACTAAATCACCCACCCCGATGACATGGTTACGGGTGACTGTAGTGCACCACATAAATCAACCACCATATGAAAACGATGGGAGGGTAGAAGGGAGGAAAAAATAGGAAGACACCAAGGAAGAAAAAACAGGAGAACTGGAAAGGGATGAAGAAAGCAAGAAATACTGTTGGTGCTCCTAATTAGAAGAATAGTCAATAGACTTTCAACTGTGAAGCATTATACGTTCAGAGGAAGGGAAGACGCCAGAAGTGGAAGGATATCAAGGAAAAAAACAGTGTGGCTAACAGTGAATGAATACTAACAAGGTCAGCTATTATGCAAAGGAGATCAAGCACAGCTCACTTTCATGCCCTGTGGTTTTCCCTGTTAGCACTTTTAGGCACACTATCATCTACAATAATAGAAATGTGTAATAGATGTTCAAAGTCCAGTGGGACTGACCAGCCATGGACAGTTAGACTTTATGTCAAAGATATCCAGACAACCCTTCTAAGCCATTTGCATGAATGCATTTACATGTATTTTTATTAGCTTGCCAAGAAAGTGTAATGGCTAGACTAATATACATCTGTGCTGTTTGAGGGTGCTGGTTAGTGGCCAAGTACCCTGTAGGCCTGGTTGGCACTTGTTTATTAGTTAGAGCCATAACTGTAATACACTTTAGGCCCATATTCCACATTAGGCCTACAGCATTTAAACTACTCAGCTGCACTTGATTGTTGGGATTCTGCTGGTAGATTAGTGAGGAAGCACATGTAAATTGTATATGACAGTGCTGACAGCGACTAATCTAAAGGTGAATTACTTTTAACAAGCTCAAGGCAAACAGGTAGCCACACTACTGTTGACGAGTTCCCAGCGTGCGTTCCCCTTTCTCGCTGGCAGACACGCAAATACACAGTCTCACAATGTAACATGATCACTGATTCATGGAACAGCGCTGAGGCTGGTGTTTATGGGTGGATAGAGGCTCCTGGGTGTGGTGAGTGTGTCCGGGCCCACACTAATCTTTACTGAGGTAATGCCTAACTGGACTCCTGACAGTGCCAAATGGCTCCCTACTGGACATACAATGCGTTATTTGGATGCAGAGGCTATTATTTCATGACCTATGTAAAGCACTATATAGGGAGCAGGGAGTCATTTGAGATTCTGACTCTGTCTCACACATAGGCTACTCATACACACATACATGGCCGTCTGCCTCTCTGGGGGCTAATGAAACACATCTGGAGCAGAAAGTTGTAGAGTGACCGTTCAGTTAGATTTTACAATGCCTAGGAGACTGAGACTGGCCGAGCGAGAGAGAGAGGAAGAGAGCAAGTTATGGTTTGGAACCATGAAAAAGAAAAAAAAAGAGAAACAGACATGGATTTTTCAGTGTAATTAAGCATCATTTCAGTACTTTAGTTTCACTAGCTCTCTCACATTTTACCCTGTTTCTGCCTCCTGGCTTGTGGTGAATTCAGTCCTGCTTCTGAACATATTTGGGCCATAACTGTCATCTCATCTGGGGCCCCTACTCGATTCCAAGGATATTAAATAAATATAGCTCCCCAACTTATCCCAAAAGTATTGGGTGGAGCATCATCCTTTCCCCCCTCTAGCACACACCTGGTACCAGTTATGGTGCCTATAGCATCATGTTTATCTGCTGCAGAGAGTCCTTTTCTATTGGCAGTAGACTAGACAAGCTGTGTGTGTGCATTTGCACATCTGTGTCAGCAATGGGTTTAACTTAAAGTAGCTGGTTAGCTGCTGTTTTATGTAGTTTATAATACAACTGACAACTGGGGGCTAACCTTCTAGGTGAAATCAGATAGCATCCAGATCTCTAAATATTTTTTTCTGAGCTCTCTCCCATCCTACGATATCTTATAGTGCAACCATGTGTTTAGGGAGTGATCCAAACAAGCAAACAAATATTAAACTACGCACTCACAGGGAACCCTGGTGGCTCAAGGTCATTACAGCCAAGTCTGTTCACTTGGCGGCCATCTTTGCAACACCGCTGGGCATTTCCAGTCATACAAGACCAGGCTTCCATATCTATAAATGGGGAGAGACCCAAATATTCTTAACTGAAGGTCAATGTTGAGTGTTACATGAACTTCCATTTCAAATTCAACCAGTGTCTGGCCTCCTCATTTAAAATGTCTCTGTCTGGATGTCTGCTACCACTTATGCTAAAATATGACTCTGGATGAAATACTATGGTTTGATTGACAGATTGTCAGATTCCATCATTAAATTAATTATTCATCTGTTTAATTTCTTCAACTGAGATTTGAGATTACTGTCCTGAAAATTTTCTTCAGGGAATTTTATAGTTTTATATGTCTAGCTTACCCAAATTTAGAGCCTTTTGTCATTTTTGGCAGAGCAACTATATATAGTTTTTGACCAATCTCTGTAAAACTGAACTGAGCCGCTTGAGAAGTCACTCAGACACGATGTTCACAGGAACATTTCCACTTTCCATGTGTCAGGCCTCAGCATGGCCAGTTTCTCCCCAATGGAGATGTTAGGGGTGACAAGACTGACCTAGACATTAGCCTGTAACGAGCTGGACAAATGACTGGTCATTTACCAAACTGCCAGTGCTGCAATAAAAAAGTCCTTTAGAACACTACAGGAAATCTTTTTTTCTCTACAGAAAAGTGACGAAGACTAAAATAAACATTTGCGTGTAAAAAATGAGCTCACGCTAATGGCAGCATGAGGCATCAGGGAATGATGGCTTAGTTCATAGGCTGCCGTTTGCACCTCGTAAAAAATGAAAAAGGGAAGAAAGAACGACAAAATGGTAAAACACTGCTAGGTAAGAAATCTGATATTGCATATTCATGGTTCACTGAGTAAGCTGAGGTGAGCTGAATGGAGTGTTTTATTTATTTTCAGTCAGTGATGAAGGTCATTTGGTTTGCTTTCAGTTTTAATTACCCTCAGGACCCTGGAAAACATTACAGCCATGCTGCTTTGTTTCAGGGAGGGAAAAAAGCTGTATGGTTTAAAAAGAATGAAAAGTAGAGTGAAGGTGATTGAAGGCAGAGAGGACTACAAATAGAAATAGCAAATGCAGAAGAACATTTGAGCTCAAAGAGGTGAAGACAAAGGGTGGGGTATATATATATAGGTACTCCTTGTCTGGAGTCTACCTGTAGAGGAAAGAACTGCCTGTAGAGCTCAGAGACAGGATTACGTGGAGGCACATACCTTGAGATCTGGAGAAAAAAAATCTGCTGCACTGAAAGTTTCCCAAGAGCACAGTGGCCTCCATATTTCTAAGTCTGGCCACCCAACCAAACTAGGTAATCGAAAAAGAATGGCATTGGTAAGGGAGGTGACCAAGAACCCACTGGCCACTCTGGCTGAGCTCCAAAGATCCTGTGTGCAGATAGGAGAAACTTCCAGAAGCTCAACAATCACGGCAGCGCTCCACCAACATGGGCTTCATGGCAGAGTGGTCAGCCCCTAAAGAGTTTCTCTGTGAGAAGCAAGATTCACTGGTCCAATGAAACCAAGATTTAATTTTTTGGTCTCAATTCTAAACATTATTGGTGGAGGAAATCTGCCCAACATCTACTCTACAGTGAAGCATGGTGGGAACAGCATCATGCTGTGGGGGTGTTTTTCAGTGACTGGGAAAGGGAGACTGGTCAGGGTTGAGGGGAAAACTTAATGGAGTACAGAGATATTCTTAATGAAAACCTGATCCAGAGCAATGAGGACCTCAGACTGGGCCAAGGGTACTCCTTCCAACAAGACAATGACCCTAAGCACACAGCCAAGATAAGCACAGGACTAGCTTAGGGACAGGCCTGTGAATATCCCAGTTGCCCAGCCAGAGCCCTGACTTGACAATCGGACAACTCTGAACAGGCCTGAAAACAGCTGTCAATTGACAGTCCCCATCCAACCTGACAGAGCTTGAGAGGATCTGCAGAAAATAATGGTAGAAAATCCCAAATTCAGGTGTGCAGTCCTTGTGGCATTATACTGGAGGTTGTAATCACTGCCAAAGATGCTTCAACTGAATACATATTTCAATGGAATAGTATCACAACAGCCCATCCTGTTCATTAGTGTCTCCACCTGTGCCTCTTCTGTAGCCACGCCCCCTTGTTAGTCTAGTAATGGGGAATTGGGCCTTTATAGGAATGGGGAAATGGGATTTTTCAAAAGTTCTCTACAGAAAACAGAAATCGAGCATAGACTTGAATTCCTAATATTGGCCAATCCAAAACCATGTAAGCCAAAAGTGTTCAGCATGGCTGCTGATATATATAAATGAGCCTCTTATAAGAAACACATGGCCAATTAAGAGTAATGGGAAAAGCAGCACAGCATTAGTGTACGAGTCTAGCTTTAAGAATAGGAGAGGGTTGGCTGTCCAGGTGTGAGTCTCTCTCTGCCTCACAACGCCCCTGAGACCTGCTATTAAACGGCCTGATTTGATCCTCGCACGGAAAGCGGTGACTGGAAACCAAAGCGTTGCTCAGATTAGAACACCATTAGGCCTCTGAGTTTGGCCAAGGGAGGGGAATAGAGGAGAATAGATGGGGAGATGGAAATATGGGCCTTGTCACATTTAATAAATACACCCTTTCCCAAAGCTGTGCCCTAATCCTGCCCTCCCAGGGTCCACAGCGAGACTTCCAACAGCAGGAGTTTACAGAGCAGCTGCAAAAGCACTCAGGCGCACACACACTTGCTGGTTTTGCTGTTAGTGAGTACTGCCATTGATTTGTGTAGCTAAGCAGTGCTTTGCTTATACTTACCCCTAAGCTAAAAAATCTGTTGTCATTTTTATTCCCATTATTTATTTATTTATTTATTTATTTATTTATTTATTTTTTTTTTTTATTTATTTATTATTATTATTATTATTATTATTATTATTATTATTACTTTCATAGATCCACAGATAAATTTTTTTGGATCCACAATATAAAACACACTAATAAAAATAAAGGTACTTCAGATGATTCTGTGGGCGATATCATAGAAGAACCACTGTCTATTCAATAAGGTGCCACACTTGAGATCTTAAGACTGTGAGGAATATTTAAACAGGTAAATATCCTTTACATCAAAAGATAATTAAGCCATTTAAGTTCCAAATATGATTCTCATCACTCGAATAACTCATTTGTAGCACTTTTACTATCAAGAGTAAACATAACACAAGGAACACCTTGTATATCCTTCTATAGAAAAATATAGCATATTTTCCCCAAAATGTGACTGTGACTTCCAATCATCTTTGGTTGCGGTGGCAATAGAGGCCCAGGCTTCCCTGTCCCCAGCAATTTCTACCAGCTCTTGCTAGGGGATCCACAAGCACTCCCAGGCCAGCCAAGAGATATAATCCCTACAGTGGTTCCTGGGCCTTCACCTGTGTCTCCTTCCAGTTTGGTATGCCCGGTACATCTCCAGTGGGAGGCGACCTGGGGGCATTCTTATCAAATGCCTGAACCACCTCAGCAGCGATTCTACTCTGAGCCTCCTCGGGATAGCCATGCTCCACTCTCTAACTTCCAAACAAGTTTCTTTTGTGATAAAAACAGCATGTTTTCTTGTTAGGGCCTGCAACATGGGCCTCACATGTATGAAATGCCATGTTTTTGTATCATGAGGATTGTCATTTGGCCCTAAAAGTGTTAAACACACATACTATTTTTATTACTCCTACAAACCTGTCATGTTTTCCTAGAAGTGAAGATATGTGGTCCTCACAAAGTGCTGAAAAAACAAAAGTGCACACACACACACACACACACACATACACACACACACATATATATATATATATATATAACTGCATTTTCCTTGCCTCTATTCTGCACAAAACCACTCCAAAACATCATAGACTCCTCCTCATCTCCATGTTAAACATGCCTTTATAGGATCCAGCTCTTCCTCAAACTTGGAAGCCTCTCTGCTTCCCATGTGTGTATACTTCAGAATATGTCATACTGCTTGACCGCTGACCTAGGGCAGCACGTCTGGCGTTTAAAAGCACGAGAGCACATCTTCGAATTCCTTAGCTGCTGCAAACATGGGTGCATGCTGCAGGGTTTATAAAATCCTCCATTCTGCAGCACGTACATCAAACAGAGGGAGATATCTGGAGCGAAAGATGACAAGGGTGCTCAGTTCATCAGAACAGACTTACAGTGTTCTGGCAACACGCTGACAGTACATGCGTAGTTTATGCCTTGCTGAACCTCGCAGGTCAGAAATCCCACCAATAAAGTTGAACTAATCAATCTTAGCAGTTGCCACAGTATTGGAGTCCTGCAAAGCTGCACTTTTAGAAAGTGAGCATGGGAGCCAAAGCTGAAGCAGTTGCAACATGATTCAATAAAAGAGCAAAGAGATCAAATGACAAGCTAGCTGGAGACAAAGAACTGCAGAAATAACAAAGGGAAAGCGGAAAAGTCATTGAAAAAGCACACAGTGCAACCAGCACTTAATCAGCTCTCATAAAAGGCTCAGAAAAAGAATGCTGTTAAGTGGTTGCTTTGGTGAAAAAAAGAACTCGTTCTGCGGCATCTCCACTTCTAACCCTTGGTTTTGTTTTGATGTCCACATGAAACCCTCCATGATAACGTTATTGCAGCAATCTCGACAAAGCTCACATGGATCTGTTTAATTTGCTGTTGGAAATGACAGATCCAAACACTTGAAAGCTTTATGGCTAAACAATGAGCTGAGCTGTGAGCTCCATGTTGTGGTGGAGGAGGCTAATTTTAGGGCCTGTGGTTGGGTCGACTGTCCCGGCTCCGGCTTTTCCCACTGCTCCATCCCGATGTGTGAGAATAAAACCCATTGTGCTGGATCTGCATTTGTTGTTTGTTGGATAAGGGCCGTCCGCAAAGAGACACAGATACACACAGTTTTCTGATGCTAAAGGCATTTCCTCACAGCGGAGCTGGGAGCCCATCTGCAAGGTTATTTATGTTCCACAGTGGAGTGTTGGGGTGCGTTTGGGGAGCACAAGCAGGACGTTATGGATACGCTTCCTCTCTCCGGGTCTGGAGAATACACTGGTCATCTGTTGCACGTTGAAGGCTCTCTCAAGGTTGTAGATGTCGTTCCACACACTGCCTCTTGATGGCAGTCTTACTCCATGACGCTGTCTGTATTTATTTCACACCTCAGAAGATTCTCCCAGAACTGGTAGAAAGCAGGTGTAGTCAGAGTACACATGTGTTCACAGACACACACATACTGAGTGCTGCCGTATGTGAGCATATAAAGTGACTCAAATGTCTCTCAACTCAAATGAAGACTTTAAAGTCGGTTGTCGGCACTATAAATGAGTCAGTCACTAATTTAACAAAAGAGTTCGTAACATCTATAAATGAGTCAGTAGCTACTTTAAATGAGTCAGTAACTTCTATAAATGAGTCTGTAACCTCTAGAAATGAGTCAGTAATGGTAATTTCTACAAAAAACTCAGTAACTTCTATAAATGAGTCAGTAACTACTATAAATGAGTCAGTAACTGCTATAAATGAATCGCTAATTTCTATAAATGAGTCAGTAACTTCTATAAATGAGTCAGTAACTTATATACATGAGTCAATAACTACTATAAATGAGTCAGTAACTTCTATAAATGAGTCAGTTACTACTATAAATGAGTCAGTAACTACTATAAATGAGTCAGTAACTTCTATAAATGAGTCAGTTACTACTATAAATGAGTCAGTAACTTCTATAAATGAGTCAGTAACTACTATAAATGAGTCAGTAACTTACATACATGAGTCAGTAACTTCTATAAATGAGTCAGTAACTTATATAAATGAGTCAGTAACTACTATAAATGAGTCAGTAACTTCTATAAATGAGTCAGTAACTTCTATAAATGAGTCAGTAACTACTATAAATGAGTCAGTAACTTACATACATGAGTCAATAACTACTATAAATGAGTCAGTAACTTCTATAAATGAGTCAGTAACTACTATAAATGAGTCAGTAACTTATATAAATGAGTCAGTAACTGCTATAAATGAGTCAGTAGATTCTATATGTTGAAGGCACAGAGCAAAGAGAGCTTTCTGTTATTTCTTGTAGTTCATAGTGATGTAATGACTGATTGATTGTACCATCACAATGATATACATGTAACTGGTGGTTTAGATGACATAATTACACAAGAAATGGCACAATAAAACTAAGAAAAACCAGAGTAAAAGTAAAGTAAAACTTGAGTAAAATTGAGTTGAGTTCAAACTTCCCCATATCATTAAAAATATCATGTCATATTTGGCTCTCATAAAGAGTTCCAAACACATTGACACACCTCTTAAAATATTAATTTAACGATTCCCCCGCTTCCTCTCATGTCCTTGCTACTCCCCTCACCACTCTTGCACTCCACTCCAACTAACTGCAGCAGCACTTCATTACCCTATCCCCCAAACTCTCATATTCAATTATATATATCCAAACACACACACAAGAGCATGGCGCAAGCACACCATTTGCAGCAGGCAACCGGATGTTTATCATGTCTTTTGATGAGAAAAGGGCTCTGAAACACATTCAAGCATTCAGCCTTCCACCTATTGACATATTAAATGCTGCTAATGTCTCAGCGAGCAGTGCCTGAGGAGCACTTTCCTGATGTCATTTCCTGGCAAGCACAATAACAGCACCTGACTAAACTGGAGAGCTGTGTGGCTTCCTGAACTGAAGGCTTAAATTGATTACAGAGAGTGTTTACTTTATTAGCTGCTTGGTCTTATCATAGCCAGTGACGATGAAGTCTTCCTGACGTCTGGGTGTAAACACTGGATTTTACTCTTACACCATCTGTGCAGGCCTTAGAGTGTGTCGCATCTTGTAGTGTAAAGACGTCTATGTTCTGTGCCTGGAACCAATCAGATGCAACACTGACCTCAATGCTGTCCTCTTTGTTAATCTTGTTCACCCCCCCCCCCACACCCCAGCAATGCTTCAGACACTAGGAGAGTAAAGACTTAGCACATGTCTCCTCAGATACATGCAAATCCAGCCATCGCCAGTGCGTCCCCTGCTCCACCTCTCTAGCTGACAGACACCTGTACTGGCCACTTAAGAGCGATAAGGGGAGATATCACCATCTAACCATCCGATAAGAGCATAACCAATTGTGCTTATTCAGACTCTGGATGCTGATGGCACAGCAGCATGGCTCGAGATTCATACTCATGACCCCCGGGCCATAGTGGTGGCACAGTAGACCGCTGAGCCACTCAGAGCCCTTTTTATCACTGTTTTGTTGTTGTAAAAGGGAGCCAGTGGAAAAATATCCCACTGCAATGTTCCAACATCTGGTGTAAACCATTCCTAGAAGAGTAGAGGCTGTTACTGCAGCAAATGGGAGGGCAAAGTCCTTATGAATACCCTACTTTTGGACATATAGTGCATTTTATTAACAATAACTGCAGTAATTTCAACTCATGCTGGTTATATTATGTATTAAGAGACAGGTTGGTAAAATAAATGAAATAGATGAAAAGTTTGCTGAAGCACACTGATAGACTACGCATGCCTATACACTCCTATAGACACGTACACACTTCACATCTGGGGGTCTGAGTCCAGCAGGACAGGGACTATAAATCCTTGCCTGGTGTATGCTCTTTTTCAGAATGCACTGGGGAACATTGCTCTGGAGCACACGTTGGTTCCCCTCCCTCTGCTAAATTAATTTCAGTGCTTGGGCTGCTAGCAGGACGCTGAGCACAGCTGCCATCAAACTCCAGAAATATTAATGTCTGCAGAGGCTAGCACCTCTAACCCCTCCCGACCACACTCATAAACCTGTCCCTTTGATCTCCACACACTCTGCAGATCTCTGCGTTCGGCCTGAACGACTTTCATCCACGGATCCGAGATCAGGTCTTTGTGGTCAGCTCCGTGGCTACAGCTAGGATTTTGGGAAAATGGAAAACTGGTCATAGATCAGCTAGGTTTCTGCACCTCTTCTCCCAGACAGTCAGCAGGTTTCCCATACAGCATTGTACCAGACCACAGCCATAAATATAGCCCATGGCTCAACAAATCTACTATATGGCTGAATATATACGATTATATTGGCACTGTCAAAGCAGAACAGTTTTTTTTTGCAACCTCGACCATTTCCCTGACAGTTTAATGAATATTCTGTGTTTAGGAATGGGTAGTGTCTGTTTACTGGAGCAGTATGTCATGGTAGGAAGCCATGTCTGGCACATGATATGTTGAATGTCTTAAGCTAACACAAGGTTGTTAGCATACAGAGATTGCAAATAATATATATAATCATCACAATAACATCACAATAACATCACACATCATCAGTACTGAATTCTGGGTCATGTGATGTAGTTGGTCTTAAATCATCAAACCCCCCCTTACCCGAACAACTCAGCCAGGGTTGGTCAGTACTTAAGTGTCCAAGCAACATGTTACCCCATAAATCGACCCCTTTTAATCCACAGCCACTCAATGCTCTTTCTGCAACTTCTCTGATGTCTTTGGGGCTTTTTCTGTGCTGTTACTCTGTTTCTAGAATTCCTAGAAGCCTCAGTGCCTGAGGGAGCGATTGGCCTCTGAAACCCACCTCAATGTTCTCACAGTGGGCCTTCCATCCCTTGCCTTTGCACTCAGTTACCAGTACAAGATCTTTCGCTTTCTTGCGTTCATGGGCCTTCTTTATTCATTAAGCTGGGCTGGGAGCTCCTGCACATCCACTTGTTTAGATGACTCAGATGTTAAGACCAAAATATGGCTCAGTGGGCTTGATGTTACAGTGTGCTTTGCTTCCCTAGGTCACACCTTCAGCTTCCAGTCACAAGCTGTGGCCAGCAGTCCATGGGGGCTCTGAGCTCTGGTCGTGTTTTTTCTCACGCCGCAACAATTGGGATGTTGTGCCTTGCTGGTGATTGCTTCTAACTCTGCAAATGGTGTTAGCCAATGTCATCATGATGGGATGTTGACTAGACCCCAGCAATGCAGGTTAGCTGGGCTTTTACAGTACAGCGTACACCGAATGAATCAGGAACTTGAGTCTTGTTGTTTGTGACTTCCAAAGGTCTGACCAAGTGATCATGTGACAAAACTTCTTGGTCCCAAGCCCCCTGCATTTCTCTTCCACCTCTGCGCGAATCTCTTTCTGGATCAACCTTCTCCCAGGGCTTTATCATAGTGTGTTTTGGCAATGCTCCCAAATTAACAAATGTCCATGCTTTTTAACAGCTTTCTAAAGCTTTCTTGAAACATATGGAGTAAACTAGAGATTAGCAGGATGAGAGTGTGAGCTAGAAAGCTCAGGGGACTGTCCAAGAGCAGCAAAGCAAAGCAGGCAGCCAGATAGTATGCTGGCCAAATGGATGGATTCAATGGAGGCAGCAGCAGCTGGGGCAACAGGAACGGAGACAATCAGCCTTAGTTTTGATATCAGGAGGAATGAGTCCAAAGACAGAGCAGACAGACAACCTGAGACAGTTTAGGAGCCCAAGATCAGTTTATTTTTATCTTAAACAATATTCAGTGAGCTAATCAGAATTCAATGGTTTAGATTAATTTTGGAACCAGTACAAATCTACTACACAAGGCCTATACCAATTTGTTATTCTTATTTTTATATGTAAACCACCTCATTGACCTGACACTGTAGAGATACAGACAAGCTTGTCTGGGTCATTGGAATGACTGTCAAGCTTATTAGTGGGCAGTAGAAAATAGGACAAGAATAGGTATAGAGTATAGGGCTGCCATTAACTCTTGCAATAGTGTAACCCAATATAGACCCAAGCCATCCTCTTCACAATGACTTTGTGCTGTAACCTGACGGCACTGTAATCCTTAAATAAATAAGAAAAATGAAGAACCAGCAATTAAAACCATTCTTAACTTCTTAAAGCTGGTCAGAATTGATGCTTTACATTTGTTTGTTGTAAGGCAAATTTCCAGAAGTTTTGGGCGATACAATTCTATTCTATTCTATTAAAAAATTCTCTGTCAATAATCATCATGGACATGGACACAAGCAGAAATGAATACACACTGGCACTTGTCACAAAAACAAATGAGGAGCCTGAAAGGACACATGCAAACTGCAAGTATCCGCTCAGTGTAGCATATCAGTGCACTCCCCTACAGGGCCGCCAGCAGCTCTCTCGGCCGGTGTGTGTGTGTGTGTGGGGGGGGGGGCTTCTGCTTGACATCCTCTGACTCAGACAGCCCCAGCATTCAACAGTCACGGCCAGTAGACAAGGTCAGTGGTCACAGCCTTGTGTACATATCATTGAACCTTCTCACTGGTAGCCTGGGGCTACCTTGGTAGTTATACCCATGAAGAAGGATTAGGTTTAAGGTCTTGGCGGCGTTGTGTGTCCAGGTGGGTTGGAATAAAAGCTGTGTGAAACTACAGAATGTTGCCTGTGTTTGTGCACAGGTGTCAGTGTTCAGTGAGGATGGACTTGATCCTGTTATGCTCCACCTACTTTCATAGTTACTGTTACAAGGTTTGGATCCCAATCAACATAAAAACTAACTGTGGACAGCATTTTACATGTTTTTTGTCAATTTTGCACAGAGGCAAATTTTCTAATGTGTGGGTGGGTGTCCGAGTGGCACAATTGTCTAAGTGCTTATGCTAGTGGTGGTAAATTGTCTGTTTGTTCCCGGGTGATGCTACAACAATCCATGGCTGGGAGTCCACAGCCTCACTCTCTGAGAGGGTAGGATGGTCATCCTTCTCCTACATTAGTTCACACAATGCTAGCATGGGCCAACATGGGCTTCTGTTAGCTGATATGTCAACATTAGCAGGTAGCCATCTCCTCCAAGTGTGTTGAGCTGTTCCATGATGTGACATTGGCAGAAAATACGCTGTGGCATCTCATGGGACCTGGAGGAAGCAAGCGCCAACTCTGATAGTTATAGTGGAAGTCACCATAACTACGGCTCCATCAACATGAATCTAGATATTTTTAAAATGTAGCTTTTTTCTTCATTACGGCTTCCCGCCTACACACAAACGACATTCAGGTGACTGGACACAGGTTGTGCATGGTTGTTGTCAACTAATGTCTAGGTTGGCTCAGGTTTGGCATTATCTGGATTATGCAGATTCTGACATTGTTTGGTGGCAGTACCCTCCAGTAACAGGGTGGGACTAAACTGGTGGGGGTGGGGAGGAAGGACAAATAAAAAGTCAGCATCTGAAAGAAGCAGAGAGGGCAAGTGAGTTTTACATCTGTGTAGGAGACTGGATTAAGGATACTGTACACAGTAAAAAAAAAAAGATTAGCCAATTTTAGAAATCTGCTTATATCTTAGGTCTATTTTGGTCATTATGCTTGCTTCTTAAGGATTTTCTGACAGGTATCAGGCTGGCATGCTCACAAGAGCGTTTTTGTGTTTTCTGGTGGTCGGAGTGATTTTCAGAAATGTTGCTGGAGATGAGAGAAGAGAAAAACCCCACCAACCTACCTAGTTTGGATTAGCAACATTGTAGCTCAGTTGGACTTGTATGTTAGAATGCAATGTTATATGATGAATCTATACAAACACTGGAGTGTTTTAAAAGTTGAGTATAGGTGATGGGTGGAGCATTGTGAGGACAAATTTGTTAAAGTAAATATATGTTAGGGTTCAGTAAGTCCAGACGGACTACATAAAAATATAGCAGACCTACAGTGTGTGTTTATATGTTTGTATACAGCTGGGTCGGTAGTTCAGCTCTAGATTATTTGCCTGGGATTGTTAGGGCTGTCTGGGTTGGTGCCTATGTCTGAACTTGGTGTCCAAGCGGAGCTTCTTAAGCCAGTTGTATTAAATTCATTCACCATAAAGAATGCACACATGTGAAAACACTAAGAAACGTTGACAAAGACAGACAGACAGAGACATGTTGCCTGTGTTTGCATAGCTGCTGGAGAGACGTGTGTGTTTGTGTGTATGTGTGTCATTAAGATGAATGACTTGTCCAGCAGGAATATATGTTCAGCTGTGTAAAATGTTTCCATGGCTGTTTTGTGCATGGGTCCATGTGTGTTTGCCTGTATGTGTGTGTGTGTGTGTGTGTGTGTGTGTGTGTGTGCTGATATCCATAGGGGCAACAACATGTGGCTTTTTTTAAAGCCTGTGTATTTCAGGATGTATGTCATATCTGCATGAATGTCTAGCTGCAAAAATATGTGTAAATCTGTAGGCATCAGTAATCGTTTTCTTCGAGTCTCCTGCAATAAGCAAAACATGATGCAAACAGTGAACAAACATGCTTATTAGTTCCACATGAATAAAATGGATATTAATTCATTTAAATTCAATCTCTCTCTCTCTCTCTCTCTCTCTCTCTCTCTCTCTCTCTCTCTCTCAGAGACATTATAAATGAAATTCACTGGATAAATGAAATGATGAATGGGAACGCTCAGCATGGTGGCTGTGTTACAGAGAGTCACGCGCTTCAATCAAAGCCAAGGCAACTTGTTAGCGACCGACCCTAAAACAAAAGCCAGACTTGGACAACACAAGAGCTGTGACCGAAAAGGATCCCTACTCCCTCATTAGTA
Source organism: Salminus brasiliensis (assembly GCF_030463535.1). NCBI lineage: Eukaryota > Metazoa > Chordata > Actinopteri > Characiformes > Bryconidae > Salminus > Salminus brasiliensis. The sequence continues at coordinate 53,905,669 of NC_132878.1, read as the reverse complement.
TTGTGCTAAATAGAGAGAGGCTGTTTAGTTCACCAAGTTTAAAGCTCCATACACACATACCACCTGAATTCTGAAGCAGTGAAAGCATTGGGCTGTTCATGGAATAATCTTTGACTGCTATGTTGCTTAGAAATACACTAAGCAACATAGTATTGAGTAGCTAGGTATCCATACTGACGTTTGTATTTGGTAGCATCTAGCTTGAGGTATCTTTCAGATTCTAGCCTTGGATTCTAGCTAGGGGTAATTTTCTGATTAAACAGTGAATGTCTTGATTGTAAATGTTAATGTAAACTTAAGCCTCCCATTAACTAACTACACCTGACGTTCACAGTGTCCGGTGGGTCTTAACTATCACTTAACTAATAATTTGATAAAGTTAATAACTATTTCATACCACTGTCTGTTGCTTAGCAACAAGACCCACAGTGCATTTTGGTCCACATTCAGCACATGTAGTGAGCTATGATGTTTACTAAAAATTACAAGTGCATTGTGGGAGATTGTAGTGCCCTCAAAACCATGTGCGAATTCCGCTTTAGGATTCGGACACTAAGAGACAAATAGCCATTATATACTCATTAGTGCCCTAAAACCTAAATACGGAACCATGTTGATCACATGAAATGCAGTTGGTGTTTTCTCCAGACATACCTGTACAACACTTGTTCTCAAAACTCATTTGGTTTCTCTAGATGCTGTGTAGTGTACTTATATATTATATATACTTATATATATATAAACATATATGAGTATCGGGACATGTACACAGTACACCTGCTGGAGCTTTTATGACATCCCATTCTAAACCCATAAGAAAGCCATCTCAGCATTAATATGGAGATGCAGCATGATTCTATGCAGTTCTAGCAGCAGGTCTGGAGCTCTGCAGTTTTTGAGTCAGCAGAACATTGGGGACTTTTATGCACTCTGCTCTGAGCTCAGCACTCGGTGACCCCGCTATGGTCTGTCACTTGGTGGCTGAGTGGCTGTGGTTCCTAAACGCTCCTGCTTTTCAATAATACCACTCACAGTTGATGGTGGAATATCTAGGAGGGAAGAAATTTCACCAGCTGACGTGTTGTTGCTATGCTGGCATCCTGTTGCTGGAATTCAGTGAGCTCTCAAGAATTCCACCCATTCTTTTACGAATGTGTGTAAAGGCAGACTGCATGACTAGGTGCTTGACTTTATACTCATGTGGCAATGGGGCTGAACGAACCACCTGAATGCAATGATTAAGAGGTGTGTCCCAGTACTTTTGTCCATATAGTGTAAATTGATATATATGATGTCTTATTACATGCATTACGATATTGAAATGTGGCATTTATAAGACACTGAACAGAGGTCATGTCTGTAACTGAGCATATGGTTTCTACATAACTCTATGTAGTTTTTATAGAAACAACGATCTGTTCAGCATTGCTTCCCAAATCTACTGGGAGTTGAATCAGGAATTTGAGTGAAAAAGGAGTCGCTCCGCCTGAATTTGAGCTACACTTACCTGCATACTTGTGATGATGGATGGAGAGTGAATATCTTACACTTTCCAAACCTACTACCACTATCTGCTGCATCTGTACTATACTGCTCATTACCACAGTCAGTAAGTTCCCCGCCATTAGTAGAAGAACAGAAAACCCTTTTACTCAAAACACTGGGAGTAGAGGTCAGTGGGCAGGTGTTTTGACCCTGTGCTGCAGATACAGCTGACACAGATTAGACTGAAAAACCGACTGAGTATTGCTTTAAAGATCTCTGGAGTGGAAAGGCGTCTTTCCGCCGCTCAGAGCAGTGACCGGCACAGTGCCTGAACAAAGACACTGAAGGGTGGGGTGCTGCTTTCTCTGGCGCTGTAAGAGGTACTGTAGAAAGAGCTTTAGTAAGGAAGATCTGTGCAGCTGCAGAACCCGGCGACAGCATAGCAACTGCCGAAAGAAATGTCTGCCATTCGTGCAGAGTTCGGTATAATGCCTGGTGGCTAACTTTCACTGATACTGATCTTCTTTTTGTAGAGTCTTTGTTCTTAAACACTCTCATATCAAACACACACACACACACACACACACACACACAGGCTCACTGTTAGAGATGACGGCATTCATAAGATACGAATCCCCTTCTTTCAATCCCTAATACTGTTTTATTGCTCCCAGCGAATTTGTCAGGCCAGCCCTGGGACTTCATCTATTTCCTGTTGCTGAGAGATGAGGAGGATTCAGCCAAGAGCCTTCTCTGCTTGACTGCCTCAGAGAGAGGATATCCATTTCCTCCATTTTACACTCCACAACGCCCATTAGCACCCTTCACTAAGGAGTGCTTCTTCACAGTCTCTGTGACTCCCAACTTCGCATCAGATTTGCTGCCAGCTTAGACAACTCCAGGATTGACACCCTGAAATCACCCTGTCTCATGAGGTTTGTAAGACGAGCAAGTAAATGAAGCCTCGAAAATTGATTCAATTTACAAACCCTGCATCTGTGTAAAAACAGTGCTGGAATAGACTGTGTTACTGCACTCTCTTACTTACTGCAGTATTTCAACAACATTGCACCTCTGGATTGATATCATAATGTCTAAAAAAACATACTTAACAAAGGAGGACAGAGAGAGACCTGTGATATCTGGCACCAAGACGTTAGCATCAGATCCTGCAGGTCCTGTAAATTGTAAAGTGGGGTCTTCATAGATTGTATTATTGAGCTTTGGATACCCATGACTCTTTTGTTTTGCAATAGTGTTAATTGTTATGTGTATGAAATAAAATCATATTAAAATAATATAAAATCAGCTGCTTTAAGGTGCATCCATTACCAATCACACACAGCTTGTATCATTTGCTTAGAGAGGCTTTGCCAACAGAATGTACAAAGCAGGCACAAGGCTCACATATTGGAGGATATGTTTGTGATCCAAAACTAGTCATTCAACATCAGTACTTGCCCTCACTTATGCTGTTGCGGCCAAACACAATCACAGTGTTGTTCTAACATCTAGTCTCAAGCCTTTCCAGAAGAGTAGATTCTGTTACTGCAACAAACTCCCTACTAATAGCCTTGCAGATCCAAATTCTGCCACAAGAGCATTATGTACTAAGGTCAAATACCAAGGTCAAGTGTTTACATACTTTTGAGCAAACAGTGCACTGTATCTCAAACGGATCAGCGTCATCAAGTAAGTATAAAAGCAGGCACTGCAATGACTGTTCACAACCAACAGAGGGCAGTACAGGTTGATAATAAAACCAGGAATGGTTCTCCAGCGTTGTGACAGACAGCTCATTTATGGTTCACCTAAAAGATCTGCCACAGCTTCTGAGAGGTGTAACGAATCCGGCACAGAGAGAAGAGAAAATATAAGGTTGAACAGTGAAGTTACTTAATATTCAATTATTATTAGTTTACACCTTCTATAAATGTTTTAACAACTTCTAGAAATGATTCAGTAACTATTAAATGAATCGTTTATCTCCATAAAAGATTCAGTAACTTTTCTAAATGATTCAGTAACTTCTAAAACTATTCAGTAATCTCTATAAATGATCCAGTAACTACTACAAATGATTCAGTAAGTGCTACAAATGATCCAGTAACTACTACAAATGATTCAGTAAGTGCTATAAATGATCCAGTAACTACTACAAATGATTCAGTAAGTGTTATAAATGATCCAGTAGCTACTACAAATGATTCAGTAAGTGTTATAAGTGATCCAGGAGCTACTATAAATGATTCAGTAAGTGCTATAAATGATCCAGTAACTACTACAAATGATTCAGTAAGTGCTATAAATGATCCAGTAGCTACTACAAATGATTCAGTAAGTGTTATAAATGATCCAGGAACTACTATAAATGATTCAGTAAGTGCTATAAATGATCCAGTAACTACTACAAATGATTCAGTAAGTGCTATAAATGATCCAGTAGCTACTACAAATGATTCAGTAAGTGTTATAAATGATCCAGGAACTACTATAAATGATTCAGTAAGTGCTATAAATGATCCAGTAACTACTACAAATGATTCAGTAAGTGTTATAAATGATCCAGGAGCTACTATAAATGATTCAGTAAGTGCTATAAATGATCCAGTAACTACTACCAGTGATCCAGTAACTACTATAAATGATCCAGTAACTACTACCAATGATCCAGTAACTACTAAAAATGATTCACAAATTACTAACTTTTTATTAACAAAGTAATGTAGTGAAAGTGAAAATAGTAAGGGATTGACATGACCCTGTGATGGGATGATGCCCTGTCAAATGAGAGAGATAGATAGAGAGAGAGAGGCAGTGTAGGCGAGGCAGATCTGAGGTTAGAGGTCAGTGTGAGTGTGTGCGCATCACAGTTAGCAAGTTCACATGTACAATGTCCCTGCTTACACAACACACTCTACATTCACATACATTCACGTACAAGGTCAGACATACACACACACACACACACATATACACATTCAATAACTCCGAGCAGGAGGAGAGCTGCACAGTGAGAGACAGTGTGTCAGAGAAAGAATGAAAGAATGAAAGAATGAATGAATGAGAGCAGAGGAAATGAATAAAAGGGAGAATGAGTAAGAGAAAGCCAAAAGCACAAACCATGGACTGCTGAGGGGACACAGAACAGGAATATAACAATGAGGCAGACAGCAGTGGACGGAAGTACAAGACACAGCAGCTCGCCACTGTGCTGCAAAAACTTCAAATCTCATGTAAAAAAAAAGATTTTATTCCAAGTCACTTTGGAGCATTTCTATTGGTCTGTTCATCATGAAACGTGGACACAATGTGAAGAACAACTCCCAGATGCACATTATGTCATAAAGTGAAAAAAATAGCAAAAATGGAGATACAAGGTTTTTGTGCAACAGGGATGAAATATTGGATGCACAGTTCAGAGAGGGGTGGGGGGGTGGTCTGTACCTAGTGTACAGATGAGCACAGCTTTACTTACATAAAAGCCCTTGTTCTACCACTCTCTGCTCCTGATGCTCAGAACTTATCTCCACTACATGCACTTAAGCTACTGCATTCTGCTTTCTTTTTGTGTCTCTCTTTGAATTAGTTGCACTGTTGGAAGATTTCGGTTTCCCAGCCTCTCTTAATCCTTTACATTTATACAGGCTAAACACTGTATCTGTATCTGTGTTGTTACTGTATATTTTTAAGACTGATATATGTTCTGATTGGCTGCCTGGTGTTGTATCTCATTTCAAAAGCAGCTTGGGGGCTGAAACACTCCTTATAACTTCGGCATAAATGGGTTGAGGGGCTAAACTGTGTGGGGCTAAATGCTGTTGAGCACGGGAACAACGTGAACTACAACACACACAGTAAGACTGATGAAATTCTCGATAAATGCTTGGAAAACATATCCATTATGCGCATGCTCAAGTGCCCCTTCTAAGTAGTGCTTTGAGCTACTTTGCCCATTGTAGATTGAGATGCTCTGAAGCACATAGTCACTTTAGCATTAGATAGACGTCCACTTACTTTAGGGTACCCTCATTGCTGGCATAGACAGCTTGAGTAATCTCCATAGAAAAGCATTGCTAATAGGGATGCTCTGGACTAGCTGCACATAAGCTTAAGTTTACCAATGATCTTATTGGCTAGAGGGGTACAAAGGCCCTCCACATTGAGCAGTAGAGTAGTGGAACTGTGTGCTCTGGAGGGATGACGTTAGCTTCAGGTGACACTTCTTACTGGATACATACTGGACCCGCAGTATTACGTCAATCTAACTTAAGGGCTAATGGACGACAGACAGCAGTGACGGAGGTTTGGGGATAGCATGGTAACAGACCTCATAAGCATTTGGACTGATGAAATTCTCGAGGGGTCCATTATTTACAAAGTTCCGGTTTTAGCCAAAACTGCTGTAGGTTGAACATCATTGCTGTTGGACAAAAACCTTGTATCCATTTTTTTTTACATAATGTAAATTTGGCTGTTATATCAAAATGTCATGGTTACTAATAGAAATGCTCCAATCCTTCTCCTGTTGCCATTTTGGCCTGTAAAGACAGTTTAGAATTGTTTGTTTTTCTTCAGACATTACATTACAGAGCAGTGGGTCATCGATCACAGGGTTGTGGGTTTGATACCCACATCTGTTAAGCTGCCACGATTGCTCACCTGAGCAAGGTCTTTAACCTTCTCGGCTGCAGGGTCACAATGTCTGTCCCTGCGCTGAGACCTTGGCGCATTAAGCTCTCTTGAGCATTTCTCCCTCTATAAATCAGATGGGGAATGTCCAGACGTGGTTGATGTTGATTCGGCAGACTCCCTGTGTGTGTCTTACAGAGGCTGTCTGCTTGCAAACAAAATCAAAGCAGCAAATGTTCGCATTTGCACACAGCTCTAACCTTTTGGAAATAATGAGGCCTACGTGTAAACAGCCTGTAGCATTTGGGTGCATTCGGAGGAAGTCTGAAGGAGTTTGTAGTTACAGATGTGCTATTTTTACCCACCGCTGCCTTGCTTGAACTCTAAGTATGGAAATGCAAGTAGATATCACAGAAATAGCAATGATTCAGTACCTCAGTGCTCCCGACTAAGCATTCCAGAAGAAGAGGGGGAGATAAGCGCCTACGACAGTGATAGCCATGATGTAGCACTCCCTCAGGATGCAACAAAGTAGGGAGAAATGCCTTAAAATAGCTCTGACAGACTAAATGGCTTTTATTTTGGCTAGACAGCGTTTTATAAACTTTGTAGATCCTTTCCAAAAAAGACTTCAGTTATAATGGCTATTACTATTTCAGGGTTACGAAGTTCAAGCCAGAGCTGCACTTACATTCTAAAGCACTCCGAAAAACACGCAAAATGATATTTGTAAAATGTGAAAAGCAGTTTTAATATAGCTATTATAAGCCGTTAGAGTTTTGCTTCCTCATATTTAAAAATATTTTACATAAATGCTTGGAAAACATCCATTATGCGCATGCTCAAGTGCCCCTTCTAAGTAGTGCTTTGAGCTACTTTGCCCATTGTAGATTGAGATGCTCTGAAGCACATAGCATTTAGCATTAGATAGACGTCCACTTACTTTAGGGTACCCTCATTGCTGGCATAGACAGCTTGAGTAATCTCCATAGAAAAGCATTGCTAATAGGGATGCTCTGGACTAGCTGCACATAAGCTTAAGTTTACCAATGATCTTATTGGCTAGAGGGGTATAAAGGCCCTCCACATTGAGCAGTAGAGTAGTGGAACTGTGTGCTCTGGAGGGATGACGCTCCAGCACATTAGTTTCAGGTGACACTTTCAGTTCTTACTAGATACATACTGGACCCGCAGTAATGCCACTCAGTCTAAAACGCCAGATTGAAATTCATGCCGATATTACGTCAATCTAACTTAAGGGCTAATGGACGACAGACAGCAGTGACGGAGGTTTGGGGATAGCAAGGTAACAGACCTCATAAGCTTTTGGGTTAATGTCTGTTCAAACTAAATTAGAAGCAATATATCACAAGTGACTTAAAACAAACACTATCCCATTTGTAAACACAAAAGCTTGTATGTCCCTCTGTGTATCTCTAGCTGAATGCAGCATAGATATAGGGGCCTGCCATTGTAAATTCGATACTCATTCTGTTTTGTGAGGAGTATGGTGTATTCTCATGGGTTTCCTCTGATTGCTCTAATTGTTTTCCTCCCACCTCCCATAAACACACATGGCAGGTTAACGGAAATTGGCTATGCTGAATTGATGGGTTGATGAATACACTATTGTAACAAGCAGCCTCCTGGTGAGTCAGTAGATGTATGTGGTACCCTGCAATGGACTGGTGACCTGTCCAGGGGGTATTCCTGACTTTTGCCCAGTGTAATTATGCACAAAAAGTGGTTTTGTTCCAATAGCAACAAGGAACAAAAAGGTGATAGACATCAAATGCATATATTTATCTTGCTTTTGAAGTCATACGCATTCATTTCGCCCTAACCATAATGCAGACTAGCAGGCATTCCAACACAGCAGACAACACTAATGGCTTTTTTACTGCTAGAAACCTGGAGACCGCTCGCTCCCATAGTGCATTCACACCCACCCAGGTGGGTGTATGCGTTACAACAGAAATAGCTACGCAACTGGTTTTTCTATAGGAACAACAGAACAAAACCTCCCAGACATTCCTTCCAGACACAGCTACTACCTCAGTAGACGTAATGCCTCAGAACGGAAAAGCATAATGATCACTGATGACTGCACAGATGCCCTACACTAATTACGACCACTACACCCTAGACATACCGGATACAGCAGTTACCCTGCTGGGGGTCAGATTTCAGACAAAGTGACCCTAATTTGGCTAAATGGCTTTTATAAAAAATTATGGTAGATGTTCAGGATTTCGTGAGGCCAGTTTCTTGTAAATAGGGAGTGACTGTACAAACACTACAAACTAATTAGTGCAGAATACTAAGTTCACCATAAACCAGAGAGAAAAGGAGAAGATGCTGGTTATGAAATTATTCAACATTATATAAAATGGTACACAGTCTGGGTCTCTGCATTCTCCTCTGTCCAGTAATTATCAGCCTTTTGTACTAAACCGACAACACAACAGACGTGATCTGAGGTCCAGCACGAAGTTGCATAATAATAATGATACACTGTGAAAAGAAAGTGTCTGCAACGGGCACAAAGGTAGCCTTTTTCTCTGTAGCAGAATCTACAATTTAGCCTGGAGTATTTATTTCTCCAATTGTCAATTTCAATGTAAAATTCACCAATTCAGCTAGATTTACATTTACTTTTAAAGCATTTAGCAGATGCTCTTATCCAGAGCTTTGCTGTTTACTCAGAAATGATCCTCAGCAAGTCTGTATAGGCTAGAATCCAAAAGATACGTCAAGCTAGATGCTGCCAAATACACAACTCAGTGTGGACCTAGATACACCATTCTCAACATACACTACACTTGCATCTTGAAACAGCTGAGTCTTCAGTCTGTGTTTGAAGACAGCAAGATACTCTGCCATCTGGATAGTCTGGAGCTACTTTAAGGAACCCTCACTGCTGGTATAGACAGTTTGCATAATCTCCACACATCTCCACATAGAATGGGATGCTCTGGAGCAGCTACACATGAGCCTAAGGTCATCATGCTCAGTGCCAAGGGTAAGCTGCAGAAGTATAAGCCCCCCCCCCACTCCAGAGAGTGATGAAACTGCACTCTCTGGAGTGATGGAGCTACATCCAACATCAGTACCTCAACCCACTAACACCCCACTTCTATAGCTGAATACAGTCAGGTCCTCACAGCAGTGTTCCAACATCCAGTACAATTCAGAAGATCAGAGGATGTTCCTGCAGGAAAGTAGGGGGCAAACTCCAGAAGGACTTCAGGATGAGCAGTCTTGAAGTGTGTATTGCAGTAGAAGGATTTGTCTCAGTAATTACTATAATGTATGTTAATTCAGATAGGTTTTACTGCAATCCATTTCTATTGGTCCGCTCGTGGTCAAGTGTTCACACAATGTAAAGCACAGCGTAGTGTTTCTACATAGGATAACAGAAGAGAGGAAACTGAGGGCTGATATGCTACACCCTTAACACCCTCTTTACCACTGTTTTACAGGAAGCCAGTAAGCCGGATTGTATGAATGAATGTTAATTAAGAGTTTTCTTTCAAGCGAAGCTTCTTTTAAAGGCAGCATCAGGTGATGTAGTGCTGGAGCCTCCCAACACAGCAGCGCTTTCATGCTCAAGGCCAAATGGGTCCTCATCATCGGCACAGTTCTGGGAAACAGCAGCGGCGGAGCCAAGTTCTTTACTGGAATGACCTTGTGTTCGTGCGCAAACCACTCGCTCTGGATGAAGCCTGCTATCAGTATGGCACTGCTGCAAAATTCCTCAATTTTAGGAGGACAATACGTGGACTATGTTCATTTCTACATTATATGTTATATTATTATTATTATTATTATTATTATCATTTGTTTTATTATTTGGGATTATTATTTGGCCAGTCGCACAAACAAAGGTATTGGGATATTTATGTATATATAAGTATTGGGACACCTACACGCTATAATTACAGGCACTTCAATGACATCCCGTTCTAAATCCATAAGCATTAATATAGAGATGGTTCCCCTCTGCAGCTCTAACAGCAGGTTCTGAATTCTGCAGTTGTTGAGTCAAACTTCTAAGCACTATGCTCTGAACTCAGCACTCGGTGACCCCGCTCTGTACCTTTACACAGTCTAACATTTAGTGGCTAGGCTGCTGTGATTCCTAGACGCAGGCAGAAAACCCCCCTGAACAGGTCCTTCACAGGGTACCACACATACCTCAGGGATAATTTAGCATAGTAATTCACCTACCATGTGTTTTTGCAAGGTTGAAGGACATTGTACCAAGAAGAAACTCAGGCAAAGACCAGAATGAGGATTGAACCCACAACCCCAAGCCCCTGAAGCTGTGCGGTACATGTACTACATGCAGCGCCACCTTATCACCTGCTTATACATAAATGATTTCTTAGTGTATCTTATACCATACATTACTAAGTACTCAGATAGTCAGTAGTTTGTGCTGGAAGCAGAGTTCCAGGTATTTGTCAGCCTTAAGCATAAGTGAGTGTTGTGTTACTGTGTGTGTGCATGTGTATGTGTGTAGGTGGTGTGTGTGTGGGGGGTAGCTTTCTGGGAATTACACTGTCTTGTCATGAAGAGCCCTCATTATACTGAAGAAGAGCAGATTAACGTTCATGTGCATGCACACATTGAAACCCTGAATACACACTCCAGCATAATCACTGAAGGACATGATGAATGCAGCCAACATGACATTACTGGAGTTTATTATTGATTCCTCAAAACTTAACTTTCCAGGAAACAGCATTTCAGCTTTTTACTCTCATAAACTCCCTGACACAGCAGAATCTTGAGTGACCACTGCTCCTGGCTTCACACACACACGCACACACACAGTCACTTGTATTCATACAATGTCAGGGCATGGAATCATTCACATATACTGTGCAGTGGTTTTAGGCACCTGAGCACATTACTAAAAGCATTTTTCTCACAGAGAAAAGCGTGGGTCCAGATTTCTGCTTCCAATTCCATCCCCAGCTCACCTGATTCCACTTAATTAAGCACTGATTTGCCAATCTAGGCATTGGAAGTTGACTATAAATAATACTAGACTCATAAGGGAGAGCATTGGAGATGTTTTGATAAACACAGTGATGTTAAATCACTACTTTTTAAAATTAATGTTATCAGTATTTATTTTAATATTGAGTAAATAAACTATTTCTGTCCAGATAAGAAGCTTTTCATTTCTAATGTTCACAGGTGCCTAAAAATATCCACAGCACTGTATGTGAGTATTATCTTAATCGTAACTTAATGCCAACCATGGGATTTTAGCCTAACCTTAGTATCCAACTAGATATGGTTTTTCTTATTTTGTGAAAAGGAAAGTAGCAGTTATTTGTTGGTAATATTGCAAGTTACATGTGTTTGTTCTCTAATTTGTCCGCAAACTCAGGACAGTTCTGTCCTGAAAATATATATTATAAAATATATGTATGAAACACACACACACACACACACACACACACACACACACATGCGTGTACACACACTCTTTGCTTCCTGTCATGTCCAGACCTCTGCTGTCCTCCTCCAGAGAATGACGCATCTCTGGCTCCTTTGCCCTTGAAGATGAAAAGAACCTCCCCGTGTCTCCACTCACAACCCACCCTCCCCTCCCCAAGCAATCAGAGATTAAACTCTGCTTGCAGCCATTCTTCCAACTTCATTCTTTCATTCACTTATCAAGTCCCCATGCTGTCCCTGGTGCTAAGAAAGAGAGAGAGAGAGAGAGAGAGAGAGAGAGAGAGAGAGAGAGAGAGCGAGAGAGATCGAGAGAGAGAGAGAGAGAGAGAGAGAGAGAGAGAGAGAGAATCCCTTCAGTCTGCATTACATACACTCTTCCCTGATGCAGCCAGCTGAGGACTTCCTGTGGCAGCAAGCAGTTGAACTGGGTCTATTGAACTCCAATAAATACTTTGATTGCACCATTATTTGATTCCCAGTGTTTGCTTGTTACCATATGAAGAGACAAACCTCTTTTTACAGTATAGAAAGAGTTGGTTCTCTCTGAACGTTGGTTAAGATGACGAGTTATGATTGAACTGAATTGTGTGAAAGTCACAGCTCTCGCCTTCCAAGTGTAGAATAATGTACGCAACATTACAGAGGCTTTCGTCTGATTCATAATCTTACCTAACGCTACTCTGATTCATCTTTTTAAATTCGCAGTAAGAGAAAGCAGAGAAAGCAGAGAAAAGCAGGGGGAATGAAGTTAGCTGAACAACAGGAAACCTCATTTTACTCTCAGCATATCACTTTAGCCACCCTGACTGCAGCGTTTAGCTCCTCAGATAGGTGCTCTTAAATATGCCCTTACCTAACTCCTGATGCAACCTAAATGTGCTGATTTTTTAAAGACATAGGGTGATTATGTAAATTAACCGGTAGTATAATTATGATAATGCTCATTATGCAGATCAGTTTGTAAAAAGCATTGAGGTTGCAAGGGTGCATCTATATGGATGAGGACTCTCTCTCTTTCTCTCTCACCCTTTCTTTTGAAAGGGATTGTTTGACTTCAAAGATGAACATGATCAAAGATTAATTGTGTTTACTTAAAGTGGCTGTTTTATCTAAAAAGGAATTCATCGAAGTACAGTTTAGTGAATAAAAAAATATATATTTTGGTTAAAGGAAAATTCCATGAAATAATAACAGCAAGTGTTTCGGTTTTGCTTCATCAACAACTGCATTTTATGCTGAGATTACAACGCCTGTATAGAGTGTCTCTGCTCCACTGAATTGAATGAAAATCTGTGGCATAATTACTTTCTTACAATGAATGCTTTGTTTGGATCCACAGTTCATTTTGCTAGTACAATGTTGACACAGTTTTGTAGTCATTGAGAGAAACATTTATTCATAGTGATTTTTTTTCCATTTTAGTGCCATTCAAAAGTTTGACCGCCTCTGCTCAAAATCCTTGCTACTGTGAATAGTTAGGTAAGCAGATTATAAACTGATCTCCAAAAGACAGTGGAGTGAAAGATGACTTTTCAACTTTTTTTAAAAGATTAGTGTTTTTTTGTTTGTTTGTTTTGACCAATTTTAGAGGAAACAAAAGGGAAAAAAGCATCATGCATACTGAAATTGTGGGCACCCTAAGAGATTTGAGCTCTCCTAACAGTTACTAAGCTCTCAGATATAAGTTAGCTTTTTAGGCTATACAAATTTCAAACCTGAAAATCCACAATGGACTGCATGATGAGATGCAAACTGAAGACCCCCACAGTCCCCTGGCCTAAACATCATTGGAACCTGCAGGACATGCAAGTTAGACAAAAAGTCTGACAAAATAAGCCTTTTGCATGGAAGAATGGGCGACTGGGCGAGTCTACTAATCACATCTAGTCTCCTATTTGGGTTGGCCAAGTGAACAGTGCTCAGTGGTCAGAAACTGACTATTGATGAATAGGGTAGAAGGTGATTGATAAATCGTGCATGACAGCAGATCAGCAGAATCTATAAGGCAGCTGTAGCTCATGCACATCCATTAAATGTTAAATGTTCAATGACATTAATAATTTTCTTATTATATCATATAACATTATCCTTATAATATCTAAGTTACTAAGTTAATTAGTTAATTTAGTTTTTCTAAAATATATGTGATGACCAATACCCACTTTGCAGCAAAGGGATAGGCTAGGGTTTTTAGAAAGAAGTAGACATGTCCCCACTTTTGATTTTGGATATCCTTCTCCATACACCCCAGTTATCTGTGGAAAAACTGTCCTTGCCATGCCACAGTGTGGAGCAGCTTGTCCATGCTAACAGCACAGCAGAGTGTACAGTCCTTAAAGCAACAGTATGTAGCATTTCTACATTAAAATACCAGCTTCAAAATCATGTGGATTCTCCACAGACTTGCAATAGGTAGAATTGCATCTCTATCTCAGCCGCTCTGGGTTCTGTGTGCAGTATGTTGCGCTGCTGAAGAAGTCATATTCCTGTAAAATGTTGTAATGTTACTCTACCACATCAGCCCACATGCTTCTTCCAGTCACTTTCAGTGAATGTTCTGTATCTCTGCATATGTAAAATGTGTCCTTCTTGAGTGGTGAATTACTAAGTGAATTACACTTAGGGGGAGCCAAAGAGCAAGAAAAAAATATTCTTGCATAAGGCTCCTTTAAAGCTTGCATTAACCACTGTGTTGTGGATATGAATTTCAGCATGATTTAAAGGCTGAATTTGATGTTTTTTTGATTATACACATATAAACATTTATAACCAGACTGTCAAAATTCATAAGATTCCTTTAATAAACATGTAAGTAAGTCAATTGTATGAACCTATTTAACCCTTGGGTTAAAATGACATATGGCATTTGTTTCATTTGTAACGCCTCTGGGAAGCAGAACTCTCAAGTAATGGACCTCAGAAAATGCAGATGTATTTAGGAACACTATACATCTGTTCAATTAATGATGCCCTCAAATTAAACATGCATGAAAATGGCTGTGAGTCGGATATCTGGGTCTCTGTCGCTGCCTTACAAATGCCACTACTTGCAGGGCTGAAATATGTGTGATAAATTCATGCAAAGATTCCTTTAAACAGAGTGTTACTAGCTTTTCTGTCTTCAGGCCAGAGTGTTCCGTTCTGCACTAAAAACAGTTTCTGACAGCAAATCAGCACGAGAGTGGGCCAGTGTAACACAACAACAGTTGTCTAACGAAATCTCCTTCACTTTGTACCTATTGACAGCCCGAAAAGAACAGATTTCTCCTAAGGATTTTCTTTATTATTGTGTGGTAGCTAGCGAGCTCTTTCTTTGTGTGTGTGTGTGTGTGTGCGTCACTACTGCATTGCTCAATGCTGTCTGGGCTAAGAAATCCAGCAGCTATCTACTGCAGAAAGAAACTGTAGCACAAATAGATGAATAAAAACTAAATGTTAGGCCATAATGCCTAACATTGTTATGGTGCTTAAGATATGGTGCTTAAGGTATATAAATGAAATCTCATGCTTTTTACTTTATAGTCCATAAGAGAAAAACACTGACCACTGGCCGAAAGCCCAAGTGGCTGCTAAAATAAATGTGTTTATGTGCCAGTGTTTTCTGTTCTTGCTAACAAAGCTTGTGGGTATATTGTAAAAAACACTCTTAGCAGTCATTGAGTTCAAAGTAACAATATTTGATGGCATTTGGCTGCTGTTCTTATTCAGAGTGATTTACTTTTGGGCCTTTTTACACATTAGGTTAATGTAGAGTTAGGAATCTTGCCCAGGTTCTCTTATTGGTGTAGTGGTGTGGGCTCCACAGCCGGGGAATCGAACCCTAGCCTACCTAGTTACCTAGTACGCAACATCAACCATAATAGTTCTGTAAGTCTTGCTACATTTTTTAAAAACAAATGCTATTTGTACATGAAAAACCATTGCAAATGGTTACACATGCAAAACTATTTACACATTTAAGTGAGCTGCCCTTATTACATTTACATTTACATTTATGGCATTTAGCTGACGCTCTTATCCAGAGCGACTTACAAGGTTACTCGTATTACAGAGGCGGGTCAATGTAGTGTTAGGAGTCTGGTCCAAGGACTCTTATTGGTGTAGCGCAGCATAGTCACCCAGACCGGGAATCGAACCCCAGTCTCCAACATGGTGTGGTAGCTCAGTGGCAACTAGTGGTGTTATTAAAGAACCTTTGAAGAACATCCTTTTGATGAGTGAAGTATTTCTTTAACCCTGTATGCTCCGTGACTTTTATTATCTCCTAAGTATTACGTATCAGTAACTACATAAAAAGCAATGCAAACTGGCTGAGCTGCTTCTAAGCTATAACAGTGGGGAAACAAGCCAGGAACCATCAGTGGTTGCAAGGATTTTAAGAGGTTAAAGAAGGTTTGGGAGGAGAGTGGATGAGGAAATGGAAAGGACTGTATTTCATTTTTTAATGGAGAGTGGAAAAGGGCGTATAGACGTATATAGAGAAAGTTTATTCTTTTTTATAGAATTTAAAGGAGAGAAGGATGGAAAGGATAAAGGCAATGATAGGTGGCTGATAATGAGCTGAAGGAAAGGTGAAAAGAGACCCTGCTGAGCCACCCCATTCCCAGAAAGAGAGGGAAAACACACACACACACACACACACACACACACACAAAAACATGGCCTGCCTGACTCAGCTGTTATCACCACAGGAGCCCTGTTGTTGTGGGTTATTTTTTTTTGTATAATGACATCACATCCCTCTTAGTATCTTACAAAACACACACACACTTTGTGTTGCTGACTTACAGCGCAGAGTGGGACGTGATGTCATGGAGAATGAACTGCTTCTACAGAACACACTATAAAAATAGCATCTTGGGAAGGTCATCTCATATCAGAAAGTTCATGTACAGTGGCATGCTACTGGTACTGAGAACAGCCCAGTGAGTAGAAGATGAACTGATCTCCAAAAAACACAACGTTAAAGATGGATCATTCTGTTCAACAGCTTAAGTAAAATGTGTGTGGTGTTTCTGTTTTGGACCATTTTAGAGTGAAGAAAAGAATTACCATGCAGAAATTTGGCCAGCCCGAAAGATGAGCTCTAAGATAACTCTTACCAAGGTCTCAGACTTTAATTAGCTTGTCAGCGCTTTGGCTTGTTCATAATCATCAAGTGATGATTCAAGTGATGCTAATTTCAAATCTTCATGAACACTCTCACTTCCAAAACCTCAACAATCAGTAGCATTGCGCTAAGCAGCTGTTTACATTAGTTCTGAACATTAACTAATTCGATTAGATAGATTAGATTCATTTATCTATCATTGCACTCCAATAAAAACCATGTGTCTCCAAGATGGTGACTTTACAGGAGAAGAAGAAGAGTTTAATCTAAGTCAATTATAGCATTTCTATTGGTCCATTTATCAAGAAATATTTAGACCATGTACAGATCAGCTACAGATTTCAAACCATGCAGGAAATTAACAACGGATAAAAATGAGAGGCTATGAGAAGCTAGCAAAGCAATTGCAGATTTCGTAAGTTATTAATGAATGTAAGAAATGGCAGTTAACTGAAACGGTGAAGGTCAAGTTGAGTCTTGGAAGACCAAGTTCAGAACTTCATGAAAAGAACACCTCCCCAAATGTTAAGTACAGGAAGGGCTTGATCAAACTTTGGAGTTGTGTTGCAGCCAGTGGCTCTGGGAACATTTCCCTGATGGATGGAGTTAAGCTTAACTTAACATATTAAATATTACAGTATTTAGGGATTGTATAAAATATTAAAATAAACAATCTTGCTTATAATATTATAGACATGTGTTAATCTTTAACTTTATGACCCTGGAAATCATTTCCAGTAACAGACATTTTGAGCAGGGGTGCCCAAACATTTGCATGCTACTGTGTCTAACATTCTCATTATGAAACTATAAAAATGTACAATTTTTTAAACCTGTTTCTTGTTTTAAATCAGGTGAAGGATCCCAGACCAGATATAAAGCCTAGTCATGGACATCACATCATCCCGAATAGAGATTCTCCAGAAAGCATTGTTGGTCAGAGCTTTAGAAATGATTAAATGATCACTCACATATCAAAAGTATATTTACTGGCATTTATTTAATCATATTTATTTAAACAAATAAACTCAGACTGATCGTTATTTTGCACAGTTACTTATTGATTGGATTTGAGACATTTAATTTTTTTGTGGTACAATCAGACAGTTCTTCTGTCCTTGTCCACTACTTCATCACATCCCTAGCTCTCTCTTTCTCTCTCTCTGCCCATGGCCTCTAATGCCCCTGCAATAAAATAACATCTCATTACAGGGCTGGTGTCCGCAGGCCTGAAAGTTGGGGGTGACTGTTTTGTGTGTGATCATGTGTGTAGTGTTTGTACTAGGACAGGCTAGGATGCAGCAAACACAAAAACAGAAGCATCATCACAGGATGAAGTGGCCGGTGCTTAGTCATGCTTTAATTGAGGGGAAACAAGTATCCAGCTCTGACTACTGTGGTATAACAGCGTGCACTCACAGGAGCCGCGCTTCCTCTCTTTCTCTGAGGTACTGCAGTTGGATGATTAGATCTGGGTCAAAATGCCACTCCAGCTCATCCAGACAACACAGTTCCACTGACCTACAGCCCAGTTGGGGGGCGGGCAGGGATTTATACTCCTCTAGTCAACACTTGACTTTGAGTTTGGTGACCTTGGGTTCATGGGTGGCTCCTCCAGAGTGGAGTCCAGATTTACACCTGTGTCCGCAATGGGTGCACCTTGAAGTAGCTGAATTCAATAATTAGAAGCAGTGTCTGGATACGTCAGGACAGAAGTGTATTGATTTACAGTGTTATTGCAGTAGGTTTTCAGCCTTGACATTTTAATCCCCACTTTGAAAGCATCCTGTTTATTCATTTACATAATAAATTATAATTTATGATATTCATTCCTGATGCTGTACACTGTTTTAACAGTTCATCCTTCTGTATATATCTAAAATTATTATTTTTTTTAATTTACAGCTCCCCAGACAAAAGATTAGTTATCTTGTGTGTGTAAGGTGGTAATAACTCCAGGCTCCTGCAGGTGGCGTCACACGAGAATGATGGGGCTATAAATACCTGCAGGGTGTGTGAAGGGATTTATAGATTGAGAAGCGGTGGTGGGATGTGTGGGATATGGGCCATAAGCAGATGCTAATGACTGGCAAAAAGGAGTGATTGCATTTAGGGGCGTGGCCGAAGACCATAGTGTGAAGGAAGTAGCTGAATCTGCATGCGTATGGAAGCGCACGGTTATACGGGTCTACCAGCAGTGGCAAAAATCCCAGTCCACAGGAAATTCTGGTCAGAATTATTGTCGAAATTGCATCGCCATCTGCTGGAGCCTGAAGATACTACCACCTGAACCACACCATATAGCATATGAGGCCATATAAGGCTTTCTACTAGATTTTAGGGCCAGGAGGTGAGGATCTGATTGCATTCAGCAACAAGAGTGAGGTCAGGAAGTTGGATGATCACCACCCCACCTCATCTCAAAAGTATTGAATGGCACCCCATCATCTTTGCTGGGGGCCTTCATACTCCTCTAGCCCACACCTGGCATTACGCATGGTGCCAACAGGTTCATGATTATCTGCTCCAGAAAGTCCTATTCTATTGGCATATCTTTTACAGGGACTAGACAAGCTGTGTGCATTTGCAATGGGTGCAACTTAGTATATAGATCTTTATATTTATAAAATATAAAATAAGGACAATTTATATTATATACAAAATATAATAAATTATTCTTTTTCTCTCTTTATGAATGTAATAAATTGGGTGTATTTTAGGACTCAACATATTGCAAAAGTATTTGTCATGCAAAATACACTCAAACAGACATAAGCTCTCTTCCATCCACCATTTATTTTCCTTTAAGACACCACCGTCCAGTCTACATAATAAATCCACTTTACAGCCTTAGAATTGCAGCTCCTCTTGAGTTTAAAAATATATAATTTCTTTCTATCAGACATTCTACATATCTTTATGTACAGTTGCATCTCACACAAATAAAACAGGGTTTTTTTCTTGAGGAGTTTTCCACGTTCCAGTTTTAGAGGAGTGTATTTGTGTGTGTGTGTGTGTGTGTGTCTATGTGTATGCAGGGATTTGGCACAAAATCAGACTTGTGTTTGATCAGGAACATTGAGAGCAGCACACGTTCACAGCTACAGGAAATGAGGCTTCAGTACCAGTATGAGAAGGTATCACTGGGAAGTGTACACACTACACACACTCTCGTACTTCACACTCACACGGACAAAAACACAACATTCTCGCCAGCTGCTTCCCTACTTTGAGATGTGGCAAAGCAGAAGGCTGATTTGTTGTGGGTGCTGAAGGACATGTCTGTCTAACAAGCATCATTTCTGCATAGTCAAATTGAAGCTGTTGTTACACAGTGATGACAAATTTCTAGTGTAGTGACAAGTTACACAGACGTATATATGTATCATACAACTGTGTCCTATTAGCCTTGCTGGTTATGGCTGATGTTAGCTACAGGTTTTCATGTTGTAAGGGGTTATGTTACATGATCGTTTGAAGTGATGACCTCAAAAATTCAATCAGTAGTATCGGTCATGACAGTTAACGCTAGCAAGAACATGTCCCTGTTAAATTACTGAACACGGTCTGTCTTTAAAGCTGATGACAGCATCCAGCATCCGTCACAACAAGTTTATAGCATGGTTAGGTCTGTGTTATGCAGTAGGGTTCAAGAAAAAAGTGTTACAGAGCTTTGAAAAGGATAACAGCTCTATAACAGCTCTATTACTGGTGGTATTAATCATATTATAGCATTAATATTTCTTGTATGTGTGAGTGTGTTCACTTAATCTATTGGGGCAACATGTAAAATTCAATGTATTTGGTTTGGTGGGAAAATGTATACATTTCTGTTTATTTGTGAAAGCCATTTATGGATAGTATAATAATGAGAAATTACACACACAAGAAATGTCAGTGCTATATGATGATCCATGTTGCTATTATTAGAGAAAGAACGCTGTATTTATAGTACAGTGCTTACAACGAATGCACTGTACAGAGTTCACCATTCTGAATGCTAATGTTTGCTAGACAGTGTTTATCCATCACTTTAGAATAATCTAGACACTTCCGTTTGTTTTTCTTTACAGACTCCCACTTATTTTTTGAGTCCTGTTCCACAGGACAAGCATTTTCTAATTATTTTATACAACATGCTGGAACAAACTGGAGTGGAGTGGAGAGAAAGGGCCGACAAAGTAACAAGCAGATCATTACGTCAAATGGTGTGCCATGATACTTGCCATATACAATTTAAAGTGTCAAACCGGGTCAAATGGGTCACAGCCTGAACTGCCTGGAGGGATGGAGTTCCACCAGGAAAGAGTACATCGAGAAATTATTCAATTACAAAGGAGAGGAATGGGTTAATAACGGATGTTTCCTGGGAGCAAGTTCAGGTTAAGTGGCATGCTCGGAAGTGAAGAAAACAGAGCACAAAGACTTAAGGAGCATCTTCGCTCTTCTGTAAAGTCTGGAGGCTCTGGGTTGTCAGTGCAGAGGTTTGATATCTTCATTAGAGGAGCACTCTCTGTGATCTACAGAGAACATATTGTTCAGATTGCAGAGGCAATGAGTCATATTTGCACCTTTTTGTTCTTGCAGTAAAAGTGCTGGAGAAGTAACCTTTACTTATTTTCCTTATGCAATACTCAATTTACTTATTAATAAAGCATCAAATTACAATTGAAATGAGACTTACTGTAACTCTTATTACTAGAGAATGTCAAGATGATAACACTATGAATTCGAAGGCTATCTACATAGGGACTTTATATCACATACATAAGCACTGCACAATGCTTCAGTATTTATACAAGCTATATCCGTATTCCCCAGATGATCATTCATATGGTTTAAGAAGTAAATAACATTGCCAGTTTAAAAACAGTGTTATAAATGGAACAATTGGAACAAAAGTCCCCTCCTGAACGATACAATGTAAACCACTTCAGAGAACATCTGTCGTTTTGTAATGACTGGCATGAACTGCTCATAAATCATCTATGTATTCTTTGTAAGTATGTTATTCAATGCCTATGCATGCGCTACGAAGCCCTTATGTAAGCAGCCTTCAAATAAAGTGTTACCAAAAGGTTGACCGATACCGATCGGGGGGCGGGGCTGGATAGCACATGAACCTTTCCAGGCAAACTTGATAATGCACGGTCGCGCAGGGCTCTGGTAATCTTCCCTGTATTGTCCCTTAAGGTGAAATGCACAAAACCAGGGATTTCTACACTGGCTGTAATTGGGTTCTGCAGCCATGAGTGAGGCTTGTAATGCCATGCAGCAGTT
The DNA here is from genome assembly GCF_030463535.1 of Salminus brasiliensis. Taxonomy (NCBI): domain Eukaryota; kingdom Metazoa; phylum Chordata; class Actinopteri; order Characiformes; family Bryconidae; genus Salminus; species Salminus brasiliensis. The sequence goes on along the minus strand of NC_132878.1, from coordinate 53,883,687 downwards.
AAATGAGGAACTGCAGGAACTCGCAAAATATGGACTGTAAAGTAAGATCTGACCAGCTCTCAAGATCAGCTAAATTATTGACCCAACAGCACAGTGCATGATACAATGCTGAATTTTCCATCACAACTTTTCTCGTCTCTACTAAAAGGATCAGAGTTCTTCTGTGTGTTTGCTGTGCACTGGTGCAACTGCAGTACCACTGTTAAGTCTCTGTGGATTTACAACACACACACACACACACATATGATGGTTAAAGCCACAAATTAAAAATGATCAACGAGAACAGCACAAGCCTGATTTTGTTTTTTCATGACAAACTTGAGCATCTATGTAACGCTGTATGAAAATGACATGGAATGTTCATCTCTGTCTTGCTGGACCCAGTCCATCACATACACTCAATCAAACTCAGCCCTTCATTCATAAGCTTTAGCAAACATGCTTGAATAATCTTAGATCTTCTGTTTTCATCATTCTGTGTCTAGAGACTGTCCTCACAATAGCGATCGCCCTCTTAGACAAATGCCCTTCATGTATGTCATAACTTTCCTATTAATAAAAGGCTTTAATCCCTGTACAGGGCTTGTAACAACCTTCGTCGCTCATTACTGGCTCTGGAAGCCAGTTTAGGACACCATACTCCTTCCTACAACCAGTAGAGAGAGACAAGAGAAACTTCCCCACACTATCTTTATGGTAATGCTATAGTAAGATTGCTAACGAAATGGAGGTTGCTTCACATGTGTAAAGCTTCACAAAATTTTTGAGTATGCAAGCCAGCAATCTGGAATTTGTGTCACGATGAACATTGATGCTTGTACTGTTCATTCACAGGTCTCAGGGTTTTTAAGAAATGGCTATGACTTCTTTGACTGCACTACACACCTAAACTGCTCTAGATCAGTGGTTCCTGGTTTCTAGTCCTGGCTCTGGAGTAGCTCCTTTCATTCACATTTTTGGGGCCCAGACCCACCAAGTCAACTGGGAATAACAAGTGTCACCTAAGACCTATTCTAACACACTCGCTCCAACTCAGGACAGGCTTTAATGAGCTTTTAGTTGGATCATGTGCGAGCAGAGAAAACATGCCTGATTGTCAGTCCAGATGAAGGCCTGAAAAACATAAAAGCCATTTTAGTGTTTCCCAGTTCAATTAAATTCCTAGGACCTCAGGATGGTCCACAGTTCAGTCAGATTCAGGAAAATAAGGATGGTGCCCACTTCAGTCAAATTCAGGTAAGTCAGGATGGTCCACAGTTCAGTCGAATTTAGGTAAGTCAGGTTGGTCCACAGTTCAGTCAAATTTAAGGAGGTCAGGATGGTCCACAGTTCAGTCGAATTCAGGTAAGTCAGGTTGGTCCGCAGTTCAGTCAAATTTAAGGAGGTCAGGGTGGTCCACAGTTCAGTCAAATTCAGCTAAGTCAGGTTGGTCCACAGTTCAGTCAAATTTAGGGAAGTCAGATTGGTCCACAGTTCAGTCAAATTTAAGGAAGTCAGGATGGTCCACATTTCAGTTAAATTTAGGGAAGTCAGGATGGTCCACATTTCAGTTAAATTTAAGGAAGTCAGGATGGTCCACAGTTCAGTTAAATTTGAGGAAGTCAGGATGGTCCACATTTCAGTTAAATTTAAGGAAGTCAGGATGGTCCACTGTTCAGTCAAATTTAGGTAAGTCAGGATGGTCCACAGTTCAGTCAAATTTAAGGAAGTCAGGATGGTCCACAGTTCAGTCAAATTTAAGGAGGTCAGGATGGTCCACAGTTCAGTCGAATTCAGGAAAGTCAGGTTGGTCCACAGTTCAGTCGAATTTAGGTAAGTCAGGGTGGTCCACAGTTCAGTCAAATTTAAAGTGGTCAGGATGATCCACAGTTCAGTCGAATTCAGGAAAGTCAGGTTGGTCCACAGTTCAGTCGAATTTAGGTAAGTCAGGGTGGTCCACAGTTCAGTCAAATTTAAAGAGGTCAGGATGATCCACAGTTCAGGCGAATTCAGGGAAATAAAGATGGCGCCCACTGTAGTCAAATTTAGCGACCTCAGGGTGGGTCACAGTTTTGTCAAATTCAGGGAAAAAGAATAGTTCACATTTTAACGCCATCTCAAATGCTAGTGCACCTGAAACAAGCAATAGTGAACACTGCAGTTCTGCTGCGAGCTGGATTACCATTAAAATTCTGTTGGGAAACACTGATCCTGACTAAAACCAGAAATTCATGTGTTCTAGACAGCTCAAAGCAGTAGAGCTATAATCAGCTTTCACCTTCCTTTCTTATGTCAGGGAACATATTGAGAAAGTCTTTTGCAGTCTTTGATATAAGCCTAAAAGTAAAGCAGAACCACTTCGAATCACTCATCTTTAACTAGATTAATAGCAGTAGGATGGGGTGAACTCCAGAGCATACCTGACTGAATTGTTTTTAACCAGTTTGCACCTTTTACTCCAAAGTGGCTAGCAACAGCACTGCAAATTAAAGCCATGGTCTTCAATGGCAGTTAGGTAACAACAGTGTTACGTAAATAAAAGGCAAGACAAACTAGAAGGCGCTAGTTTCAGCCTTGAAACTTGGCTCCGTAGAAGGATCACTGTGTGTTCAACAGTAACTTCAAAAGAGATGAAGGACTTTCTCCCTCGCACAGTCTGTTGCTGATGTAAGGCAATAAGGACTTTGCTGACCTCAAATCTGTCTACTTCAGTGATTTGTGTGCATCTGTGTGGCCTGGTGACCATCATATGCATTATTCCAGTTTTCTTCAGAAGGGTCAATTACAGCTCAAAAAGCAAGCTAGGTCCATTAAGACTCAATTGGCCCTGCTGTGTAAATTGGTAAAGACTGGCCAAGGGTACTGATCGTACTTACAAAATTCCTTCAACAGAGCTGAACATATTGCACACACACACACACACACCTTTTTTTATAGTGCATTAACAGTCAATGGAAACGCACGTTCATGTCCATGTACTGTATATAAAACCACAGACCATACACACGATCACACTTTTCTGTACCTCAACCCAAAAGTGAACGGAACACAACACCTACAGTACAGAGAGGCTACAAAAAAGTGGATCAAACCAGTCTGAACTAGACTGTGGTAATTTGACTGCTTTGGGACAATAAGTTATGGAGGAATTGAACAGGGGTGCTGTTCACAAAGCAGGACTTTTCAGTTGGTCAGATAAAGCAAGAGGTCAAGATTGTCTAATAGGAATGCACTGCATGTTTCTCCTTAATCGTTATTACAGCATTGGGCTTTGCTATCCTGATCCTAAATGTGTCTCAAACCAGTTGTATGTGGTAATCAGATGCTCTTTGGATGTTTAGAGGAAATATGGTTGTTTGTCCATATTATGAAGCCCCAATCATGTTGAACGGCTACCTTAATTTAACCCTAGAAACATCCTTTATCTAACAATTAGAATGCTCTATTTCTGCAATAAGTTCATTTGAAGCCCTGTTAGTTGCTATTGCAATATTTATATCAATAAAACATTGCACTGTGGCTTTATCCTCAATTTTGCTTAGTCCTACCGATTAACAGAATACAAGGTAAATAACATTCCTATTGGACCATCTTCACTTTTAACTTAAGCTATCCAGCTGAATGGAAAGTCCGCCTGTGTCCCCCAAGGTATAAACAACGTAACATACACTTACAACACATAAAACATAAATTAAAACATTCTGTTCATTCACTAAATAAAACCAAAAGAAGAGAACCCCAAATTGGAACAAGAGCTCCAAAATGGAAGGAGAGGCCCTCTGGTATAAGTTACCCAAGAAGAGAGACAGTTTCCAGGCCACAGCAGTACCAAGATCTTGGAATGAGGTGTCAAGCTACCAGACTGGCCTCGCCGCTCCACATGGACTCTGTAGTGTATCGATTCCTTCAAGCTTTGTAAAAGCATCGTTGAATAAGCGTTTGTTCTGACACTTCCATAGTGTCTGTTGCTGTCTTTGTTGATGCTTTTGTTTATAAAGTGCCTTCAATATGCAGGTGCACCGACTGGGGGTCAGTTAGACAGGAGAATGTTTTCCCAGAGTACAGCAATCAACTGAGAGGAGAGAGGGGAATTCTGGAAAATTCTGTAGTGTTGGCAATAGTGAGGTCTGGGTGCTCTTGGCACAGGTTTCAGTAAAGGGTCCTGAGTGGGAGGGGATGGGGAGTGTTGACAGATGTGGTGGATATGGTCAGTGACTAAACTACACTTCTTCCCTTTCCGTTCATCCCCTCCTCTCTTGCTACCCCCATTGCACTTTCTGCTCTGTTCCTCCTCTGTCCACTGCTGTCACTCTCTGGACTGATAGAACAGGATGTATCCTGACTCAGAGTTCTTTGAAATGTCAGAAGTCAAACCATAGAACTCTTCTATCGCCTGTGCATCGATTTTCTGATGAAGAGAGAGAGAGAGAGAGAAAAAGAGAGGAAAAGAGAAAGCGAGAAAACAAGACATGAACACAACCATATTCATTCAGAAATGTGTGCAAACTTGTAGCATGCAGCCAACACAACTATGAGCATTGGCCTTTTTTTTTGCTGTGGATGCCACATAATAACACAATGCTTCTAGTGCAGACAATAAGGGCTACCATGCAAAGAACTGACTGCAAAGTCACTGGACAGATTAACAAGCTTGGAGGAGAGCACTAACTGGCAGTTCTTTCTAAATTTGTCTTTTTTAATAATATTTGATGGTTTAAAACACATACCTCTACGATGTCATCATCGAAGAGCAGCCAGAAGCCATGACTCTTCACTATTGTTATGTAGTGTCCTCTATTTGGTCCACTGGAAATACATATAAAATACACAGTAAAAACACAAAGATAAAACACAAGGGGAGTGTGCGTGTGAGCGGATGGATGCACAATGTGTGTAGTCTAATTCAAAGTGTGGTCACTATGTCCAGTGTGTAGGAGTGTATCTACTGATTTGAATTTGTGTGCACATCTAAGCATGTAGTCTAGTACCTGCCACAGTGAACCACCACAGCGACAAGGTCATACATGCGGTCCAGGTTGACGGCGTCTCCGGATGTGTTGAATAGCCGCAGCTCAAGGGGGAAGACCACGCGGTAGCTCAGCTTAGTGTATCGGTGCAACTGCTCCATATACTTAAAGCGCTTCAGGTGCAGGGCCAAGATCATGGGCAGCTTCTTCACTCGCATGCTAAAGAGACAACACACAAGCAATAAATACACATGCCAGGGGTGCAGCTACAGGGGGCGGGGGCTAGGCATGTCCTTAGGCTACACTCATGTATTTCAAAAGAAAACTCTAATGGGAGCATACCCTTGCCTTTTACATGAAAAACGGATATGGATTGACAGTTTGATCAACCAATAAGATTTTGACTTGAAATCATATGGGAGTGCTTCAAACTCAAAAGGGTATTCTAGTAGGCCCTTGTACATCAGCGATACATGCCTGAGTGTATAGTGTGTGCTAGCTAGCTACTACTGACCTAGCAAACAGTATCGTGTTTTTGAATAAGTTGCCATTGAAAAGCAATTTCTTTTGGAACTGAAAGGCAAGGAGCAGCTGTATGATCTAGTCACAGAACAATATGATTTGACAGAAAGGAGGATGGGTTTTGTATTCAAGTGAACGACTCTGGTGACATGAACTGTTTCTGCTTTTATTGCTGGCTGCTAGTTAAAATATTAAATTCTGTAGTGTTGCACTATTAACTATTAATTGTTGACAATTTTAAACATAACACTGTATATCATGTGGTCTTTCAGCCTTTGAAATGATGGTGTAGTTTATAAATTGCACATAATACATGTGATGACTATAGTATGAAAGGGTGATGATATGGTCATTTTTATTTGTATGATGTCTAGTGAAAGCACATGCCTAATAAGTACCATCCACTACTGATTACACATACTAAATATATAAATAAAAATAACAAATACAGACTCACTAATGGTAAATGTGATCCAATAATAATATATTTCTGATACATTAATGGATGTAATTAAAAATAACATTTTATAAACTCACTGACCGTTTCTGAGCCTCTTGCTTACTGCAGCAGGTTTCACAGTAGTATTTATATTCACTGCACAGTGTCTCCGTGTTGCTGAAGTCCCTGTTTTCACACACACACAGCAAGTTTAAACAAGGTGTGACCTTGAAAGTAGTGTACAAATCTGCTATGGAATACAAACCTTAATGTAAAAATAGATGTACTGATCATAGAATAAAGTACTAGAAAACTTAAACCTACACACGTGTACATCTTCACTATTAACAACAACACTACTGTCATTTGCATGCTATATCAGGTGTATTGTTGGCTTATATGCATATGTTTATAACCCAGAGAGTGTGGTTACATACCTGAGACAGTGTGTTATTGAAGTGTTCTGCTCAACGTCCACAGATAAATCCAAGAAGTCCTCATCTTTACTGCTGACCTGTTACAGGGAGGACAGACAAATCGGGTAAGTGTATTTGTTTAAAGATATATTCAGTTTAGCAGGCGTTTATTAGGTCATACTAACACTAACATTAAAATAAATACAAATAATATTAACACAAAAATTAGTGATTTGGACAAAATCTGGAGGAAGATTGAAGAATAAAAGTCCATCATGGCTCTGACCTCAGTTCTATGTGGAATGGACTACGCATATCCACAGACTACAAAGGGGGTAGAAATGCCTGCTGTAAACTTCAGGAGAGCTGCGCACTAACCATTTCTGTGTCAGAGGTGGTTAAACCCGTTAAGATGAAGTTAACAGGTAACAGGGTACCTGGGTCTGATGTCATGCCTAGATGTGTCCTTAGAGCATGTGCCAACCAGCTGGCAGAGGTTCTCAATGACATCTTTAACTTCTCTGTCAAAGACTGTCTTTGATTTCCACATGCTTTAAAGCAGCATTATGTGACAACTGGTATTTCTTGCTCCTGGGCTGCCACTTAAGTCAAGCGCATCTGCATTTCTGGACATGCTGGACAAGTGAAAGAAGCATGTGGACTGCAGTAGAGTAATATCACAAGATTTTACACAAATATGACCCGCTTCTCCAAATTTCCATAAAGTAGTAGGTCAAGCCTGGAGTAGCAACGATATAGATGCTACTCCACTTAATTTAATGTATAAATTGCCACAAAATGCTGATTTAAGTGAACCATCACTTTTCCAGTTCCCCCCCCAAAAAAACTGCTATCACCTGTCTGAATAACTACTACCCTGTTGCACCAACATCACCAGTCATGAAGTGTTTTGAGTACTATGGACCCTCAACAATTTGAATACCACTCAAACAGATTTGTGGACAACTCCATTACTCTGACAGTGCAAACCGCCCTCACTCACTTGGACAAGAAGAACACCTATGCAAGAACGCTGTTCATGGACTACAGCTCAGCATTCAACTGCATTCTGGACATCCTGACAAACAGACTCAGGTAGTGAAAATAGGAAACAGCTTCTCATTCACACTGACAGGGATGCTGTTTACATAGGACTGTGTAGCCAAGCACAAATCCAAATTTATTTGCAATCTGGTGATGTTATGACCATTCTGGGCCTCAAAGATGGAGATGAGAATGGTGCAATCAACATCAGCAAAACAAAGGAAATGATCATGATCTACAGAAGCTGCAAAATGATGGTCACTCTGTTCCTTGGTGTACACCTGGTCTCTCCACACCAACACAACTGTGAGATCTGCTTTTCAGCACATCCTCTTTCCGCAATGGCTCAAAAAATAGTAAGCATCTTCACATGCTGTAGAACGGTCTGGTATAGTAGCTACAATCTCTGTGACAACAAGCCCTTGAGGAGAGTGGTGAGGACAGCAAGAATTCATCATAGGCAGCAAATTCCCATCTTTACAATACTACAAATCTATCAGAGACAATGCCTGAGGAAAACTCGCAAAATCATGTCGGACATTGGTCTGTTTACCATGCTGACCTCTGGCACAAGTACAGTCTAGAAGAAAAACATGCTATAGATCAGCTTCTAACCACAGGCTTTCAGGTAATACACCTTATACACCTTCCACATTAAGGTGAATCTTTAGTTGTTCTCTTCCTCATAGAAATTTGTAACATATGTATTATCCAATATAGTTTGTATATGTGTTGTGTTCATCTTTGTGTCTGATGTATATCGTATAGAGTTTCTCCTATATGTTCTAAATATTTACTGCTATAGAGTAATTACCTGAGCTTTACCACAAGGATGAATGCACCTTAGCCTTTCAACAGTGAAAGAATACAATGAACAGGGCATTTTTAGCTCTAGAACAACTCCAGTGAGAAAAGCCCAGAGAGGTGCAAACCTGACTGGCTGTCAGTGTTGAATGTCACTCTTTTCTTGGACAGACCAGCCTCTGTTCAGACAAAGATGAACTCTGCTGACCGAGTATTCTCTTGTGTGAAATGAGTGATTAAAGGGGTGGAGAGAACAGTGGAGGAAAAAAGTGAGAGACGCTGTGAGATGACAAGGCCCTGACACCAATGGACTTCAGCTGCCACAGATAAAATAGCAAACTGGGTAAAAGGCTGAGACTTTTGTGTGATGGGTATGCTAGCCGCACCTAAAGCTGGATGAAAATGTTTTATCTGAATTTTAGATTTTTAGACTGAATCTAAGATCATAATAGATTCATTTATTGCTGCATTGTGAGCTACATATTAAAGTATATTATCTAATAAAGTAAGTAAAAGTATATTATTTATCTAAATTATTTAGCTATTATTTAGCCATGCTGAACTGTACTATTGTATCATACATTGTCAGAAACCTTGATATGGTTTTAGGCAAATATGTGAGGAGGCATGAGGTTTGTAATGCGTCAACTGGTGTATAAAAGCCTTCATTCTTCATTTCTCCAGTAGCTCCAGTGCATAACTAAGGAAGACAAAGTGATCAACTACATATGGGGTATGCAGTAAATGTCCAAATTATGATTTTAAACCCAGTTTGAAAACTGAAAAACAGACCCTAGTGCACAGTACATGGTCAGTGCTGGTAAAATGTCCAAACTAGCTAGAGCTCTCACCGTCTCACAGTTGAGGCAGCGTGTCTCATTGGTCAGGGTACCCTGGAAGATGTCGTGTACCCAGGTAGACTCGGCCTTGTTCTCTGGCTCAGTTTCAGCAGTGATGGCAGTCCCGTTGTTCTTCAGTCGGCCATTCTGTTTCTCCTGTTTCTTCTCTTCCTGCAGGATGTCAGCTACTGTGTTCAGCAGGTAGTTCAGGAACTCGTGAGCATCCTGCTGCATGTAGTTATCAAAGAGGTCTATGGTGGCAAGCAGAGAAAAGTGTGCAGTGTTAGTTGCTGTGTCTGTGGGTCACCTACTGATAATAATGAGCTTTTTTGATTGGCTGTTACCCAGATCATATTTGAAAGTACTGCAGCAGGAAAGTGATAGCGGGTCTGAGTAATGGTAACTTTACAAGTACACATATCATGTGGTGTACCACCATTACCGCTGGGTCTAATGTATCTGATACACTGGCTAAGAAACCTGTAGAGCTTGATGAGGGATGAGGGATTGATTTTTCCAGTTTCAACAGCTTAGACCAGCAAACTACAAAACGTTGAGATCTATTCACTAAACTACATACATACAGATTCCATGTCGGTACTCATCTGGCCATATACACACACATATGCAGCCTCTGTGAGTGGTAAGTGACACTGTGTGTGTGTGTGTGTGTGTGTGTGTGTGTGTGTGTGTGCGCGTATGCAGTCAGCTGACTGGTTTCTCTCTGACAGAGGCCTGTATTGTTCATTCATGGAGAGAGTGATCTAAAGTGAGACAGCAGAACAAGTCTTCTTTCATACCACCCACCTACACACACTCACACACTCACACACACACACACAATCCCTTACACCTGTCTCTCATTCCACAGATACACCATATTACACAGGGGTTTACTGTTAGTATGCAAGGGGAAGATGATAATGAACTGACCTTTACTAGGGCAACTACAGACCTGATAAAGATACCTAGAAAATATCTTGGCATATATACCGTTTCATACTGCCTATATATTTTACTGGACAAAATGAGCATGAGAGTACAGAATTAGTCAATGTCATTTTAACAGTCCAATCACTGACCAGGTCACTAC